>NW_020665065.1:8898247-9315531 GCF_002925995.2 Terrapene triunguis | reverse complement strand
AGTTTAGCACATGTTAAAAGCAGTGTACCATGTCTACACACAACTCTTCCAACATGAAAGTTACAGTATGCTAGCTAACATGTTCCAAAAACACACTTTTTATCCTTGTCTGGACAAGACCACTGAACGTGTCGGTGTGTGTGAGAGAGTGTGTTAAGAAGGATGCCGTGACTTGTTCTTTTATGGTGTGTGGGTGTGTGTGTGTGTGTGTGTGTGTGTGAAAGAGAGAGAGAGAGTTAAGGAGGATGTCATGACTAGTCCTTTTATGATATTAATTTGGACAGGTTGTTTAATGTTATCTTCTTACTGACATTCACTCACTTTTGGTTGACCTAACCCAGCAATAGCTTCCAGCTATACACAGCTGCCTGTGTATCCTGTTGTTATCGTGATTTTAGGAAAGGAGGAAGGGAAAGGGGGGTGAGTGAGCTACAAGTGTTGGGACAGCGTCCAGCTTCAGATTCACACGTTGTGACCATTTCTGCCATGGTATTTGACACGATGTGTTTTTCCTCGGTAATAGCACAAATTAGAGTGGTACAAAGTGTGAGCATTTGAAGCAAAAGGAAAAAAAAAGCAGGCTTTTCTTTTTTTTGTATCACAGCTTTGATATCCCGGGTCTCTCGGTACAGTTACAAAGCTAATCGGTGAAAGAGTGCCACTGGGCAGGGAGAAAAGATGCATTTTAGGATGGGATTTGAGAAGAGGAAGCGGATTGAAGAAGCAGAATAAAGTACAGGGCGTGTGGCCCACGGCCGGAGCAGTAGAGGAGAAGGTTCTTTCAACAAGAGTGATTGTTCAGAGACAATGACTAGTGTAATGTTGGCCTTAATATGGGGCTCCTTATTCCACTAGTGTCTGTTATAAAAGTCTTTTACATCACACAGACAACTTATAATGTGGCCAAGTTCCTTGTTCTCAAAGAGCTTGGCTGAGAAGGAGCACTTGAGTTGATGGATTGATTGATAAATGTCATTTGGTAGCTTTCACAATAAACTCGGGGCCTGCTCCTGCTTCTGTTGAAGTCAGTGGAGATTTTAATGGAAGCAGGATCGTGACCTTTGATGCTAACCTTTTTGAGATAGAGACCTCAGGTGTGATTCTGACCCCCATTTCCCCCAGTGTAGCTGCACTTCAGTGGAGTTATCCTTGATTTAAATCAGTATGCAAGAGAGGAGAATCAGACCTCTTGTCTGCTAATATGTCTGCACCATGCCCACCTGTGGCACTTTTCAAAGATAGCGCTCTGTCAATCACAGGTGCAGGCTTTCCAATGTGCTGGGGGGTGCTTGACCCTTGGCTCTGCCCCAGGCCCCGTCCCCACCGCACCCCTTCCCCCAAGGTCCTGCCCCTGCTCCACCTCTTCCCTCCCCATTCCGCCCTCTCCCCTGAGCGCACCACACCCTCACTCTTCCCCCTTCCCCTCCGAGCCTCCTGCACCCCGCGAAACAGCAGATCGCGGCGGGTGGGAGGCGTGGGAAGAAAGGGGGAAGCGCTGATCAGTGGGGCCTCTGGGCTTGCTGACCAGACAGCAAGTGTGAAAAATCGGGACCGGGGTGGGGGGGTAATAGGATCCTATATAAGAAAAAAAACCCAAAATCAGGACTGTCCCTATAAAATCGGGACATCTGGTCACCCTACTCTGGGCAGGCGGGAGGCACTGGGGGAAAGAGGGGAGCTGATAGGAGGGTAGCCGGTGGGCACCCTCAGCACCCACCACTTTTTCCCCATGGGTGCTCCAGCCCCAGAGCACCCACGCAGTCGTGCCTATGCTGTCAATACATCCCAACTTTCTGGTGCTGTAACTGTGGAATTCTTAGTGTGGCATTGTCTAATGGCATGCAAGGCTCCCAAAGCTACCGACATAGGTCAGTATACCTAGTAAATGATAATGCAAACTATCGGGGGGGGGGGAATGCATGCCCTGCCTGGGGAGTTATTGGATATTTAGAGGGAGGGAGCAGATAGTTTAGAGATAATATCTGTGGCTTTCACATAAATCACTGCCCTCCCTCCTCCACTTTATTCTCTCAGAGCTGGGAGTGCCTAAGTCTTTGGGTTAAGTCTCCTGGCTTACAGATGACTTTTCTAGGGAAGGCGAATTTGGAGGAGGTGTTGTGTGAAGAGAGCTTGATGAGGCGAGATCTCCTTATGCCACACATGCTGTACCAGGCTGTTCTTGGGAAAGCATGCGAAATGCACAATCAGAGTGAAATGTGTGTTAGACGGGGGCGTTTGCAGTGTACAGGTTCAGGTTGGTGCAGTAACCTCATGTCAGTGTTGACCCTCTTTTAGAAAACAGGAAAGGAAAAAAATCTCATTGTATCCATCAGTGATTCTTTTTCATTCCAATAAATTGGTGTAAAAGATTTACCACTGTCTCAATTGGATTGAAAAGGGTAAAACCCAGCATTCCCGTGTGTGTGTGAGATTGAACAGCAGAACCCTTCTCAATATCTCCACACCCCTTCCCCAGAAGTCCCACTTGTGCCCTGCCTGCTGTTGCTCTTGCTGCCCGGCTGTCAAAATATCTCCCATAATGAAGCAGTCTGGCCTGAGGCTAGCATTACCTCCAGTACCGATCCCACTGAGCGTGACTCCGGCAGCACGGCTGGGCTGCTCGCATGCTGCAGTGAACACAGAGCATCACATGGCAGGGCTACACCTGGCATGCAACAAAAGATAAAAAGCCCAGAGTCTTGGCTGTTAGACAGCCTGACGTCCTCTGGGGCAGGCAGAAGCTTGATTGGCTCGGGAAGCGGTGTCATGGTTATTGGACTGGTCTTGCTCCTGTCTTTCAGTAAACTCAGGGCAATTCAAAAGCATGTTTTGGGGACAAACATATGCTTCCCATAGCTTGTGTGATACTGTCAAGGTAATTTTATGGAGGCGACCTGGGGAGAGGAATGAAGGAGAGAAGGTGTTGATATCTCTTTGAGTCACAACTCCAGGGATAAATATGGGAATGGTTCGAATACTCTGCCTTTCTCCAGCACTTCCCATCCAAAGGTTTCAGAGCACTTCACAGTCATTAATGATGTAAGCATCACAACTCCCTTTGGGGAGAAAGTGTGGCCCGTCGTTAAGGCACTGTCCTAGGACTCGGATTCAGTTCCCTGCTCTGCTGTAGCCATCATGTGTGATCCTGGGCAAGTCGCTTAGCCTCTCTGTGCCTCGGTTCCCCATTTATGCAGTGGGGTAATAGCACTGCCAGACCTCACAGGGGCGTTGAGGATAAATATTTTACAGATTGGGAGGCACTTTGAGGTCTATCGATGACAAGTGCTATATAGGAATTATTAGAGTTGGGAGACTTGGGTTCTACTCCCAGCTGTCCCACTAATCTAATCTGTAAATTTACGCACGTCACTGACCCCTCTGTGCCTCTGTTTCGCCTCGCACCCTATTGTCAGTCTCGTCTATTTAATGGCAGGGACTGTCTCTCACTAGGTGTGTGTACAGGGTTTAGCACAATGGCTCTCTGATCTCAGCTGGAGACTCTTAAGTACTATTGTAATACAAAGAAACAATAACAACCAGTTAAACTAAGGAAAGTATTATCCCCATTTTACAGATGGGAAAACTGAGGCCCTATGCATGTAAATCCAAAGTCACGCAGGAAGTCAGTGACAGTCAGTGGTCTCTTTGCTTCCAGTTCTGTGCTTTAAGCACAAGACCATCTCTTCTCATAACTTGGTCTACAATATAGCTAATACATTGCACTTGTCTGGCACATTTGATCTGAGAGAGAAATAAAAGACCCTGAGCTTGATTCAGCCCTAAGTGATACATTCCAGGATGCAGGGATCCTGGCAATGGAAAATGTAATATTATTTGTATTGCAGTAGCACCTCGGAGCCCCAGTCATAGACCGGGACCCTGCTGTGTGAGGTGCTGTACAAACACAGAACAAAAAGACAGTCCCTGCTCCAAAGAGCCTCCTGAGTGGGGATTGCAGGAGGGCAAGGCACCCACAACCTCCACTCCGCTGCAAGACTAGAGCTGATTAGTGCAGCCCCAAAAGTGGGCTGTACCTGCCGAGGAAGGTGCACCTGGAGGATTCCCTGATTCAGCATAGCCTCAAGCAGCCTTTGCCAGCCGGATCCCTATGGAGCTCTGATCATCCCTTTAAAGCTGACCTCACTTGGTGAAACCTGGGAAGATGCCAACAGTGTAAACCCTACCTGCCCTCCTCCAAGAACGAATCCCTCCTGCACACTGCACCCCACACTGATACATGGGGTTTACAGGACGACTCTTGCCCCCAGACTTCCAAATCTTTTCCAGCTCCTTAGTTTTAGCATTTGCAAGTTGCACCTTCTTTGTATGTGGTTCTCTGTGTTGTTCTGGTATGTGTGAATTTGTCAATATCTTTCTGATCTGGTGAATCTCTTTACATTAAACCCTGAGAATTCTTCTGCGGAGGCCAGAGCTGAGCAGCGTCAGGCTTCCCACTGTTGAACTCAGCCATCCAGACGGGTGGACTCCAGCAGGTGTTCTTGTGCTTTCGTTGAGCTGGGGAGGAGGTCAGAAGGATTCATTCAGTAGTAAATTATGGTGCTTGTGAGAGTGAGAGATTGATAGGACAGGCTAAAGTTTAGTGTGGGCAGGCAGAGAGAATATTTCCCCCAGTTCTGCCAGCACACCTCAGGTCTGTGTGGGAGCTCAAAGCCCTGCTGAGCCACTGCACAACACAACCAAAGTACTTCAGTTGTGGCCTGCAACAATGTCTGCTCTTCCAGGAATGAAACACCCATGAGCAGATAAGACATCTATAGGCAGATGTTTTCCATATAGGGGCTAGAACTGAGATTGCCACATTCATTTCATTTATGACTAACCCCAGATTTGAATTAAGTTCTCCAGAGATGAAAAGTGAGGGTGCTAATAAGTACTGGGAAAACCCCCTTGGCAAGCCAACTTTTTTTTTGAAGGTAAGTAAAAGGTCTCAGAGATAAGGAGGGTTTCATCACAGCTGTTTGCTAAGGGCTGTCTGGATGGCAACACAAGCGTGCTGTTGGGCAGGGTATTCAAGTCTGAATTCAGGGCAGTTGGGTCAGCAGGGTCTGGGAGCTGTAAAGAGGGGGGGTAGTCCTGTGCGCCCTCCTGGAGGAATCATGGAGACGTGGTTTCAGTGCATTGCGGTGTGCTAATTTCGATTCCAGATAAGCCAAGCCTACATGGCATGAAGGTGTTGTAAGTGAAAATTGTTCCAGAGTTTGCATCTTTGGGGAACAAACTGTAGCACGATCCTATGAACAAGGCTTGTGGTCAAGTAGCTCCAAGAGGAGACTGAGACCTAGCACTTCCGGGTTCCCTCCCCAGTTCTACCACTGAGACACCATAAGACAGATTATGCTACCCTTAATTAGGTGGAGTGGTTCTTTCTACACAAGCAGTCCATTGATTATAGGGCATTACCCACAGAGCATGGTACTATTCGCTGTGAGCAAGGGGGCAGAAACACCCCCATGAGATCTTGGGCTAATCACTTAGAGCCAGAATATGTACCCTTTACCTGCACTGGTGAGCAGTTACAGTGGGACGGATTACTTGTGCGGGTAGATTCCTCCCTCATGCCAGTAAGGGGTTCACGGTCTGAGTCTTGACCTCTTTGGGCTTCAGTTTCTCCATCTGTTAAATGGACATAATGGCACCTCCCTCACAGGTGTGCTGTGAGGCTTAATTCACCCAAGTCTGTGAAGTGCTTTGAGATCCTTCAATTAAAGAACATTCTACAAGTGCAAAGGATGATTATTATTTAGGAACTGCTCCACTTAGCCCCCTTAACTCTGCTGATGGTTGATTGTCCTAACAATGAACACACATCTTGTTGGCAGCAGAGTACGTTTAGTCTGGGGTTATCCCTCAGCCCCCCCAAATAAAAGGATATATGTAGATAGAAAGCTTAGAGTGTTTGTTACTGAGGTGGGGTTAAGGGTCAGGGAGCTGTCCCCTTCTGTCACTTACCTTGCAAGACTTGTTGGGCATATTTAATGTAAAATGCTGGAAATTGATCATTTCTGATTGTTTTCTCTTCTTGATCGCTTATTCCATCATAGCACATCTGTCCTCTTCAGGCTTCCTGTTATAGTGCACCCCACTGCCCCTTTGCACCCCAGTATAGGGAACCTGCTCTATCCTATACAAGACATTTACCATAACGAACAAGTTACTTAGTCCTCAATCATAATCTCCTGTGGCTATTTCCCAGAGACTGTACAGCTGGGAAAGAACTCATGGCATGATTGACTAGCATGACTCATAGTTAATTTATATTAAGGTTAATTTATATTAAGTCTCTTGCCCCTTGCCTCATGGGGAAGGAAAGATCTAACCTCCCTTTACAGGATATAGATTTTTGCAAGAAAGTCTCTAAACTAGTGTAAAACTGTACAGTGTGTATCAAGAGAGAGATCTACAGAAAAATGAACATAGGTTGTAGTGTGTGCCTTTCCCACTTGTCTTCACGCCTTTAACATAGTAAGTGCCCAGAGGATTTCCTCCCCCCCGCCCCCCATTCATTCATACGGCTGCATATTGACTTTCCAAAGTGGCACCAGGCATTTGCAACCAGCCCCACACCCTTGTGGGTGAGAAACGCTCCGTTTGGGGCGATGGAGCCAGCCTGTCGTCCGTCGCTAACCCCCCTCTCCAGGAGTGAGCGCTTGCTGCTTTTTTTTTTTCCCCTCTTTTTTTTTTTTGGTGTGTGTGTGTGTGTGTGTGTGTGTGTGTGTGCAAGCGCCTGTGCTGTTTAAATGGGCCAAGTTAGAGAAGCGGCGGCGAAGGGAAATCTTGTTTGGTCAGAGTCTCCGAACTGCATTGTGTGACTTCTGAGAACCTCGCCCTCTGTCTGTCTGTCCCGGGGTGGAGGGGGAGCCCCGCGCCCCCAGCCCGCCACATGCAGGGACCTGCGGGACAGGGGCAGTGCGCTGGGGGGGGGGGATACGCCATGTAGTGGCAGCAGCTCATTAGGAGGGGGGTGGCACAGTTGGGCTTTTATGATGATGATTCTAGCCAGGAGGGGAAATGGACTCTAATCACAGTAAGGACCGGTCATTAATAAAGCCATAAGCAGAGGCAGCGGCTCTGCAGCTTGCAGGGGAGAGCGGAGCAGCCCCGAAAAACTTCTTCTCTTGCCTGGTCAAACTAGTGGGGAGGGGGGGCGCGTTGGGACCCCCAGCGCTGTCCAGTGTGTGCAAGCGAGGGGAGGGAAGAGGGAGAGCAGGAGAGGGCAGGGGGCGCGGGGTTTAATTGTCATTATTCAATAAAGGAAAGCAAGGAGCCAGGTCTCCTTTGGCGAGGGGCCGTGTGGCGGGGAATCCTCCCGCGTGGTAGGAAGGTGGGTCGATCGGGGCGGTGGGGGGGATCAATAAGCGTTTTAAACCAAAATAATGTCTACGGCAGCAGAGACCTCTCCAAGATGTCAGGTGTTAGTCCGGAGGGGCAGATCTGTGAGCAGCACAGCGGCTCCCGGGTCTACGGTGCATTAGCCTCTCGGTGGGAGAGGGATCCCAGACAGCTGTGGTGGGGAGCCAGCGGAGGAGATTTGCTAGCGGGCTCCTCCGGGGGATACTACCCGCCACCTCCTGCACCCGAGCGCAAAAGGTGCTGCTGCTGCTGCTGCTACTGCTGGCGCATTTCATCCAAACTCCAGCCAGAGCGGGGGCAAGTTGCACCGGAGACATCAGCGCCACTGTGCTTTGGAGAGGCGAGGGCGCACCGGGAGCGCAGCGGCACCATGCCTGCTATCAAGAAGGAGCGACTTGACAGGGAGGAGATGGCCCTGGCTGCCTTTAACCAGCCCATGGAGACCTTACCTGACTATCTGGCCCCTTTAGCGGCCGCTGCCATCCCGGTGGTGACCCCCCACCCTCCGGCTTACGACCAGATCTTTGCCCACCACCACCGTGCCTACCTGGGCTTCCCCGAGACCCACCACCCGCACCACCCCCATCACCACCTCCCCGAGGACCTGATGCTGGAGCGCTTTTCCTCCATCCCGGATTTCCAGCCCTTCTTTGACAACGGGGAGCCGTGCATCGAGGTGGAGTGCGGCGAGAACAAGGCGCTGCTCTACATCAGTAAGTTATGCCAGGGCAGCAAAGGACCCTCCATCCGGTACCGGGGAGAGTGGCTCACCCCTAACGAGTTCCAGTTTGTCAGCGGCAGGGAGACCGCCAAGGACTGGAAGCGGAGCATCCGGCACAAAGGTAAGGGCATGGCTAACATTGCCCTTCGGGTAGGGGTGCCCCTTGGCACGGCTGTCTGCCGCGCACGCCCCTCTCCCCAAAGAGCCAGGCGTTGTGAAAGCGGGAGGGAGGCTGATGGCATGTGAGCATTGGCAGTGGGGGATCCCTCTGGGATCCCTGCCCCCCTCTTTAGTGACACCCCCTCCAACTATCAGATCCCCCCGATCCTGGGCTCTCCTGCGGGGGACGGGAGCTTGGGGATCGCACAGAGGGAGGGGAGGGGAGTTCATCCTGCTGAAGAAGTTTCATTCAATGTGGGCAGAGGCTGAACCAAGGAAGGTTGGGGGGAGACGTGTGAGGGGAGCTGGGTCTTGTGCCAGCGCGTACAACTGACTGTGGATTAAAAGGGGGGGGAGTTATACTTGGTGGGGTTTGGGCACTTTTCTCCGCACCTGACACAGCCACACAGAGCGAGGGGAACGCGGGAGGCTGCTGGGTGCGCGGCGCTTCGAAATTGACAAAAGGTTGCAATTGACGAACGGAAACAGCCCAGTAGCCGGCATGGCTTTAGCGAGATGGGGCGGTTGTTGCTGGGGTGCAGGCCGGAGCGGGCAGCGCTCGGGTGAAGTAAGTGCTCGCCGGGGTGGGGGGGCAGATTTTTCCTTTTGGGGGGGTATAATTTTTGGGGGGTGCGTGCGTGTTTGTAGTTGTGGTTTTCTGCTTCCGTGTATAGTTGTGGTTGTCTCTGTGTATGCGGTTATGGCTGGCTATGTGTGTGTGTGTATAGTTGTGGTTCTCTCTCTGTGTATTTGTGGTTGTTGTCTCTGTTTAGAGCTGTGTGAGCAGTGTGTGTATAGTTGTGGTTTGTGTGCGTGTGTGTGTGCGCGCGCGCAACTATGGCTGTCTCTGTAGTTGTCCTGTGTGTGTAGTTGTCTCTCTGTGTGTACAGTTGTGTGTGTGTGTGTGTGTGTGTGTGTGTAAGAGTGTAGTTGTCTCTGTGTTTATCGTTATCTGTGTGTATAATTGTGATTTTCTGTGTCTATGTATTGTTGTTATCCGTGTGTGTGTATAGTTGTGGCAGTGTGTGTGGGTCGTTGTTATCTGTGTATGTATAGTTGTGGCTGTCTTTATCGTTTGTGTGGGTGGTGGTATCTGTGTATATAACTGTGACTGTGTGTGTGTATTCTTGTTATCTCTGTGTGTATAGTAGTGGCTGTCTGTGTGTAGTTGTCTCTGTGTTTGTGTACTTGGCTGCATGTGTGTGTGTCTGTTTGAAGAGGGGGGGGAGTGAGTTTGGAAGTTGTGAGTGCTTGAAGCAGAAATGTGCTGGCTTGTCACTCTGTAAATGAGGAAAGGCGCCTCAGGGGAGGAGGGGGCGGGGGGTTCCTCCAGCCCAGCAGCTGGGTGGTGCGGGACCCCAACGGGTCTGCCTTCTGCTGACAGCTGCCCACCTCCCCCGGCGCAGCTGGACCCGAGCTGGGCAGGTCCAGAACCCGGGGACGGCGGAGAGGAGCGGCTGGTGTCTCCGCAGGTGGAGAGCTGAGGGCTTGGCTCTCCCTGGACGCGCTGCCTAGGGAGGCGGTGGGGAGAGGCGGAAAGACAGAGTCAGTGTGACATGTAATTAGCTGAGAGCTGGAGGTGTCAGCCCAGGGGTCTGAAGAGCCATTAGGAGGTGACTGACACCTCGCCTTGTTTATTGATCGCCAGAGAAGAGGGGAATAACTCCAGGGGCCGCTCTAATTATGATTATTCTCCTCATTTTTTATCACTGGGCTCCTGGCTGTCTTCAGGAAATCTCAGTCCCTCTGGGGTGAGTCAGGAGGACTGAGGTTAAATGGATGGAGGAGGAAAGGGGGAGGGCGGGGGAGAAGCTGTCTCGGGCTGCCTTGTGGTTTGCATTCAATATCTCCTCCGTTGCTTTTAATTGCAAATGCATCCCTTACCCGCGCCCAGAACGGCACCGGGGTGATGTGTGCGAGGTGGGGGAAGGGGGTGGACATGCAGGGCTGGAGCGCTTGGTTGTTATGTTCATTAGTCATCTCTCCAGACTGCGAGAACATTTTTAACAAGGTTAGAGGGAAGCTAATGAGGGCTGCGCTGGTGGTTCTCTTCCCGATTTCTACAGGGTAGAAAGTTCAATTAAGGTACAAGCATGAGCCATGTCGGGTGGGCACTGGTGGGAACGGGAAGAGAAGGGCTCTGTGAGTTTGCATGGAAAGATCCGAGTTGCTTTTTCTGCAAAGCCATTTATTTTATTATTTTTTAAACCAGTGCTGTTTCTTTTTCTTCTCCTCCTCTGCATCCAGGGAAAAGTTTGAAGACTCTTATGTCCAAAGGAATCTTACAGGTACATCCTCCAATCTGTGATTGCCCTGGGTGTCGAATTTCGTCTCCAGTGGTAAGATTATTGCTAAAATATGTGTTTTAGTCAAATCTCCTCCCCACTCTTTTTTTTCCCTAATTTTTTTCTTTTCCTTCTGTAATCACGGAATTGTGATCTTAAAGGGCTAGGGATGTCAGTCACTGAGCCTTCTCCAAAGTGCTGGTTTGCACTGTGAGCATAGCTGCAGTCTTGTTAAATGTCAGAGGAAGGAGAGGTTGCAAACAGAGCAGCTGGGCAAAGCAGTGCTTAACCCAAAGGATGTAATGCAGAGTGTGCATGTATGATTGACCGGGGGAAATATCACAGCTATGCAAACTGCAAATCATTCACCAGCTCCAGCCTCACCCCCTCTTTTGTGTGTGTGTGTATTTTGCGGAAGGGTAAAGCAACTGAAACAAAGGAAATTAAAAGTACCCACATGTTAGGATCAGAATACTCATGTTTTGCAAAAGGTTTAGATAAACTTGAGAAGGATTAACAAACATATCTTGGAGCTACCACCTCCTCTCCTCAGAAAAAAAAAACTTTTATAACATTCTCATCCTTGACAGTGATCATTGTTTTTATAGCTCTATTTTGCTTCACCTTAAACATTGAGTTCACGGTGCTTTACATCCCCCATCTGAGTATTTCTTGGGGACTCTTAAAATCTCATTATGTGTGACATCAGGATTTCCATGGAGAAGATGGTGATGTCATAAATACAGCGTGGCGCGGAATCAGAAGTGTGTCTTGCATAGAACTAAGACATTAAAAATATGTGTAGCTGGGATATGTGTGTACACTATAAAGATACAGTTACAATTATTTTTATCAGTTAAAAGCCTGTTTGGTTCACACAACTAAACTAAATCCTGGAGTTGGAAGAATCATTGTAACTGAATGCATTTTTATAACGAGAACTGTGGAAACAAATGCTATTCTATATATTTTTTTATCCAGGATATTTTTTTTCTTCTGTTGTCTTTATGAGGTCATACATGGTAAATCTCTGAGAAAGTAAAGTATGTTTAGAATCCCAGAATTTAAATGATTCCTCTGTGTATATTCATATATATATATATATATATATATATGCATGTTTAAATGAAAAGTTGCTTAGAAAAATGTTCAGTAAGTGGCCTGCAGAAGTCAAAGCAAATATATAATCTATATTTGTAACTTAACTCTTTGAGCGCATATTGTGCTGTAGCAGTTTACACTGAAAAAGTCATCGCAGAACAAAACCTAAAGATACTATTTATCTCACCATATAATTTTTCAGTTACTATCTCACAATTAGTAAGTCACATAGGTTGAAACCCTGGCCCCAGTGAAGTCAATGGGAGTTTTGCCATGTACAGTACTTTAATGGGGCCAGCATCTCACCTAGGGTGACCAGATGTCCCAATTTTATAGGGACATTCCCAATATTTGGGGCTCTGACTTATATAGGCGTCTATTACCTCCCACCCTTGTCCCGATTTTTCACACTTGCTATTTGGTTGCCCTAATTTCACCTCCGTAGTCTCATTGACTTCAGTGATACAACTCACAGTAGTAAGCACTATGCTGGGCAATTAGTGTTTACGGGTTTGGGCCCTTTGTGCACTTTTTTTTATTATTGACCCTACAGATCAGAGAGGTTCCTTTACTTTGGTCCATGGACCATGGTGTCTGCAGAGCACTTGCTGGTGGTCTGTTGAGAACTGGCTGATCACATGATGATGGCTGCTCCTCATTTCCAGCTGCTAAACTGCATTAAAAGACAGCTAAAACGACACTAAATACTTTCCTAAGGTTACTTTTCTACATAAGCAATTGCTGTTGTTGCCTCAGGGATGCTACCTGATTGCAGGTGGGAGGGGAGTTGTCTTGGAGACGATCTCCATGTTAAAACGTGGTCTAAACTGAAAAAGTTCAGAAACTCCTGATATCAATGGAAATAGAAGCTCATTTAGTATTAGGAAAGGAAAAGAAAATCTGTCTTGACATGTCTCCCAGCCCCCTTCTCCCAGTGAGATGAAGTAGGAAAGGTTTTGACAGCGGAATAACCTTTATTCTGGATTATTTTAGCACAGCAACTGGCTTTTATTTTGTTCATTTTTGTGTAGCAATCAGCGTGCTCTTGGCATAATTTTCCTTACTTTGAGTGTAGATCATGCTATGAGAAAGCTAACCATTATTGTCATAAGCTTGTTAAAACCACTGAGTATGCTGTAGTGTTCCAGGAAGACAACCTAAAGTTATTAAGAAATGACTGAAGTGAAAGATGGAGATAATGATATTTGATAAATGTGTCTTAATACAAGTCCTTTTAAAGTAAAATTAAAATGTAAAAACAATGCACTTATATAGCATCTTGCATAGCATCTGGCAAACTCTAATTACTTTAGCCTCACCACACCTCTGTGTAGTCGGAAAGTGTCATTATCCTCATTTTAAAGATGGGGTAGCTGAAGTACGAAGATGTTTGAGCTGTTTTGCCAGCCAGGGCAGAAAACATTTTTGTCCCCCTTCCCCTAAAAAAGTCTGAGTGGTGCAGCACCCCCTGAAAGTTGGAGTCTAGGTTGATCACCATGTTTGCCTGCTCTTACAACCAGCTCTGGGTTTGAGGGTCTGACTTTCACCTGCAGCTCCCAGTGACTTAATTGGGATTTCTGGATGCTCAACACCTTGGAAAATCAGGCCCCGATCCTGCAACAAGATCCATACAAGTGGCCTCCTGCATTCTCACGGAACCCCACAGACTCGAGTGGGATTCTGCACCAACACAGGGCTGTACTCAGTAGATCTCACTGTAGGACTGGAGCTTAAGTGGCTGCCTGAGGTCACATGTAGGAAAACTGCATCAGAACGAAGAACGGAACCTAGGTCTCTTGACTCCCAGTCCGCTGCTTTAACCACAAGACCATCCTTCCTCCGTTGAAGGAAAACCTTATTGATGCTAACTTTACTCTTCTTTCTACAATCCATGAGTTACTATCCATGGACCAACTCCCACTTGCCTTACTCACATGAGAGGTTCCACTGGCACTTCACTCTCCCTTGTCAGGCAAGCATGATTTAGCTGGTTCTCTCTCCAGTGTGTACTGGCAGTTTCACATTAAATCTGGACTCCCCTGACAGTGCGCTGTAGTATTTGCATGCACTATATATTCAAAGCAATTATACTAGGAAACAGTTAAGAAATGGGGACAATTTATCTTTCCCTGTCTGATGACTGTGGTTTAAGAATCAGTGAGAGCAGGGGGCTCTTAGCCATCCTGCACAGAACTTACTACAGCAGGAACGTGTGAATTACACCCGTGAGATCTGGGTCCCTCTGCTATGGTTGTAGCCAGAGCATGCAATGGAACTGTGGGCCTGATACTATCCAGGGAAGTTTACACTGCTGGGAATCTGGTGTAGATGAGATGGCCTACTGTCAACAGGAACAGGCCAGCCAAGCTCATGAATTCTTTTTGAAAGGGGGCAGAGCTAGCTGCTTATGGGTGAGTTACTCTTGCTGGTGCTGCAAGCTGAGAGCAGAATGGCCCAAACACCTGGTCCCCGCCCTCCTTTCTGCAAAGGTTACATTTAATTGATCCAACTCTTCTACCCTGTCAAATGGAATTTGTAACATCAAGAGTTTTAATCAAAATCAGTGCTTGCTCTCGGGCCCTGTCTGGGTCCTTTTTGGGGTCTGATAAGGGAGGATTGATTTGGAAAGCAAATTACATATCGCCGTGGAAGCAGTTTGGGAAAGCAGCTCTAAGGAGCTGGAGACTTTTACCTTGGGCCTGAACCTTTTACCAGCTGCTGTAAAACCGTCAGAAGCAAAATCAACCCAGCAAAAGGAAAGAGAGACCCCTTTCCCCCCCCCCACCTTCTTGGGCGGGGTTGACCGAGGGGAAGGTGGCCAGCCAGTGCACATGAGCTCCTGTCTGCCAAGGGGTCAGGAGGGGTCATTTTTCTCAGGGCATCTCCGGGCCTGGAATGTGCCCTGGCCTCCCACAGAGGATCTGCACAGCCCTCCTCAGTGCCTGGGTCTGCAAGGGAGAGAGCGAGGGTGGGTGTAGCAATGCCAGACCTTGTTTGGTGCCTGCCCAGCCTGGCTGCCCCCAGGCAGCTAAGGAACCCGGCTGGGACTGCTGATGTGGCTCCCCCCCTGCAGTGAGGTTGTAATGGCGGGTGCCCCCGCACCCCAGTATTAGCAAGGGGCAGGTCACACACACACAAAGCAGCAAGGAATGCGGCTCGGCTCCCCCCCCCAGCAGAGCCCGGATCGCTCCCGCTTCCCCCCCCGCCTTTCCCGTCGCAGCTCGTTTGCTGCAGCTGCAGACGGCGGCCGGCGCCTCGGCTAGTTCTGTGACCGACCGCTGGTTTCCTGCGAGGCGGAGGAGGAGCAGCCGCGTCTCGCCTGCTGCCTCGGCGCCTCCTCCCTCGGGCAGCGGCAGCGGCTCCCCCTCCCCGGGCGCGTCTCCGAGCCTGGCCGGGGCATCAATCAGAGCCGCGTGGGGAATCGGGCCGAAGGGCGGGGGAGTCACTCCGGGGCTAGGAGAGGGCAGACGCCTCCCCCGCCCTGGTTTGTGCCTTTCATGGACACAGTCGCTTGCAGGCAGAAAAAGCTTTGCCATTAGGTGAGTCCAGGCGCTGCACAGGCGTGTGTTCCCCGACCCCCCTCCCCAGGCTTTGCAATGAAAGGGGGCTGGAGCGCTCCGGATTTCATGCATCATTTCTAAATCTTCACCGTTAAGGAGAGTTTGCTTTGCATAGGCCTGCACCCCTGTTTTGCCATGCACCCTCTGTTTGCGGTTCAGGAGAGCTAGACCCCCCACACACACACTAGGTTCATGCACCCTCAGTCTTTGTAGTTCAGATGAGGTTAAATTGCCTGGGTCTCTACTCCTATGTTTTGCAGCACATGCAGGATGCCAAGAAGGCACAAAAATCGTTGCAGGCAGGAGGCTTGTAAATTGCATACTTAGGTCTGTATCCCCCATTTACATGGATCCCAAATATTTTCAGTTAAGAATGGTTTAAATTACAAAAGGCCCTTTGGTGCATTCCAATGCATTTCAGCTATGAACCATTTTTCAGCATTTCCCCTTAAACTTTCCTGCACACGCACAATGCCAATAACTCTCAGTCTCTGCAATGAAAGGAGCCCTTAGACTGAATAGGGTTGTGCTGCTCTTGGTGGTGGCGAGTGGTTTTTCTGGCTGTGCCAGGCCCCTGAGGAAGGCCTGACCTGTTCATAGGGGACAGTCACCTTAGCAAAGTGGGGGAGGACAGGGGAATGATTTTGCAGAGGCCAGCACTAAAATCTCTCTCATTAGAGCAAAAGGGCTTAGATTTGTAATGTCCAGGATTGCATGCCCAGTATAGCAAAGGGGAAGCATTTTCAAGCATGGATCTCCTTTGTTTGTTTCCATCACCAGCGTGACCCTTTAGAGTATTTTTCATAATGACCTGAGCCAGGCTGCCTCTGAAAATGTCTTAGGATTTAACATGGGATTTTCTTTTTCCTTTTTTTTTTTTTTTTCCAGTTCTGTCTTTTCACAGCCAGGGTTTCTCTTTGAAAGTCTGCCTTATCTACCCTGGGTTTGATGTGCAGATCACATGTAAAGATGGAAGGGCAGGCTTCTTAAAACCCTGTCGTGGCATAGGTGCAGTAAAACAAAAGAGAAATCCCAATAAAATATATTTTAAAATCCCTCTACCTCTTTTCTTGCATGCCTCTAGGGCTCATGGTAATTGTGCATAACTTGGTCAGTGACAATGATAATTTATTTGTTTACTGGGGCCCAGTTTTGCTGTTGATTTGATAGACATCGAGGGTGTTTGTTTTGTTTTGGGTTGGTTCTTGTCATCACCACACAATTGTGTGTGAGGCTGGAAAAGTTCTAAATTGTTTTTTTTTTTTTTTTTTTTTTAGAAACAAAGTGTGTGTGATCAGTTAAAGTTCCCATTGCTTAGCTCAAAATGTGCCAAGAACCATGCAGTGTTCCTAGGTCAGAGGCAGTGGGGTTAGTAATATAGCTATACAGGGGTCTTGAGATGGGTTTTCCTTTGATCTGTCCCAGTGGGGTCAGAGCCGCTCTCCCTACCTACCCCGCAGAGTGACTTGGGTCATCTGCCCTTGGGATGGAGAAGAATGCTATGCGGTGCCTCTGTCAACCTGAAGGGGTCAGAAGAGAGTAGCCAGATGGGGAAGTTCAGCCCCACTGTGATCCCTACTGTTGGCTGCAGGGGGCTGGAATTTAGCTGATCCAAAGCTTGGGGACTCCTGCATGAGGTGAGGCTGTTCCAGTGAAACTCACCTGTACGAATAGGACTTCCCTTGCTCAGTATCATGGCTGCTTTCCTGGGTGCCTGTGTGGGCAGGATTGAGCCTGAAAACTTGGTTTCAACTGAATGGATTGGATCTTGGGCTCCTGTCTGAGAGTCTGAGTTTTGGAGCGCACGGATCCTGGGGTTTGCATGCAGGTAGCTATTTTCAGCTTTGCCTTTATGTCCTTGGCGATTCCCTTATGACTGTAGAAAAAGCCCCTCTGGGAAGCAGATTTACAGACATTTTTATTCCTGGCGGCCCTTGGCACAGCTTGCTGTTTTTATTTGTGGTTTCATGCTGATGTGGAGTATTGTGTTTAATCCAGCACATTTTAGTTTAGTTAGGTTTTGTTGTTGAATTATTCAGTTTAGTTTAGGATTTTTGTAATTGATTTATTTAGGAGATGGTTAAATTGCATGCATTGGACCTGTTTTCTGAGCCTGACCTCCAGCGTTAACCAAAACACTCCCACAGCCCCAAAGGTTCAGCTGATGTATCCTTCTCGTGGACAACCCCCTTCAGCGAGGCATCTGAGGAAAAACACCATGCCCCTGAGGGGAACAAGAGCGACTTGGCCTGCCCAGTGTAGAGTTGAGTCCTCAACTCCCAGCCCCAAGACTTTCAAATGCAGGGGCTGTGAGCAAATACACATCAGCTGTTCTTGTGGCAGTGAGGGAGCGGGTCTCTAAACTTGCTGGGTCCCGGGACCATACAGAGCATCACAGAGCAAAACCTGTAGCTTGAGTTGCACCCAGAGGTGAAGGAGAAGCCAGTGCACACCTGGAAGATGCTGCCTGTTAAGTGGGAAACTGTGTTCTGTGCTAGCTGTTACTCCTGAGTAGGCTTCAAGGCCAAACCTTGTGCAGAATGCCTTACAATTGCTCTGTTATTGTCCACGTGCCTTGGAGATTTTGGAAGAAGGTGTTGCATGGATGAGACATTTAATTATTATTTGTATATAGAAGTGTGAGGGTAAGAGCAATGGGGTGGAGGGCGCTGGTGCAGTACCGAATGATTTAGTTTTGCAGATTATTAAAAGCGCTCTGAAAAGGAAAACATTAATTGGAGCACAATGTGGGGAGTGAATAGTAGAGGTGCATAAGCTTTTCCAGTCTAGGAAAATCGTGTTAACTTTCCGGGGACACTAAAGGGTACAAGGTGGAGGATATTTACCGACCTGGGTAAAAATGGGAGCTGTTAATGCAGCTACAGTCAAGATTGCTGCTGTTCTAGGGAGTAAAGAAGCAAGGTGAATGCCAGTGGGCTATTACATTGCGGGGCTAGGAGCAGGGCCACCAGTGCCTTAATGGGGCTTGTACATAATGAGTCAGAGTAATCCTCCTTGGTGCTGTGGATGGGGAATTCATGCCTGAGGTCAGAGGCAGGATGGCAGGCAGTGTTTCCGCTGCTTCAGGGATTCTGCTTGGAGACGGTAAGCAGGGGCTCCGTAAGGCTTGTAGATCAATGAATCCGTGTCCATGCCCTCTTCCCCACCCCCCCAAGCACAGTGTAGTTTGTCACTCTTGCTTGGCTGCATTGTGCCCCCTGGTGGATTTTCTGCACCTGGGGAGTGGGTGGTCCTACACCCTGGCTTATACCACCAATAAGCGCTGGAGTGGATTCAGCCCAGTAGGTCAGAAGACACAAGCTAGGCTTTGCAGTTAAGGCTGCATGACCGGCAAACTGCGGAATCAAGTTTAAAGACGCTCCAGTGTGTTTGGAAAAATCTACCAGTCCAAGGAAAAAGGATAAAATGTAGAGCAGAGATAGGTAGAGCTAAATAAAAGAAGCAAAAGCAACATCATCTCGTTAGGATTGTGTCAAGGGCAGTGTAAAGGTGAGATAGGATAAGTAATTTTGCTGTCAAAATTATTTAGAGATGTCATTAAACTGCTTAGGGCGGTCTCTGTTGCCTCAGGGCACAGACACCTGGTTTTAATTTGCAGTGGTTGGTGTCCAAACCTGTTGGCCTTCATCAAAAAGATCAGTGCTCATTTGGAGTCTGTTGGCAAGTGCCTTTAGTGAACAAGGGACCTAACCTGCAGAGCTGACGAAGGGACCAGTATTAACTCCCACTGTCTGGACTTGATTCCTTTTTTCCTGCGTGTTTAAAAGTAAACTGTCCCCTGTTTAAACTGTGTAGCGGTGATGTGTTTTTTATGCTATGTTCTGTAATGGGCTTGTAAGGCAGGGAGAGTGGAGAAGCAGCATTCTTTGTCATAGCCTTTTGAAGAGAGTCCTTCTGTTTTTAATATACGCAAAAATAGAGTAACGTTCGGTGGGAATTATACACTCGTCTTTGCCCTCCACTTATTACATATTGTTCTTTTTTTTTCTTTTACTGTCGTCTTCTGTTTCTCCTATGCACAGTCTGTTTCCTTCATCCACAGGGCTGGCAAGCTTCTTGCTACACAACAGATGCCAGTGCTGAATCTTGGTTGGCAGCATCGTCTCCTCCTCCTCCTTCTCCACCCCCATCCTCCCCCAGAGCGAAGTGCATCATCTTCACCAAGCCAACAGCCTGAGAAAGCCCTCTTCCCCCAGCTCTGGGCCCAATCCTGCCAGGCGGTAATGCGCATCCTTTGCTCCCGCTGGTGTCAATGGGAACCTTGCAGTATTGGGCCCTCTGTCACCAAATTTGCGTCTTCCAGTTGATGGCACAGAGAGACGTTTCACTGATTGTGCTATTTATCGCCGCATGAATCACATGTGGGTTTGTAAGTGAAATTGATGGCCGTCTCCTTTAGCTTCTTTGCTTCATCCTTCTGCTGCTCTCACACTAAGGTATCTCTCCAGTACACCCTACCCCCCACCGGGGAAATGCATTTCCTTGCTCTTATTTTTGGCTGTGTTGTTTTAACAAAACCAGTGAGAGCGGAGAGGAAATTACACTTTCCCCTGGGTCGTAAATATAATCTGATGGAGGATTTTGTTGTAACATGTCTCAGAAGGTGGATGGAGGGAATTCCCAAGCCTGGAAGAAAAAAAAAATTACCCATATTCTAGATCTAGTTAAAGCAGAACTTTAGCTGCTTTTCCTTTATTTTGCATTTACAGAGAAAGCTGCAAAATAGGGATGCTTTTGTGTGCAAATGTGCCTTGCTCTTTGATAACCTTTAATAATCACAATACATAATATTGTATATTGCCCTTGTATTGGAAATCCTTCATTTTCAGGTGTGTTGGGTGTTTTGTGGCTAGATCAAGGGTTTTCTTTCATCTCTAACATCTCCAACCAGGGCAAATGCCCATAGGATCCTCACCAGCCTGAGTCAAGAAGACAGGTTCATTGCAAGCAGACTCTCTGGCCTGTAAGTGATGCCTGCTGCTTACCCGGCATGCAGGCTGGATAGACATACTGAAAGAGCAAAAAGAAATAATCTCTCATGTAGATGCATAACCCTTTCTATGACCTGGGCTGTATAAGATGGAGGGATCATTTGTTTCCCCCTAAGATTTGTAGTGAAAGTAGGGAAAAGCCAGGAAAAAGTAGCACTGTCAGTGTGTGCAACAGAAGTTGGAGAAGTTGCATCTAAAGGGCTGCACTCTTGATTGTTTGCACAGAGAGGTCTGAGGGCAGAACGTCGCCCCAGATATGGATGAGGTTATAATTTTAGACCGGGGCTCATGCAAACAGCCTTGACCTCAGCAGGGTGTTTTCCAGAACAAGGTGTGTGGGATTAGACCCCGAGTTGCAGATGGGAAAGGACTGAGCATCTCTGTGTGGGCAGCAGGTAGGGGTGGAAACTGAGCGTGTGATGGTGTTGCTACTTCTTACGGCATTCAGTGGAAACTCTCGGAGGGCTGAAAGCTACTGTTGTTTTGGGAACTAATTGTTCACCTATGTTTGTGCTATTGCAGCAGGTTGAGATGATCACGCGGCGGCGTTTGTTAATGCGAGGCTTGTCTTAGAACTCCAGGCTTTTCCCATTGGCTTGGGTAAAGCTGCTGCTTTTTCTTTTTCTCAGTACAGTGAAATAAAGAAATAACCTGAGGTGCCTAACTGTAGTGGCAAGAGTTGGGAGTCAGGACTCCCGGGTTGTATTCTAGCTCCAACATTGAGTCACTGTGTGACCTTGGACAAGTCTCTTAGGCCCATACTTTCAAAAGCACCCTTTAAATTGGGGTGACTCTAATTTTGGGTGCCTGGTTTTAGACACTTAGGGTATGTCTACACAGCATCTGGGGAACAAGTTTCCTCGCCTGGGTCCACAGACACATGCTAGCAGGGCTCACATGAGTGTGCTATAAATAGTTGTGTAGATGGTGCTTTTCTGATGTGGCTTGGGCTCTGGTTGACATACCCTAGTAGGATAGGATTTTTCAGAGGTACCGAACATCAAAAGCTCCCATAGAGGTCAGGCCCTTGGTATCTCGAGTTGGGCACTCCAGACTAGTGGCCACTCTTAAAAATTTGGTCCTTGACCTTGCCTTCCTGTGCCTCAGTGTACCACATTGCAAACCAGAAACCATTAACAACGCCGAATTACATCACAGCATTGTTGTAAGGTTTAATCCGTGTTTCTGAAGAGCATTGGGATCTCTGGATGGCAGATGCTAGACAAGCACCCATTACTTATTTATTTTGCATTCAACATCTAGAAGGGAAGACCCTTCCTTGAACTGTTTCTGGTGATTTAAGGAGCAGAAAAGCAAAATAATTTTCAGTGCTAGAGGAGAGAATTTAAGAACTTTTGGCACAGAAAATAAATCCTCCTTGGAAATAGTCCTGGTCGTGATATGGCAGCAAAGGAAGTCATGTGGGTGCCTCTAATTGGGTCCTAACTCAGTGTTTTCAGAACTTATTTTAAAAACAGCACTAGGATTTTAAATAGCTCCAGTTAAATCAGGCCACTTAATCGCCACAACTTCTTTTAGTATAAAACTTCGTAATAAAAGAAAGCAGCACTCTGTCCAGCTCTGCTGGACAGCGGGAAGTCAGTCCACTGTCTTCATGTTCACACTTCCCCGCAGGAGTCTAGATCCATCCGAACTCCTCCCGGGCCTGGCTGATTCAGAGTTATGGGTTCATTCCCCTCCAGTGGCGGCAACAGTTCTGCATGTGTCTACCCATCAAATTGCAGAAACTCCCCTGTAACCTCCTTCTTTCTTCTTATCCAGGGATGAATGTGATAGGTGATACTCAGCTCTGTTGAAGCTGCTTTTGCCGTGTTGCTAGGGCAACCAGAGAGAGCGCCTGAAGACAGGAAAGGACAGGCATTCCTTTCTGCTACTGTCTGGAGCATCAATGATTGAATGAGATTAGATAGAATTAGATAATCCTGAAATTCACAGTGGTTTGACGCCAGACCTTTATTAAATAAGTAAAAGTACCAGCCCCTTATAGTAAAATGAATTCTCTCAGATCAATAACTTTTCTTCCCCTAGTATCTCCTGCAATCTGGGATGCTCACGAGCTTTTTCTTTATGGTGGGGGTGAACAGAACACAAACACTTTTTTTTCAGAGGGGATTATGATACCAATTTGCCTTTTATCTCCCCCTGGTGACTTACCCACTTAGCTCTAAAGAACCCTTCTAAAACATACTAGTGTTCTTCATTGATGGCCCAAGACACTCCAGCTTTCACTATGTTATTCAAGCATTGTAGGCCAGTATAGTCCATACTGTAGTATTTTAGGGTAGGTTTTTAAAAGAATGGAAAATAAACCCTACAGTGTGAATGCCGGGGGACCCATCTTTGGTTCTGTGTTTGTACAGCGCCTAGCAGATTGAGTTCTGCTCCATGCCACTACATACCTACTACTAGTACTACTACTAAGCTGTGAGCTGAGTTGCACCAGTGTAAAATGTTCACTACAGTGTGAATACATCACCAGATTCTGATCAGACTTACACCAGTTTAACTCCATTGATTTCAGTGGAGTTTCTCCAGCTTCAGCCTGGAATGGTGCTGATCAGAATCTGGTCTGGGTCAGAGAATGGAGTCTAACGAAGCATGGAAAGTGGCTCAGTATGGTCCCTTAGAGTATGTCTACACTGCAGTTAAACACCCACAGTTGGCCTGTGTCAGCTGACTTGGGCTCAGGCAGTGGGGCTGTTCTACTGCGGTGTAGCCATTCGGGTTTGGGCTGGAGCCTGAGGTCAGGACCCTCCCCGCTCGCAGGGTTCCAGAGTCCAAGCTCCAGTCTGAGCCGCAACTTCAGAGCACTGTCTACACAACTACTTTTAGAGTGCTGCGTGAGCCCCACTAGCCCAAGTCTGTGGACCTTGGCTGGGGGGGCTCACTGATCCGGGCTGTGTAGACATTCCCATGCTATCTTCCATGTACAGTTCCCAGGGTCATCAGCAAGGCCTCTGTGCAGATCGGGGAGAGTATGTGGTCCTAAAATAGTAAGGAAGCAATTTGAAATGTCACCCAGCACTAGTGGGGTAACCCACACATGTCTTGTGTTATCTCTTTTCATACTGAATGTTAAAAGTTTCTTTCTCTCTCTCTTTTTTTTTTTTAATCCTGAAATTGACAATGTGACTCCAAAACGTTTTGGCCTAAATACTCCGCTGGTGTGAATGGGCTTGAAGTAAGTGGAGCTGAGCTCATTGGCACCAGCTGAGAATCTGTTCCTGTGAAATCTTCAATGGCTCCCAGATGCTACAATAATGAGTGTCTTTTCGAAACTCTACAAGGATGGAGGATGCTCCCCTCCCCTGTTGGGTACAGAGGGCCAAATTCAGCCTTGCTATAAGAGGCTGTCACTCCATTGACTTGCCTAATAAATTATACTTGTTATCACATTCAGAAGGCCAAAAAGTAAGTATGAAGGATATTTGGGGATATATGCCCTGTCAATAATTAGGCCTAAGGGTCTAATCCCACACACTGTTATTTGAGAGTAGACTTGATGAAGGATCCATTATGGGGTCAGGCCCTAAAGTCCCAAAATGTAAGCGTAATACTTTGTCCTCCGAGCCGCAGTGAAATTTACTGCAGTCAGCACAGCAGCGGGGGCTACAGAGAATGTAAAGGAGAGAATATTGTTCCTTAGCACCTAGGGATCTCACTTATTTGAAAAGCTCTTGTCCCTGCTCTCCAGCAGGATGCAAATGCACTGAGGCCAGGGTGGGAGGAGAAGTGTCTGTTCAAACATTGGAGGCTCTGCTCACTTTCCAGTGGGCAATAAAGCCATGACCACCCACAGATATAAGGAAGTTAGACATTGAAATCTGTCAGCACCCAACAGGAGTAAAAGAGCATCAAGATCCTTATCTGTCCCGTTTCTCGCCAAGCCTGGCAGTTTTGGCAAACGAGATGACAAAATGTCCCTCAAGGGAGTGAAGTGAAGTAACTCGTCCAGTCCGGTTACGTCACATCCTTTCCAGATTGCCCAATAGGACTTGTTAGTGGGTGTGAAATGAAACAACTCAGGTGTTCGTATTTGTTGCAGATGGAAGCTTCGGGTGGGCTGAGCAAGGTTCTTTGCACACTGATAAACTCAAGGACCATATTCTGTCCAAACTGACTTGTGTCCAGCCTGTGCAAAGTCCAGGGAATTGCAAAGGATGTAAGCCAGTACAGACTCTGGCTTGATAACTTTCATGGCAGTGCAGTAAGACCACACATGAGGTCAGTATGTAATAAAGTCTACGTATCAGTTGTTTCAGTGATTTCCCAGGTTTGGAGACCCGCCTCCTCCACCTGAGGAACTCCCTCAGACCTGACAAAGGAAATCTTTGGTGTGAGGCTCATACTCGGCTTTAAGTTGCTTGAAATGTTTTAAATTTTACCCCAGAGAAACCATCCTTAATTTGCCGGAACTGTTCTTTTCCTTTCTCTCTTTAATGCATTCTTGGTGTGTGATTTCGCCCGCCTGCCCAAGATCTGCGTTATACAAATGCTTGTTCTGCGTCTGGATGGGGTCAGCTGTTAAATGGAAGGACATAATGAACTTGACTACTTTGGACTCTTCCGTAGAGTGGCAGTGGGATCCAATCTGATGACTGCTGGGCATGCAGCAATGCTTGGGGGGTGTTCAGATACAAGGTTTTTGTTTGGGCCCATCTCTACTTATTACTAATCCAGATATAACAGATGCCAAATTATGGGCTATCAGCTGGCAGAAATCCCATGGGGTGTTCCCATGGACAAGGGGTTGGAAACTGAAGCCAAAATATGACCATCTGTGTTCAGCGTTTCTTCACGAGAACCTATATTATGACCTGCAGGTAAAAATCTTGCCTGCATTTCAGGATAAGTATTTTGCATATAGTGGCTTCACCATCTTGTAAAAAAAAAAAAAAAAAAATCTGGTGGTGATTGGAGCAGATTGGGAGTCAGGAGACCTGGTTTTTATTCCTGCCTCTGCCAGGGATGAGTTGTATTGCTTTGGTCAAATCACGTAAGCCCCTGTTTCAAAAGTGGCATCTTACACCACTTAAGTCACCTGGGGCCTGACGTTCAGAGGTGATGAGCAGCCAAAGCTGTCTTGAATCTCAGTTGGGGTTCTGGGGTGTGTGGTGCCTCTGAAAATCAGGCCCTAGTTGTCCAAAATTACAAGCCACCTTTGCAAATTTGGACATTAACTGCTCTGTGCCTCAGTTTCCCCATATATAAAATGGAGATGATTCCTATGGAACATCACATGGGAATTGTGACTCTCAGATTCATAAATTATGAAGCCAGAAGGGACCATTGTGATCATCCAGTCTGACTTCCGGGGGGGAGGGGGAGGGATAGTTCCGGGCGGGGGGGGAAGGGATATCTCAGTGGTTTGAGCATTGGCCTGCTAAACCCAGGTTGTGAGTTCTATCCTTGAGGGGGCCATTTAGGGATTTTGGAATTTAGTTGGGGATTGGCCCTGCTTTGAGCAGGGCGTTGGACTAGATGACCTCCTGAGGTCCCTTCCAACCCTGATATTCTATGATTCTATGACACAGGCCATAGGACTTCCCTGAATTAATTCCTATTTGAACAAGAGCAGCTATTTTTAGAAAAACTTCCAGTCTTGATTTTAAAATTTCCAGTGATGGAGAATCCACCACAACCCTTGGTAAATTGTTCCAGTGGTTAATTACCCTCACTGTTTAAAATTTGCACCTTATTTGTAGTGTGAATTTGTCTAGCTTCAACTTCCAGCTATTGGATCTTGTTATACATTTGTCTGCTAGACTGAAGAGCCCTCTATTATTAAATTTCTGTTCCTCATGTAGGTACTTAGACTGTGATCAAGTCACCCCTTAACCTTCTCTGTGTTAAACCGAGCCCTCTCCAATTTATCAACATTGTTCTTGAATTGTGGACACCAGAAATGGACACAAGTATTCCGGCAGCAGTCGCACCAGTGCCAAATACAGAGATAATACAATCTTCTACTGCTACTCAATATTCCCGTTTGTACATCCAAGGATCTCATTTGCCCCTTTGATCACAGAGTTGCACTGGGAGCTCGTTAAGCTGATTATCCATCGTGACCCCCCATGTCCTTTTCAGAGTCACTGCTTCCCAGGATAGAGTCCCTCCTCTTGTGATTATGGCCTATGTTCTTTGTTCCTAGATACACGGTCTTACATTTGGCTGTATTAAAACGTGTATTTGCTTGCTTGCGTCCAGGTTATCAAAGGATCCCAATTGCTTTGAATCAGTGACCTGTCCTCTTCATTGTTTACCACTCTCCCAATCTGTTCCTCCTCTGCAAATTTTCTCAGTAATGATTTTGTTTTCTTCCAGGTCATTGATAAAAATGTTAAATACCGTAGGACCAGCAACCAGTCCCTATTAGGACCCCACTAGAAACACACCCGCTCAATGATGATTCCGCATGTACAGTTACATTTTGAGATCTATGAGTTAGCCAGTTTTAACTCCATTTAATGTGTGGCACACTGTTTTGATATCCTTCTAATTTCTGAATCAAAATGTTGTATGGTACCAACTCTTACATCTTACAGAAGTCTAAGTATATTACATGAACACCATTTCCTTTATCAACCAAACTTGTAATCTCGTCAAAAAAAGGTATCAAGTTAGTTTGACAAGATCTGTTTCCAATAAATCCATGTTGATTGGCATTGATTATATTGCCATTCTTTTATTAATCAAGTCCAGTATCAGCCACTGCATTATTTTGCACAATGTTGATCCTAAAATTACCTAATTTGTCCTGTTTACCCTTTTAAAACATTGGCAGAACTTCCCCAGTGTTTTAAAACTTACTGAAAGTCAACATTAACAGTCAAGAGAGTGTCTCAGCCAGCTCTTTTATAACTCTTGGGTGCAAGTTCTCTGGACCTGCCGATTTAAAAATGTCTAACTTTAATAGGTGCTGTTTAAATTCCTCCTTAATTACTGTTGGAATAAAAAATATTTTATCAACATCATATATGATATGATTACATCAGCTGGCTTTTTCCCAAATGCAGAACAGAAATATTTATTGAATACTCCTGCCTTTTCTGCATTATTATTATTGACAGTTCTATTGTTTCCATCTAGTAATGGACCAATACCATTGTTCTTAATTAACCAGTCTTTGCAAAGTGGTTTGAAATGCTCTGGTGAACGGCGCTGTTGAAAGGCCAAGTGTAGTTATTTAGAATAAGGATCTTTATGTTGGGAGGAAAAGGCAAGGCGTTCACCACCACAAAAACCTGTGCCGCATAGTTAGGTTGATGAAACATTCAACTCTCTCAATGTCTCTTGCTCCAGTGTGTGCAACTTACAACTACAGCAGGATTCCCCCTTTTGCCTCCTATTGGTTAGTGTTTGTCATGGGTGGCGAGCGGAGCCTCACTTTGGGGAGGCTAGTCCCCGGCTCCACCCCTTCCCCCCCGCCCCCCGCGGACGGAGCCCCGAGCCCCCCTGCCCCTCTCCCCGCAGCCGGAGCCCTGAGCCTCCCTGCCCCACTCGCAGTTTGAGGCCCCTCTCCCCGCAGCCGGAGCCCAGAGCCCCCCTGCCCCTCTTGCAGCCCGAGGCCCCTTCCCCCCCCATGGCCTGAGCCCCGAGACCTCCTCCCTCTGCCCCCACGCGGCCCGAGCACCCCTGCCCCCCCATGTGGCCTGAGCCCAACTCTCCTCTGCAGCCAGAGCCCCGAGACACCCCCCTGTGGCCCCCTCCCGCTGCTAGAGGAGTCCCAGGCCAGCGGGAGCCCTGAGCCCCCCCTGCTTGGAGAAGCCCTGGGCTGGCTGGAGTCCCCACAGCTGCGCTTCCCCTCCGCAGACCTCAAGTCACCCCGTGAAAATTCGAAAGCTGTTCTTTTCCAGAAGATGAACCTGGGCTTTTGGTATGCCCCAGGCAGGTTCCGAGGTGGCTGAGGAGGCGGTACGTGTTACTCAGACAGCATCCCGTGATCATCAGTAATCTCCCTGGAGTCCAGAGAGTTTACTAATGAACCCAGGAAGCTGAATAGCACATACCGCCTCCTCAGCTGCCCCGGAACCTGCCTGGGGCATAATAAAAAGCAAAATTTCCCCCTGCCAAACCCACAACTGGGGTCCCGTGGCAGTGGCTGTCCTATGGGAGGCAGAGCCTCCTCTGGCCTATTATACCCGCCGCCCATGGTGTTTGTATAACGAGAAACCTGGCTTGTGGATCTGCTGGTGGAGCATTGGGCTGCCGCAGAGGGAGTGTTACTTTCTCTTTGTCTTCTCACTGCGGCGCATGCCACTTGCCAAATGGTATGTTTGTAGCTTGTGGGCTGGGGTAATGAATAGGAGCATTGGGCTTCAGAAAGCCTCTGTGGCTTTCAGATGAAAGCCAACCCTTCTTTCCACACCTGGATGCTGTTCTAGCCGACAGTCCTTGTGTGTCTCCTTTCTTTGCTCCCGATCTTGCAGTCAAGTCTTCCTGTTTGGCCGCCAGGTTACAGAGCAGGGCGGTACGCGAATTATCTAAATAACTGATTATGGTCTGTTTTGTCAAGGGTTGTACCTCCTTAAACAAGCAAATCTCCCTTCCCTCCATGTTTGCTTTAACCATCCTGGCAGGGTGTCAATAAAGGGTTAGGTGAGTGGGAGAAATACTTGGCATGTGATGCATCAGTAACTAGCTTTGCTGCTTATTATAATAACCATCAAGAAATACCTTGTCCTCCGCTCCCCTCCTGGCAGAACCTATACTCACCTGTACAGAGAGGCATCCCTGATATTGGCTTGCGTTGAGATGCTGTGCTGTTAGCCATGGTTGGCATGAAACATCTTGATATCCTGCAAGCTGTGAAACGTGACATATGCTAAGACGGTAATAAGAACAGTGTCTGTCCTCTCAGTTTCCTGGGAATGTCTGACAACGTTGCAGTTCTTGGGATCTACTGATGATTCAGCCTGTTCCCAACAGGCCAAAGAGTAAAAACAGTGACGCCCTTGATCAGCAGATCATTCTACTGTGATCAGAGAATCCTAGTAATTAGAGCAAGAAAAGATGTATGACATCACCCAGTCCAGTCCTCAGATCTCTGATACAGGCGGAGGTCTTTTGTTGTTGTTAGTTGTCATGTTTGTGAGCTCCATGCTTGTGAAGGGAGGCTGCATTGTCAGCCGCAGGAGAATGAATAAAGTAAACGTTATATCGCACTTGGATCCATAGATCTCAAAGTGTTGGATAAAGAAGGCCAGTAAAATGGGGAAGCTGAGGCACAGAGAAGTGACTTGCCCAAGGTCACCCAGCAGGTCAGTGGCAGAGCTGGGAATAGAAGGCAGGTCTCCTGAGTCCCACGCTGTTCACTAGGCCACACTTCCTCTGTGTGAAAGCCAGTTTATCCTCGGAGCAAGTACTCCACATCAGCAGCAGTGCAAACTTTCCCCTCTTGTCTCCCCCTTTGTGACCTGGAGGGATCATCTCGAGAGGGGGAGTTTGTTCTTCATGGCCCATTGGGTCCTTGCTTGTCAGCTAAGACGGACAACAAGGGATCCTGTTGTGGTGACACTTTCGTGTGTGTGTGTATGTGGTGTAGACGGCCCGTCCGCGAGGAGCTGGGCCAAGACCAACAACTCATTGTGCACAGGCCAGGAGGCAGCCACCTGATGGCTACTTCAAGCACTACCAACCTGGACTGTATACAACCCAGCCACGGAGCAGAGAAAGGCGCTGCCTCCCCATCACTAATGCTCCGAGCTCTCCTGCTGGAAGTGCTGTCAGGTTAGTGGCTCAGATCTTTGGGGTCCAGCTGAGCTGGGCTTGATGCAGCACCTGAGAAGGGAGGTGGTGGCAAAGGTGGTTTCTTTATGTTCTCCTGATCCTGGAGTGAGGTGGGGTCTAGGTTGGTGCCACCCGTGTGAGTTACAGCAGCCTCAGGTCTTTAACAGTATTTAAGTGGTGCACAGGCCATGGGTTGGTGCTCAGCACAGGGGGAATTTCACCCTCTAAGAGCCCCATTTGTCCCACCAAAAATCCAAAGAGCATATGCACGTCTATGTTAAATACTGATTTCCAACTTGGACGGGGGAAAGCTAGCGAAAATTGCTTGTTACAGATATCTGAAAACAAGGAAATAGAGCTAGTTTTTCAGTTTTGTGTGTGGCTGTCTCTGCATTAACCCATCAAACAGGAATATGGCTGCTTGCCTACAAACAGATTAGGTTTTTTTTTTAATTAATATTGCCACCTCAGAAATGTTATGGGGCCCAGCCTTACTATAACACAATACATCTGGTTTATATCAATATAAGCTTTGATCTAGCTGTTAGGATCACTCTCGTGATTTGAATATTTAAATATGCCCATGCATATGAAAATATAATTGAGCTTAGATTTATTTTATTTATTTTTTCAGATTGATGGGAATACCTGTCCTGGGCTGTAAGCGTTGTGCAGCTAATTAAAGTGTCACCCTGGCCCATCCAAATACCCTACACAGTGCACTTGCACACGTCCACACCTTTTTCAGCTCCATAAACCAATTCAGTCGAGTCCCAGAATAAACCTTGAGGAAACAGATGAGCTTTACAGTGTGTACCGATGGTACACAAATATCTGTCCTTTGTGTTACGTTAATGCTTAGGGAGTCCCAAATAAGGATCAGAGTCCTGTTGTGCTAAACACTGTACAAACATGTCATTTAAGGAAAGAGAGAGAAAAAAAAGACAGTCACTGCTTCAGCGAACTTGCAATCTATTCCTGTTATGGGTCACAAACCTAGTAAACTTTTTTTAAAGAGAAAATAGGGGATGTGGGTAGTCTACAGTAAATGTACCTTTTGGGCACGATTGTGCAGTCTTTACTTGGGTAAAAGTTTTTTGGAAGGCCGTGTAAGGACTGCTGGATCGGGCCCTTCATGAATTGGGGAGGACCATATACGAATGACACATGATGTAGTGAAGAGAAGCCATGAGTGGATTGTGCATAGTTAACTCTGGGGCAGCTGTGTCGTCCAGTGGGTAGAGCAAAGGGCTCGAGGGAGCCTGGGAAGAGGGAGCCTAATACTGACTGACTCTGTGACCGTGAGCAAATTACTTTACCTCCTTTTGCATTAGTCATTCCAGCTGGAAAATTGGGTTTAAAAAAAAAATCAGGAGCCTCCCTGCAAACCAGATGCTGCCTCTGAGCAAAGTCTTCCTAGGTGAACAAACTACAAGGAGGATGTGGAGCATCTTGGCCTCTGGAGGGAAGTGCCCATGGGAGGGGACAGGCTGCACAGGAGAATGAGAGTTTCTGGCTTTAGAATTCCATCCTCAGGGTGAGGGCTTTGGGGAACCGCAGGGAGGGTGTGGAGCCTGGGGACGGACAGCCCCCCAGATCCTGGACTCTTGCCCCCTTGTGCAACTCTGTAGGCTGCTGTAGCACCAGCACTCCTAGGGAGCCATGGTGCTGTTACACATCTTTCCCCTGTGCAGAAGCCACAGCGGGGAATGTGTGGGAGTGAATGCTACAGTTAACTTCCACTGGAGCTGGAGGGGCATGTGCTTGAGCACATGCCTACTTCCCCTGATTCCACCCCTGCTTATCCCCTGCTACCACACAGAGCGCCAGCCCATGGAACTGGGCCAGAGGGGCTGCTGTGAAGTGGGGAGAGCATGTCGTTCACCCAGAGCTGCCCCTTCGGTAATAGCTTATTATGGGGCATTTCGGCCTTTGCTCTGTTTTTCTTCCTTCCCTTGCTGCAGATGGGAGCACCTAGGTTGTAGTTATTGGTGTAGTTATAGAAACACAGATGTATTGATTTCTTTTTGGCTGCCTTAATACACAGACCCCCGTTGCATTTAACCCAATAGGAATTTGCAAACAGATTTATAGTTTTCCATGTGCTAAATTCATAAAGAGCAAAGAAGTTAATAAAACCCAGCCTAGAGAGCGAGGCTAAAGAAACATGCCTGCTGGGGGTGGGGGGAAAATAGAAAAGCGCTGCTAGTCCATTACCCCACGTTGATAAAGATCTCCTGGCCAAAGCAGCTCTTTAAATTTAATTTTAAAAAATTCTCCTCCGCATGTTATTGCTGAATTATATCGTAATAGGCTGCAAAGAGCTGCTGCAGGAAAGCACTTGCTGTAACCTGAGCTCCTTCCTGTTGACTAAAGGTCAAGCACAGCCCTGTTCTGTTTCTGGAGCTGTTCTGAGTAACTGGTTTTTTAAAAAAAGTCTTGTTTCATGGTACCAGGAGTGCTAACTAAAATCCAAAAGGCAATAACGTGGCAGCTGCAAAGAAGCACCAGAAGAAATTGTTTCATTCCGTGAAATCTCCTACTGTTGCATTACTACCTCTGCTAGCAATGGGGAGAAATGCTGATGTAATAAGGGATCAAGCTGTTGGCTAGCATCTCCACCAGTGTGCTCTCTTTTAAGCTCTCTTGTAAGCTCTTGGTGGCAGGGACTGTTCCTTAGCTCTGTGTTTGTACAGCTCCTAGCACAATAGGCTCCTAAGTGCCATCTCAGTACAAACCAATAATGGTTATAATCTAGACCTGCTTTGGGCAGCATTAGATGACATAGTGGTAAAAATATTTCAGTGCTCTGTCTATTCTAGCACCAGGGGTTGGGTTGGGGAGGAAGGAAAGAGACATCACTGAGAATTTTGCTGGCACCAGAACAGCAGGATCTGGCCCTATTTGATTATTTATTGACTTTTATGTGGACTTTGCTGAGATCTGCGTGCTTTCAAGCTCGATGTGACGTGCAGTAATAATGGACACAAAATCCATAATGTCAGGCAAAGCATCCCAGTTAGAGGAGTTGCAGTGAACAAGTCTCAGTATTCCAGTGTAAATTTAAAATACTAGGGTCAGTGTAGGAGTGTAGGCATGGTAATACAATGCATTCCCAAGCAAGGGGAACCAACAAAAATGGGGTAGGTTCTGCTTGTCCAGAGATGCTGAAAACAGCATCGAATTGGTGGTTGGCTTTCTTGGTTTATTGTGCTATGTGGTGGCAGCAAAGCTGTTAATGAGACACAAACTGTGCACAGGCCTCCTGAACGTCAATAAAGAGGAACTCAACAATGTAGGCCCTGCGTAAAATAGCCGGTTTAAAAATTGCAACAAGAGAAATATTTGGATGGATCAATGGAACGTTTATTTTATTTTTCCCACTCGAAAGAGAGCGACAGAATGATGTGTGTGCATATAAAAGAGACTGAAAGGAGCCAAAATCCTGCAGCACTGAAGCAAGTAGCTACTAGATCACGTAATGGTCATGAGAAATGGGGATAAAATGTATAGAAGAATAGGAGACATCTTCTGACAACTAATAAGCCATTTGAGTTTCAGCCAGAATCAGATAGGGAGTTTCCTGCGTTAGACTGGGCAAGACCTGGTGGAAATGGGATGTGAGCCAGGGCACAAAGATTTAGAGCAGGACCTTGAGAATCCTGAGACAACAAAGGGACCAGCTACACTGGCAGGTCACTTGATAAAAACGTGTCCAATACCAGAATGCTGTCGTTAGTCTTCAAAGGCAAGTATGCCATCATACCACCGAAGGCAAGGGCTACCCTATAAACTTACATCGGTATAACTACGTTATACCACACTCCTGAGCGACGCAGTGATACCCACCTAACCCCTGGTGTAGACAGTGCTAGGACGACAGGAGAGCTTCTCCCATCCACATAGCTACTGCCTCTCATGGAGGTGGATTAACTATGCCAACGGGAGAAGCTCTTCCATTGGTCGGTGTAGTAGCATCTTCACTAAAGCCCTACAGAGGTGCAGCTGCAGCGTTTTAAGTGTAATTGTTGTGGCTTGCGTATAACAGCCTAGCAGACCAATAGTGGGAAAAGAGAAAGAACCTTAGGGTGGTACGGTGTAACAGAATGGTCATTAGATTTGCTTTCCTATTGCTCGGGGTGTTGCCTTGTGCTGCAAAGAGCTGCTGTAGCAGAGTGCTGCCATAAACTCCATCGTCTCTCTTTTCAGTAAAGGTCAAGTGATCAAGTGCAGATCCGCTCTTTTATGCGTGCGTGTGTGTTTGGGGTCTTTATTAATCTTCACCGTGATGGGCCTGAGCTGCAAGATTTGAATCTGGATACTACCTCCTCCAAAGGTCAGAAGTGTTTGGATCCAGGGTTTTGGCTTTGACTTGAAATTAAGGTGTCTGTTGCTCCCCATGTTGGGTAGTCAGCTGAGGGGTCATAATGTCAGCAAACCTGAAGCCTCCCCTTGCAGCCGTGGTAGTGTTTTACGCAGGTCTGAATGACTATGTGAGGGGCAAGGCAATAGAGAATCGGATCCCTTGTGCCTTTTCTCTCACCCCTCCCACTTTTATATAAAGTAGCCTTCCTGCCAGGAATGTGTGCTTTTCGATGAGTCCAAGTGATAAAGGGCTAGTGATCCTGCTTTGCAAACAGACTTGACTTTGTGCGTTGCCCCCTTGCAACTACTGCTGCAGATAACTTTATTGCAAGAGAAAGTGATGTCCTGCTTGTAGGTTTGCTGATGATGGAGGGGAGGCATTTACCATAGCAGGGAGGGGAACCTGAATGGGAGGTGGCAGGTTAGAGGCAACCACTCAAAAGCTGATGCTACAAGCACCTAACATGATTTGAAAAGAATTTGCAGGGCCCAGGTGTTTGTTCCTCTAGCTATGCAGAGGTCAGAATAAAAGGCAGGAGAACTGTAGCCAGCACAGCAAGGCACTCTGAAAGTACAGCATCCCTATGCCAGGCATTCCCCTTCTGGGAAGGCGGGAGGAGCTCTTTTAATCTCCTTCCCTTTTTCCCTCTTCCAGTTGACCTCTTGGGCTCAATAAATGACATTTCAGGAGGCTTCAGGAGTGAGTGAACAATGAGGAGCCTCCCAGGGAGTCAGAAATTCTTTCCACCTAAGAGCAAACTTTACAGTCTCTGCCAAAGAATCCATAATTATTATTCATTTACCTTGATCTTTTATACCCTCCCCTGCCCAAATCTACATACCATCACAGAGGGGGTTTCAGGCTGGCTCGTGAGGCCCAGCAAACCCGTTCCTTGGTCTATTTCAGGGCACAGTGCTGGGGATTGCTTTGCTCTGTGCTGTTTTTATTTACTAATGGTTAGGTGCTGGCAGCGTGCTCTTACCCCGCTGCACACCATGCACAGGAAGACCAAGTGGCGAAGGCTTTGGAAGCTGCCTGGGCAATTTGCCTGCTCAGGCCCCATTCATTTGAATAGGGCATCCAAATCTTGTAGCCAGTGCTGAAAAAAATCTCAGTCCTCTTGGGCCTGATCCTGTGCCACTGAGTGGGGATGGCGCCCCCCCCTCCTTGCTGAGTTCTTGCGCTGGCTGTGCGTTCCTGGAAGTGCCTGGGTTTTTTTGCCTGAGCAAGGACTGAGTGAATGTGCACTGTTCCGTATGCCAACGCTGACATGTTTCTGCTGTATTTTGGTTGGCGTGGAGATGGGGGCGGATACAGAGAGAGGCTTTAAATCCATCCGAAAGAAGACAGTGTCACTTCTCTTGGGAGGGTTGGACCACCCCCATCCTTCCCAGCAGGCTGCTGTCAGGGCAGAATTCTGTTTAAGGAAGAGCTTGTTCGCACTGGGCATTTTTTTTTCACCACTGCAACCTCCCCGTGTAGATGCACTACACTGGTATCCCCTGTCTCTGCTCCCCTTTTCTCCCACATCCCCTTGTCTCTGCTCTCCCTCTCTCCCCTCCCTCTCCCTAACAGGGTGTCCTTGTTTGCTGTCTCCTCCCCTGGCTGTTCTGAGTGGGGTGTGTGTGGGGCGAGGATTCCTGCTGTGAGCCCCAGCATTTCCACCCTCCTGCTGCCCTGGGAGAGACCCAGACAAGCTGCATGACTCATCCAGTCCCAGCTGCATCCTGGAGCTGCTTGTGGGGAGATGAAAGACCCCTGTCCCCAAGCGAGGCAGCCAGGCAGCGAGGGTGGGGGCTGCAGCTTGGCTTCCCTCTCATTTCAGAGCCCGCGGCACTAGGAAACTAGCAACGTCTCTGCATGGTGCAGATGAGGTGGTTTTCGGTTGGGGTGGGGAGGGAGGGAGGGCGTGTGGTGGGAGAGGGAGGAATGGATCTATTCTTTGTGGGTCTCCACGTTTAACCGTAAATCCTGTGGGGCCAGCTCGTCCTGCCATGCCTTGCCACGAGCTTGTACGTTACGTTAGGACTTCATGCTGCTGCAGGGCTGACGCGGCGTTGGTAGTTGGGCCTTAAGATGGCCCTTTGAGCCTCAGTTTCCCCATTTGCAGAATAAGGATGTGCTAATACTCTCCTCATTGAGGTACTCAGGAGCTTAGTGGTGCCTATAAGGCCCAGCCAGGCGTTGGTAGGCGGGATTCCTCTGAAGGTTCCTGATGCTCACGGGGAGCATGTGTGTGCCATTCAGAGAATGCAGCGTATGCCCCCTCCCCCCACGCTGTATGTCTGGCCAGCACGTGCGGGAGCCCTTTGGGCATCTTGCACCTCGGAGCGTCTGGAGGAAGCAGTCCTTGTGCTCGTGAGGATGCAGGGGCTGCACTTGTGCCCGGCGCTTTCCTGAGGGCAGGCGTACTCCCTGTAGCTGCGCCAGTGGAGCAGCGGGGTCCTACCTGATTGTACAGCGCGGTGAGATCCTTGGACGAGTGACAGTCCCCATTTGTGGCCAGCTGCCTGGCCTGCGGTGCTCTGGGCCCACTCTTTGGCCAGGGAAGCTGATTTAAATGGCTTAGAACCTTCCCTCTGGATTTTCTATACCCAGCCCGGATGACAGCCACGCAGCACTGCCTGTAGAAAAGGATCCAAGCAAGGCGAGGCTGGAGGGGCAAGTTCTACTCTCTACCCCTCTCCCTGGCGTTTTCTGGACAGAAATGGAGCCAGGTGGTTACCTGCAGCCCATGGGACTATGCCCTTGGTCGACCAAGATCATCAAGGGTGAAATATGCCCCTGGGCAGAGAGCCAGCACCAGGCCTGCATGCCACTGAAGTCCCACTTACAACCTTTTCTGCGGATTTAAGTGGTGCATGGGCTTGTGCTGGCCCTGGTGCAGGGGTGAATAGCACCTAGAGCCCTGGAACACAGGAGAGCCTCTGCTCTCCCTGCCACCTGCCCCAGGGAAACGGATTAAGAACAGTAAGGTGTTTGGGGTCCCCACCCCCATCTTCCTGCCTCCTATAACTGTGCCTGTAGAAATGTGGGAGGACATGTGTGTGCTAATGGCCCCCAAGGCTGCTCTGCGGTCGCATTAACCTGTCAAGTGACAGCTCACTCTCCGTGGGTTTAGTCTTTGTCATGCCATATAGATATTACTCATCTTCTTGACTAATTCCCCAAGGAGGCCCCTAAAGAGATTTAGAAAATGAATCCTCTGTCGCTCTGGGGCACAAAGCGTCATGTCTGTTCTCTAAATTTGGCTAATGAGAGCAGATGCGCCTATGGATGGACCTCATCTTGAACTGCAGAAAGAGGCCCTCACAGGGTTAACTTTGCACCCGTTTTCTTTTGTAGCAATTGCTCTGGCATCCTTGTGGGGCAGTTTGCTTAAAGCTTCTATTGTTGTTACTATTTGTATTATTGAGCCCTGGAACAGGACCCCACTGTGCAAGGTGCTGTACAAACACAGAGCAAAGACAGTCCTTTGTGCAACACTTTGAAAATGTATCCCTGAATGTCTCCGTAAAAGACCAAAGCTGTTAACTGGAATTGGTGATTTAGGAAAGTTTGTGATTTTAATAATATGCACTTATAAAACTCCTTTCTATCACTGGTTGAAAGGCAACAGGTAAGGACAGGAAGTGGAGAAGAACTCTCTATTCTGTTGAAACTACAGTGGAATGTGTTTAGCAAAACTGGTTTTCATCTGGGACATTGTTCTTATTAAAAACTCTAATCTTAAGTAGGGTGACCAGATAGCAACCGTGGGAAAAAAAGGGGACAAGGGGCTGAGGGGTAATAGATGCCTATATAAGAAAAAGTCCCAAAAAACAGGACTGTCCCTTTAAAAACGGGACATCTGGTCATCCTAATCTTAAGAAAAACACAAAGTGTTCTATAATGACAAGAAGTAAGCAGGACCTTGGTTCTGCATCTTCTTATCCAAAAATCCAGCCACCTCCCACAGCAAAAGTATACCGTAGCATATTGATCCAAAAAAGAAGAGTGCTACATATTGAGTCACAAACTCCAGTTCCTTCCGCAGGCTAATTTTTTCCTTGAAAGTCTCCCATCCAAGTACTTTCCAGGTTCAGCTCTACTTAGCTTATGAAATGGGAGTGCAGCCTGAGGTGGTATGATTGTAGGATAGAAAGGAAAAGTATTTGAACTGAAAGTCGAGTGGTTGTTATTTCTTAACTAACAATAAGTTTTAGAAAAATCGGATTCAGTCAAAATAAACAGGTAGCAGCAAATCACTGAATTTAGAGGTTTCTTGGAGCAGATGTCTTTTTATTTTGAAAAAAAAATTATGAGACTCCAATAAATAGTTATGGGCGAGTTAAGTCAACTTGGTTTTATGTACATCAGACAGCTCACCGGCATGGTGGCTCTGAGTGAAAGAAACTCTTAGCTTTGGTTCAAAATAAGCATAGGCCATGTGGGTAGGTTGGTTTTTCATGTGACTGTCTTGGAAATCTCTCCGTGGTAGAAGTGTTGCCGGAAGCCATGCAACACCACCCCCAATTCTGCATCACTTAGTTGGTAGGGGTGGGTGAACACCTTGTGTGTTTCCCACCACAAAGTGGTTAATGCCAAAAAGGGGAGACACTAATCTGTAGGCAGAACCCTTCACCTTTAAAACACACACACACAATGTTTTTTTTCCGTTTAATTTATTTTTTTCCTCTTGTGGTTCCCACCAGAGTTGTATATTTTCCCCTTCTCAGATATCATTCCCTGTGGTGCTCTCCCTCACCCCCTGCCAGCTTCTTCTTTTTATCCATTTGATGAATTATTTACCTCTCTTGTTTTTTTCATTCTCCTGGTGGTTTTTTTTTCTTTTTTGTCTTCAAAACAGACAAGTCCCAGTGCTCCCTAAACATGTTCCCCATCTCACTGAGTAGGTCTGTTTATTAGTTAGTAAGTGGAAAACTGTGGTGGTTGGTAGCCATTTATTTCCTGCCTGGATGTTGTGTTTGTATACCGTATATCATATACGATGCAACATCTGCATATCCTTTCTCATGTGATGCGTATGTAAATAGCATGTTTCCATGTTGTGATTATTATATCATCTTTTTGTTGTGCTAGCACCTAGAGTAAAAGACAGTCCCTGCCCCCAAATGCTTGCAGTCTAAAAGAAAAGACATCGCAAAAGCATGCAACAAACAGGCTGAGGCAGTAATCAAAATAACGGGTTGTATGTGATTCCAGGCCAATCTCAGCAACGATGGCCAAAGGCTTCTTCTGTAATTTGCATGTGAGGCATAGGAAGGTTTTTTCTAGACAGGCGAAATGGTTGCATCATAGGACTGGGAGTCAGGACTCCTGGGTTCCATTCTTGGCTATGCCACTGATTTACTATGTGGTCTTGAGAAGGTCACTTAACCTTTCTGCCTATAAAATTGATAGTAAAATTACCTTTCCGGGGCATCGTGAGAACTACTTACCCTTCGTAACGTGCTCTGAGAACGTTGAGTGAAGGGCTGTAGGGAAGTACAAAGTATTAGGCTTGTTATTATGTATCTGAGCTTCAGCAGTTTTTTATCATGTTTATAACATCAAAAGGGAGGGTTTTTTTTTTTATTTTATAGGCTGCCTTAAAGTGTGCCTTGCAAAGCCATTCATCTCCTTCATGCCATTGTGGTTTTCAGCGCTGTTCTGGCATCTATAGTCTCCTCTGGTTTTGTTTGTTTATTTGTTTTTAAATTCCAGGCGGCCTAGTGACAGTGCGCTGTCCTGTAATTCAGAAGATGTGGGTTAGATTGCCTCTTGGGTCTCTTCTAGACTGGCAGGATTGAGTATGCAGGAAAGGCTCCTGAATGAGGACTTGGCATGGAGAGCTTCCTCATCACTCAACAGTGATATTGCTGGCCAAAGTAGGGGCTGTGGGGCCTTTAAAATGAGTTCTAGCTACTGTACTTCTAGACTGGTGACCGTCAGGTTGTTATTCTTGTAGAGCCTATAAAGGCTGAGCCAAGATCTGGGCTCCACGGTGCTAGGCAACTGCACAGACACCTAGAAAGAAACAGTCTCTGCCCCTGAAGAGCTTACAGTCTAAATGGCCAAGACAGACAAAGGGCAGGAGAGGAAATGGAAACCCAGAGAAGGGAAGTGACTTAGCCAAGGTGTCCCAGCAGTGCAGTCACAGAGCAGGGAACAGAACGTTTGGGTCACATTTAAAAAAAGTAACTTACAATTTTAATAGTTTAAACGGTTCAACGTTTAACCGCTGATGAGTTTACAATGTAGGCGCGAGAGCTAGGGGTACGGGGGTGCTGCAGCACCCCCACGTTTTATACAGGGTCCCGGCTGCCGGCCCTGTGCCTGGGGTCCCGGCTGCTGGCCCTGCACATTAGACATTTAAACGTTAAGCATCAGTCTTACCGGTAATGTATTCAGTTATCGGTTAACCAGTTAACATTTTACATCCCTAGTCTGCTTCCCTGCCCACTGCACAGTGCTGTCTCTCAGGGGATTCAAAACAAGTTGGAAGATAGAGATGTCTTTAGCAGGTTCCAAGAGTGTGGTGAACTCAGTAGAAAGCAAGGGCGGGGAGCACTTTATGCCTCATGCATGATGGTTGCCGACTATTTTTTTTATTAGGAGGAAGGCCGCATAACATATTTTTCAACTGCAGCGTATTAAAACTGCAGTGGGCTCCTGTAGTTGTTTAAATTCAGATATTTTTATTTGATTTGAAATCATATTTAATGTCCCAGATCCCACCCTGCGAAGCTGGGATGCGTAATTGCATGTAATCGTTGTCATTACAAGGAGAGGTCTTTATTCCAGATAATTGACTTCCTCTGCTGTGTGTCGTTCCCCCACCCCCCCAATACTAAATTCAGATCTTCTTACCTTTGTACATGCCTCTTTACAGTGCCAGAGTTGAGAGGCCTTTATCCCCATAAACTCAGTCAGTATTAAATTAAACATACCCCTTTCCCCACCCTGCAGGCTGTTAACTTCCCACCCCACCCATATAATAATCCATTGTAGTCTAAATAGAATAATTTACACGTGGATCCCAATTCATTTCCACCTCTGCGGGAGTGACCTTCAAAACTTGCTTGAGGCTCTGTCTCAAAAGTCATTTTCTCATTAGTGAAAATGAAATGTATTGTGGGGCTGTTGCTCTGCCTGTGTATCTCTGGAGGGGTGTGCACAGAACAGTACTTATGGATACCTGTACATGAACCAGACCAGGCCTTGTTAATCCCAGTCAATTTTATAAAAACCCTTCCCCCCTCCATGAGCGAGTCCACCACCCAGATGTTTGAACGAAAGCAGCTGCCGCTTCAAATGCTTTGGATGCCTAGACATGTGGGTGAAGCCAGATTGGATCAGCAGTTCCCTGACTGTATGGCGTCTCCTGCCGTCCCTGTTTAGGGAAATGACTGTTTGCTTCCCCTGTCCCGCTGATTATTTTATCCTTTACTCATTACATACCTTGGGCCAAATTCACCAATGGTGTAGCCCCACTGCAATCCAGCTGAATTACCCTGGGGATGGGAGGGGAGGGGAGGAGAGGCAGATATTTGGCCCAGGGTGCTGCTGTTGTGTCACTGACAGATCATCTTCAGACCACCACATATGGAGTCAGTTACTTGGGGGGGGGGGGGGGGGGGGGGGGGGGGGGGGGGGTTGTGCGTGTGTGTGATGCTTTCAGAGTTCTGGGAATCTTGTCTGCTAGGCAGAGAGGCTGTGATGGGAAGAGGTGGGGTGTAGTGATCTGCACACACCATATCTGCCCATGCTTGTGCAGGAAGGAGAACAAAATGGCCCACAAAGCATGACATGATCTGGGAGCCAAATGCTCCTGTGTTTTAATGCTGGTTCCATGTGTGCCCTTGGTCACATCACTTAATACTCGTCCTCCCCCTTGCCTCTGTGCTCCAGGTGTAAAGCAGTGGTGATGCTTACCTTGCTGGGCTGGGGATGAGCTTGGCACTAGTACATGAGCTGGAGAGAGGGGTGAAGGATGCCCTCCAACCCTGGTGATAGCCGTGATCTCTTGTGCACCCTGATCCATGGGAATTGCTTGAGGTTAGCACCAGTGCTGGCACAAATCTCACTGCAGGAACCCTGCTGTACCCCACACTACCTGACCTAAGCTTATGCTCCAATACGTCTGTTAGTCTATAAGGTGCCACAGGACTCTTTGTCGCTTTTTACATAGGGCACACTGTAGCCTTTTGAGGCATGCGGCAGGGGCTTTTCTCACCCATGTTGCCCCAGCAGTCCATGAGATGTGGAGTCTGTATGTATCTCTCTGAAGCATAATTGCTTCAAGAGCACGTTCTGCATAGCCAGCTTCCAGGGGGCGGTGTCTACATGATGCTCTGAAGGGCAAAAGCACTAAATATTATTATTTGTATTATGGTAGTGCCAAGATCTGGGCCCCATTGTGCCAGACGCTGTGCATACACATGGAAAGAGACAGTCCTTGCCCCCAAGGAGTTTACAAGACAGACAAAAGGTAGGAGAAAGGAACTGGTGTTATCCCCATTTTACAGATGGGGAACTGAGGCACAGAGACTAAGGAACTTGTCCAGAGCTGGGGACTGAACCCAGATCTCCTATGTCTCTGTCTGAACCACAGCCCATCAGAAGGGGAAAGTGGTGCAGGGATGTCCCCATCATGGAAGTTTCCAGGGCAGGGAATATGCAGTACATAACAAAGTGGCTTTGTTCTCTTGAGAGACTCTTTTAAGACAGCAGTTTATTTCCCTGGTAAACGTGCTATTGAATTGCCCTGTCTGTTACTGATATTTACTTTTAGCTGTCATCTGAGACATATCATGGGCATCTCTGTAATACCGTTGAGGGGAGGGGAGGAAGCCAAACCTTCCTGTTCTGCTTCCAGTCCCCAATTTCAGTCACCCAGGGGTCATAATAACTGCAGATTATATGCTTGGGTCTCCAAAACTACAGGAAATCGCTCTTTGTTACATGGAAAATAAAGCAGTCTATGGGGAAAATAACCATAAATGTTCATTATTTGTACAGGAAAATCAATTTGTAGGCCAATTGACCAAATAAAGTAATGCAATTTGCTGGAAAATCCCCCAGGTGTGGCAGGCAAATCGAGTGGAAATGGTAGCTTTGGTTCTCCTAGGTAGTCTTTGGTGGGTTGGGGGCCAAGAGGTGGGGGGAGTGGATGAAAGCTGAGGAAGTGGAGCATGAAAAAAAACGCCTTTTACACAAGGGCTGTGCAAGCCAGCCGGAGGGAGCTTGCTAGTGGTTGGGGTACTGAGGGGAAACATCATCCCTTTCTTCTCAGGAGGGGCACAGGGGTCTGATTGGAAAGCAGTGTGGTCTAGTGTTTGGAGCAGAGGCGACTAGGATTCTATTTTTTGATTCTGCCACTGACTTTCAGGCCGTGGCTACACTCGAAACTTCAAAGTGCTGCCGCGGGAGCGCTCCCGCAGCAGCGCTTCGAAGAGAGCTCTCCCAGCGCTGCAGGTACTCCACCTCCACAAGGGGATTAGCGTAGAGCTCTGGGCACTTTACAGCGCTGTAACTTCCTGCGCTCAGGGGTGTGTTTTTTCACACCCCTGAGCGAGAAAGTTGCAGCGCTGTAAAGCGCCGGTGTAGCCATAGCCTCAGTATGACTTAGGCGAGCTTCTTAATTGACACCATGCCTCAGTCTGCCTGCCTGTGAAATGCGGATAATATTGAAGCTACTTTACGGGACTTCTGGTGGTAGATTCTCCACCACTTGCAGTCTTTAGATCAGGACTGGATGTCTTTGTAAAAACCCTGGTCTAATTCAATCACAAGTCATTGGACTTGACAGTGATTGCTCGGTGACATTCTCTGGCCTGTGTTATTTATGCAGGATGTCAGGTGGTTCTCAGGTCCTTGAAATGTGCTGTAGAAATAGCAAGTATTCGTCAAACTGTTGCCCCTTTGAACTTTGCTTGCTCTGGGCTTTTTTACTGGAGTTGCTTAGTTTTGGTTGGTGCAACTGCTGCTCTTTGTTGGTGTTTGCCTGCACATCCGAGTCTCGTGTCTTACTCCAAGTTGAAGGGACTTTGATACTCCTTTACGAAATTCCTTGTTCAGTGCTGAGCTCGTCACAGCCCTCTTCATCGCTCACGCCTGCGTCTCTGCAGGGGTTTGAAAACCATATGCTGGGGACTTCATATAACTTGTCCCATTGTGACGGTTCTTGGGTCACCCAGCAAAATGAGTCACCTTGTTAACCCTGTCTCCAGCACGAAGGAGTCTTGCTTGTGGTAACTGGATCTTAGCTCCCTAACACCACCTGCCTTTCAGCCACTCTCCTCCAGGCTATACCAACTCTGTCTGTGCCTTGCAGGTTAGCAAAAGGTGCACCCTGGGCCGTGAGTCCCTTTGAATCATTCCCCTGTGATATCTAGTCCCTGACACTTGCAACTCACAGAAATCCTAGATCCTCTGCCCTCAAAGGGGCAGTGTACCCCAATTTACCAGTTTCATCTTAAGGCATGGCTTGTGAGCCCTTATAACAAAAGAAGAGTGCGTTTATGTAAGAAAGAATGGAGCGTTCACGAGAAACAAGAGAGTGGAGGAAACGGTTACAATACAAAACAAAACCCTAAAATGCAAACTTGTGGTCTAAGCTTATTAATAGTTACATTTCCTATCTAATAAAGTAGGTTGTCCTGCCCCTCAACATTCAGTCTGTTGCAGAGCTGGCTGGCTGCACAGGAACCAGGGACTCCCCTGCTCTCCAAGACATCTCCACGGTGAAAAGATCCGAAATGTTTTTCCCCATCCTCTGTTATATTGAAACAGTCTTTTGTACTTATTCATAGGCAGGGTGATTCTCGGCTTGTTAGTAATGGTCCTTTTTTATCTCCAGGTGGATTTGATTGTTTGCAGTTGTCTCTGATGGTTTTCCATTGAAAGTCTTGGGATGGAGCAAGGTTAGACTAGTGAGCCTTGAATTACAGCACCAGCTAAACAGGGTGTGGGACAGTAACCTCCTGCCTGAATGGTTCATCACTGAGATAAATTATCTCCTGGGCACTAATTTTTATTCCAGGTTCACTAAGCATACTTTCCACAGAAATATATTATTAAATATTACCCGTACACTCACCTTGCAATGAATATGGATCTTGACAAGTTACGAGCTTTCTGTAGATACTTTACTTGCTACTGTTTATGGATAAATACCCTGCAGTATGTGTTTGGTGTAGTGAGTGTGTCAGGTCTGAGTGAAAGTTTTTTCCAAAGAACAGAGGACTCTTTGCCGAGGGCCTCTGTGTCACGCGCATGGTCTCCATTTCAGGGTTACTTGCTTTGTCAGGAGCTTTGGGAGAAAAGCTCCCATTATTTAACTCCTCACCCCAATGAGTTAGAAAAACAAGGGGTGGCTAGTATCTAGTGGGGACACGTTTCTTGTTGGCCAACTTGGAGGCAATGGGACTGTTCTGTTGTGGTGTTTTGTACGCTGTAGGACAAGCAGGCTCGGATACAAGGAGCTCACTGTTTCAGAAGCTGCCATGGGACTGGCGACTGGCTGTCGTCTTGGTTGTAACTTGAGTAGTAACTCATGAGCTGGAGGAAGTGGCCATTGTTAACTGTCGGGCTTTGGTTTGTGAAGAGCCCTTTGAAAGGGTGTGTATGGAGGTTCTTAGGTAGAGGCCTGTGACAGGCTCTGTCAGGCCTTCTCTGCCCCTTGCTGGAGGCATTAGCACCCCGACACTAGGGTTGCCACCTGTCTGGGTTTTGGCTTCTGTGTCCAGGTGCCATTCAAGGTTGCCAGGTGCCCGGTTTTCAACTGGAAATTCCGGTTGAAAAGGGGACCTGGCAGTGTCTGGTCAGATGTACCGACCGGACACCAAAAGTCTGGTTACCACGGGGCGGCGCTGAGTCATTTACCCGCGCCAGCCCCTCTCAGCTGGGGCCGCCTTCTAACTGCAGGCAGGCTCCTTGTCCAGCTTCTGCAGCTCCTGTTCCAGCCCCGAGAGAGAGCCCATTGGGGGGGAGGGAGAGGGAGGTGGAGATGATCCAGCAAGCGATGAGGGGATGGGGGAGAGGGGCAAGTGATGGGGCGGGGCCTTGGGAGAAGAGCAGGGAGGGGGTGGGGCCTCAAGGGAAGAGGCGGAGTGAGGGCGTGGCATCAGGGGAAGAGGCGGAGCGGGGGTGGAGCCTTGGAGGCAGGGACGGGGCCTCATTACCAGCAATTAGAAAGGTGGCAACCTTACCTGACCCCCTTGGCTCAAGGAAAATCCACTCAGAGCGGGCAACCAACTGGACAGGCCTTCAGAGGCCTGGAAGAAATACTGACGAATCAGGAGCCAGAAGGCCAGTAAAGAAGGCTTTCCTTCTCCTTCTCACTGGCAGAGCTTGAGGAGACTGGAACAGAGGAGTCACTCCTCAGTGCTAGCCCGGAACCCCAGGGCCAGGTCAGGGCTTTGCCTTCAGGCGCTACAACGAAGTGCTTGCGTCTAGGGTGACCAGACAGCAAATGTGAAAAATCGGGACGGGGGTGGGGGGTAATAGGAGCCTATATAAGAAAAAGTCCCAAAATTCGGGACTGTCCCTATAAAATCGGGACATCTGGACACCCTACTTGCGTCTGAGGTTTTGTTCAAGCTTATGGCGTGGTCCACCCTGCTCAAAGCAGGTGGCGAAACTTATGGACTAAGGCGGGGAATGCCTGCAGTACCCCTCTTGGTCCCACAGGGCGGCGTTGCAGACCAGCCCTACCTGCCCCAAGCTAAGAGCACTTTATTGGGTATAAAATAAAAACGAGGATGAGGTGGGTCACACAATATAGAGTTAATCTTCACTGGAGAGAAGAGGCAGATCCAATGAGGGAAAGGTAAGTAGGTGTCTTCCCTCTGCTCCTTTCTGCAGTAGTTTTGTGACTGACCCAAGATTTTGCTGATTCTCCTCAAATCAGCACCTGGCTGTTCAGTCCTCTTCTCTTATTGCCGCTCCGACCTCCCTTGCAACACCCCTTGTGTGTCCTGGCTGGGCCCCAAGCCACCACAGCCCTGTCCTGCCGCACCCCCGCTGTCTGGTACGGAGTCTCTTGAGCTCTGCGATGTGGGCTGCCATGTACTTCCCACTAGGATGAGACCACCATGCTCTTGTCACTGCCGAGGCTGGTTTTGAGCCAGGACAGGCGTTCTGGGGTCCCTAGACCCAGTCAGCGTTGTCATGAATAGCAGAATCAAGGAGGAGGAGCTTGACTGCTCTGCAAAGACTTGTTGGAAACTATGGGTATGTCTACTCTATGCCAGCCGCGGGTTTTTTATTGCAATGTAGACATACCGCAGGAGAACAGTCAAAATTACTTCATGATCATCTGAATCAGACATTTACCTCTGCACTAAGGAGTGTGTGTGTGTGTGTGTGTGTGTGTGTTTTCATTGATTTGATTTGTTAATTTTTTTCTTTTCTTTTCTTTTCTTGCCATATTTGAAGTGAATGTATTATCCCTGGCTAGAGCAGGGCACCGGGATTCCTACTTCTAGCTCTGCTGCTGAATCCCTCTGTGACCTTGTGCCAGTCACCTAACCTCTCTGTGTCTTAGCTGCCTTACCTGTAAAATGGGGATAAATCTACTCACCTTCTCCCCACAGGGGTTGGAAGCCTATAAATACCAAATGCTTATAAAGGGTTTTGGAGTCCTCAAGCTGCATAAAGGCGGCGTATTATTAGAGTGGGCCACACTGCTTCTTATTTGCTCAGTTTTTGTTTGCTTTCTGCTCTCTGTGGCTGGGAGGGAGCTGGAGGGACTGTATGGCTTTTCTCGTTCGCGAGCTGCAGGTTTCAGAGTATTTTATTTTTTAAGGAATTTTATTTTTTCACCACCTTCACCAAATGTCTCAGGAAATATAGTTTGCAGTTACAAACTGCACCAATTGTTCTCACGTATGCGTATTGGCTGTTTGTTTGTTTTTAAAGTAGTTGTAAAGTGCTATGTCTAATTAAACAAAAGCCATCTTGGAAACTTGAAAGTGATCCACTAACACACCTTTGGACTTCTCTTGTTTGCTTTGGAATTTCAAAGTTTCTTTGATCGGCCTTGGAGGACAGGATGGTTCTAAAGAAATCTTGCGGGCAGACCTGGCTACTGCCCACCCTGTAAGTGGCAGCTTATCCTTTGACGTTCTCGAGCTGCCCTCCGGTGCTGGCATTGAGCTTCCACCATTTCTATGTACAAAGCTCATTAGGGCCTGGAAAGCCCAAATGACCTTGGAGAGGGGGTGTTAATGGAAGACTTGTAGCTTGAGTGCCACATTCTCAAACGGGACATCCACCAGCCAGGGAGGATGCTGCTGGGTGGTCCTGTCAGGGAGGCAGCTGTGGTTGATTTTTGGCACCAGCCTCCCCTGGGAAATACCCGCATGCGTTGCAAAACTTCTCGGGTTACTCTGTCTCCGTTGTGTGAAGCAGCTGTTGTTTCTCTGCCCTGATCAGCATGTCAGTTTGGCTGCTCCACTTTTGAGGGGAACTTCTGGGAAATCATGGTTGTCTTAAAAGACAAAAAAAAGTCCCCTGTTAGTTTCTGTCTCTTTCTCCCTGCTACACCTGTGGGATTACCTGTTGAAACTGACAGTAGAATTGGCTTAGTTCAGTCGATAACATGGTGCTTTTTGTAGAGGATCCAGCAGGGGATCGGAAGTTAAGAAACCTGGAATTCTGTCCAGGACTCTTCCACGGATGAAGTTATTTGGCTTTGGGCAAGTCACTAAAGCCCATATTTTCAAATTGGCCGTGGATTTTGGGCACCCCGGTGTTTTGGCAGCCCAGCCTCCGATTCCTTTCGGCCTGGCTTTTCAAAGATGCTGAGCCTCCCACAACTCCCAGTGACTTGAACTGTGGGTGCTCAGCACACCTGAAAATCAGTTTCAAACAGTCTCGAACTGGGCACCCAAAAAAATGGAGGGACTCACACTTAGTAGCCACTTTTGAAAATCTGGGCCTTAACTGCTCCGTGACTCAGTTCACCCCTCTAGAATGAAGATAATTATTGACCTTTGTAAAGCACAGCGAGGTCTTTGGTTGAGGGCTATTGCTTCGCTTTCTATTAAAAGAACAATGTCTATATATTTTTTCCCTTTAAGAAATGTTTCACTTTGCTTTTTCACCTCTATAAACATTGCCCTGTGTCACAGCAAAGGCTGCCAACAAGGAAAAGCCACCTTTAGGGGCAGGGCAGGAGGTGAAAATTGCACCCTGTCTCCTGCCGAAGCCAGTCCTGCCTGTTGAAAAGTCTGACAAGCAGAGGCTGGGCCCAGCGTGTCTTCTGAGGAGCAGCCCATAAGCTGAGGGCATGAGTCTGAGGAACATCCAAGAAATACTTCCAGCAAGTCTCTCCACAACAAAACAAAAGTATAAACCCAGGGGCGGCTCTCTCCTCTCCCCCACTGAATTTTGGGGGAAAGTCTGTGTTTGCTTAGTCCTGACTGCACAAACGCTGGAGTGAAATGCTAACTCCCGAGGGAACGTGGGGGGGGGGGGGTTCCTTTGGTCACTTCTCCTTCTCTTATCCAAGAAGTCCTGTAGTGTGTATTCTAAAGGGGAAATGTACGAGACAGGGTGCTTTAGCTCCTTGCCTCTTCAATGAGGGGAGGGGGAAGGAGGGAGGGAGGGAAGGGATTCAAATACAAAGAAAAATAACATAAGCTTTGCTTATCCTTAGAAGACGGTAGCATCTGTGGCCAAATCCTCAGCTGGCGTAAGTTGACGTAGCTCCATGAGTGCTGATTTACATCGACTGGAAGTTCTGGCCTTACCTCTCTGCTTCCTCCTTTTAACCTCAGCATTGTACTCAAGGCACGCACAGATTATTTAGTGTGGGACCGCCACGGGAAGTAATATCCATCCTGCTCCTCGAGCTTCTTCCAAAGAGCCTCTGAAAACGAGTAGCTCCAAAAGACAAACACTTTCCCCCACTTCTGAGCTCCCCCCCGCAAAGGTTAGGAGTTCCAAGTGGCTATTTCCAGAACAGAAGAGCTCCAGCTGTAGTTACAAATTATCCTTCAAGCTTTATAATGTGCTGGAAGGTAATAAATGGGAAGTGTTTCCTTCTATTCACAAATCTGATTCCTCTGTTTCTTTACAGCTTCAACAAATAATATTGCTGATGTCGATAGACACAGCTACCACCTCCAGATTCCGAGCAGCTTTCGTTTTGTTTTTAAAACGATTTACTTGTACTATAGTAGAACCCAAGGGCTCCCTTAAGCCAGACACACGGTAAGAGATGGTCCCTGCCCCAAAGAGCTTACAGTCTAAATAGTAACTAAGACAAAGGACGGGAGAAAAAAAGATAGTGTCACTAACCTCATTTTAAGATGAGGAAACGGAGGCACAAAGAGGTCCAGTCACTTGTCTAAGGCCACACAGGAAGTCTGTGGTTGATCCAGGAATCATTTTCTTGTTTGATCCCCACATCCCTTCCAAAAAAGAAGTTGAACATGCCGCCGGAAGTGGATCTGAAGTGTCTCTAATGGAGTTGAGAGCCACTGTGCCACAGCCTTGAGCAGGGTAAAGTTCGCATCACCACCAAAGATTGAAACCCAAGATTCTAAGCAAGTAAAGAACTTACAAGTCTGCCTCCTCATTCGTTTGAGGCCTCATATAGTACAAGTCGGTTATGTTCCAGGTCCCCACTTTTTATAGCCAGCTCCCTCACCTCCACAGCCAGAAGGAATTTGTGGCTCGTAGCCTTAGATGCTGAGTTTATATCCAAAGGGTAATTTAGTCCAAGGCCCTGTTTGATGGAATAAAATTGTTTAGGGGCTCCCTTGGCAACACTATTATGGAAACTTTTTAGATTTCAAGAGATTGAAACTTTCTCCTGGGTATAGGACATGAAGGAGCCAGCACAGGCAGCAAGGTAAGGCACACGAGTATCAGTCAAAGTCAGAGTGTTGATCGTTTTGTCCTTTTCTCTGACCGGGTGTCTGGAAATATTTCCTACGACACGTTAGCTCAGAAGCAGAGCAAGTAGCTCCGGGTAATTCCTCAAACTCCAGCAAAGAGTAAGATGTGCATAGTGGGAAGGCTTATTGTAACTTTTGAGTTGGTTGTACAAGAGAGACGGAAGAGCCTTAGAAGTCCTACACAAAGGCTATAAGAATTCAGAGATTCTCCTCCAGTGTGCTTCAATGCCTCCCCTATAGAGCCAGAAGTGCTTAGTGAAGTTTGGAGCATTGTTAAACATATACTCCAAGTTGAGAGCAATTGCGCCATTTTTCAGAGGAGAACAAGATACTTCGTAGACCCCAAAGAAACACATGAATACTGACCAGTGAGAGATCTTCCTGCCTTGAAACGTTCCTTTAAAGAAAGAAAGGTTCCTATATCAAGAATCTCCCCATCTCACAAAGGGGATGGCAATAGAAGATGGCCTCTCCTCTATGCTATCAAAAGAGGAGTAATTGCAATTCATCATACACTTACTTGCATCATCAGATTTGCTGCAGCAAACCATCATTACCTGTGCCAGTTGAGTGATTGTTGGTACCCCAGGCTTTTTCCCATTTGACAGGAAAGCGTGCGGATGTTTCATTTTTTAGATGCCCTACTTGTAAAAGCAGAATCATTTCACAGGACATCACTTCCAGAACAGTACAGATGTACAGCCGCTCGGTCCATTATACAGTTCAAGGAGAGCTCTTCTAAATGTGTCTCAACAGCATTTTACCCTCTTGGGAGGAAGATTTTACGCGTCCAGTAATCTGGGAATTCTTCCCCCACACCACCATCTCAAGATGAAAGACTTGTAATGTGGATCCTAAGAGATCCTGCGTCTAATGGGATCTTGTAGGGGTGATGGTGCAATGGTCAGTTCTTCGGCTCAGATTATTTTAATCTCCTCCCTTAGGGCTTGTACACACTACGCTTACTTTGGTATAACTCAAGTCACTCAGGGATGTGAAAAAGCCACCCCTTTGAGCAATGTAAATTACACCAATCTAAGTGCTGAGGTGGACAGTGCTATGTTGGCAGGAGACGCTCTCCCACTGACATAGCTACCGCCGCTCGGGGAAGTGGAGTAATTCTGTCGACGGGATAGACCGTCCGCACTAGCCGTGTGACAGCGGCACAGCTACATGGGGTATAGCTGCACCGCTGTAGCTATTCTAGTGTAGACTAGCCCTTAGATCACTGAGGACTATTTTCGTGCAATCTTTGAAAGTCCTTTACATTGTTGTATGGCAGCTGATTAAACTGACTTATTGTCAGACCAACCTTTAACTGATCCAGGCTTGTTTGAGAATAGCAATAGATACCAGTCTTCTGGGACAGGATGCAAGAATGGGCATGCTCATTGTGACAAGGCAGATGGTCAACAAGAGAGTCACATTGCAGCATAAACTGAAGCCAGCCAGCAATGACTTCAAAACATTTTTCTATACTAGGTACATCAAGACTATAGCAAGTATCCTATTAGAGGCCAATGACAGGACTGCAGTGGCCTATATAAATTGACAAGAGGGCACAGAAACCTCCAGCCTACATCAAGAAATGATTCAGATGTGCTACTGTGGCTGGGGAAGAGGAAGATGACAATAAAAACAACTTATATCCAAACAAAACTAAATCGTTCAGTAGATTGGTCCAACAGACAGGCCTTCCCCCCAGGAGAATGGGAACTCTACCAACAGATGTTCTGCCAAAGAGCGAATATGTGGAATTTCCCTGTGATACACTTCACTAGCATCCAGGAGCGGCAGGAAAGTACAAGACCGTTCCAGACATCAGGAGGAGGAAGCGCACAAGATAGATGACTTTTTGCTCTCGGGCTGTGAGCGGCCAGTAATGGTGTAGGCATTTCCCACCTCTTCCTTTTCTGCCACGAAAAGCCAGAATAACAACAGAGGGGAAGAGAAGGTTAGATAGGTCACTTCATACTGGACCTGTAGCTCCCAGTTTTCATGGTCAAGGTCGATGCCATTCAGTGAACCATGAAAAATTCTGCTGTACTTGAGAAGAGCTTACTGTATAGGTACTCCATCTGTCTCCCCACGGCAACCTAATAGATAAGGCACTGGTTCCTAAACCGGGGATTGTGGATCCATGTCCCATCCGGGGGGAGATGGTATTTCTCTTTCAAGGATTGTGGTGGATGCTCCATCACTGGCAATATTAAAATCAAGGTTAGAGGTTTTTCTAAAAGATCTGCTCTAGTCCAAGCAGGAATTAATTCAGGGAATTTCTCTGGCCTGTGCTGTGCAGGAGGGCAGACTAGCTGATCAAAACGGTCCCTTCTAGGTTTGGAATCTATGCGTCTGGAAAGAATGACACTAACTGCCAGCTGATGCGAGCGCAAACCCTGCAGTCCCAGGACCTTAGTGATACCAGATCAAATTAGTCACTTGGTGTGAGTGAGTGCAGCTCCCACCTAAGTCAGTGGGAGGCATATCCACTTTTGCACTGTGGCTTGTTCCTCAAGGCTTTGGAGCATTTGCTGGAACAGGTAACAGCTTTGTCTCAGAAGGGATCTTTTCTCAGTGTCTCTCAGATAGTTATTCTTAGTCCAGCTCTAAAAGCCTAGAGAAGATAGCTTCTTTCCCTTTCCTGGACCAACAAGTATTGCTCTTCTGTTGTTGTGCCCTAAGCCTCAGCAACTTAAGGAAATTCAGCTGTGTTCTCCCAACGTGCACAAGGGCAACAGGGTATTTCTGTTCTGGAACTCAATCGGATTCTTTGTTTTGCTTCATTTTGGCGCATGGGAGTGATGGGGTCTTGAAAGGGTCACGAGGTGTAAGCCATCCTCAAGATGAGTTAAATCTGCCATGCAACAAGCTTTACTTGCAGCCAATAAGACTCCTCCTGTGAAAGTTTGGCATAAGTCACCTGGAGGATTCTTACGCTGCGTCAGTTATTGAGGGGGGGAGAATAACCCTGAAAATCACACATTGTCTCTGGATTTCAGTCCCAGTGAGAAAATAAATTGTCGGGTATGTAGAAATGCCCCCTTTTTCTAGCCGTCACTTCATTCTTTTTTTAAAAATGTTTTTTTTAAAGGGACAGTTTCAAAAGTAGATTGATCCCAAAGTTTGACCCACCTAAAACTTCAGACCAAGCAGCCGAGCACTTATGAGGGAGTCTGTATTAACAAACCAACCTGCACCCATGATGGAAGAAAACATCTTCGAGGAAGGAAACGGGTTTTTGGTTTTGACTGTTATAAACAATGGGGTGAAAAGAAATATTCCCCCCAATTTGAAAAATAGCTTTTGAACAGAGTTCTCCTTTTGAAAACATTTGGTGGGCAGGATTCGTTCCAGCTATTGGGCCTGCCAACGTACTGGTCAGTTGCCACTTTGGCAGGAGAAGTGTAAATATTGCACTCAAACGATGGCCTAGGAAGAGCAAATATAGAAGGCCGCCTGAGTGCAAGCGTTAGCAAAAGCAAGGAGGGCTGGATTTTCTTCTCCTTTGTCCTTATTCAGTGCCTTTCACCTGGAAATCTCAAAGCTCTTTAAAAAGTTGGTAAGCATTATTACCTCTCTTACAGGTGGGGAAACTGAGGCACAGTGCAATGGAATGGCTTGCCCATGGTCATGCAGTGTACCAAGCCGTGAACTCAGGTCTTCAGGTTCCCTCTCCTTTTGCTTATTTTTTCAACCTTTCTACCAATTGGGTTTTCATTAGAGAGGGGGAAAACCAGAACTGGTTTGGATCAAGATCTTGCTTTATATGAACCCCCAGATTGTTGGGGAAGAAGGTGTTGTTCCTGTGAATGGCTCTCATTTTGGCCATGTGACAGGGTGCAGAGGCAACCACCTCTCCTAGCAAACAAAGAATTAATAGTAACTCAGGCTTGCACAGGTGAGGAGAGGGAACATTGCAGTAACAGCTCCAGGACCAGGCATAGAGAGAGTTTGCCTGGGAGAAGACTATTCCCTGAACCTATGGCCCTAGAGGAAATATTTTTGCTACATTTTGATGTTTATCTGTGATCAGGAGATAAAATTCTCACTGGAAGTGGGATCTGATGGGCTGATTGTGTGTGTGTGCACGTCTCCAATCAGCACCAGTATTTTTTTTTATTTCATAAGGCCCAAAGCAGAAAACTTCAAACAATCCCAAGATTGGAAAAAGTCCCCTTGGCCTAGTGTGCTGTAATTCCCGCACACCTGTTTGTCTCATTGCCTCGTCTCCCTGTGTTTGGAAGCTTACCCGAGGGCTTGTCTGCATTGCAGGAGTGGCTTAGCTTTGGCTCAGCTACGCGGGTGTAACTGCACCAGGGCAAACCCCTCGTGGAGGCACGCTGAACTGATGTTAAAAAGCAATAGGCTGGCCCGGTGGTTAGGGAGTTAGTCTGGGACTTAGGAGACCTGGGTTCCATTACCTGTTCTGCCTCAGACTTCCTGTGTGACCTTGGGCAAGTCCCGTAGCCTCTCTTGACCTCAGGTCCCCATTTGTGAAACGGGGATGATAATTCTCTTCCTCTTAGGATGCTATGACAAAAAATGCAGCAGAGACTATGAGATGCTCAGAAATTACAGCACTGGGGGCCATAGTAGTACCTAAGAGAGAGATACCGGTGCAGCTTAGCTTGGTTTCAAAGCTGTGTCACTCTAACTGGGCTGGGGCAGCCAAGCCCTGAGATGCTCGTGAGCAGATGATTTTTGCCTCAGGGACCTCCTCCTTCTGATGTTTATTACCATTCATAGATTATAAAGGCAGAAGGGACCATTGTGATCTTCTCTGACCTCCCATATGACAGGCCGCAGGGCTTCCCTAAGTTAATTATATTAATGTGTGTGTTGCTCAAAATCCAGTCAGAAGGAAAGGAAACCCCCCCCCCCCATCGAATTCTGTCAGGAGCCAACCCGTTCTCTCAGCCAGCTCCAATATGCATCGGTGGACACGGCCCAGAAGATACAAGAATAGATGACGTGATGCTTTCTAAAGTGTAACAGGATGGCAGTGTGCAGGTCATGCCTTCCTCAAATGGCTGATCCAGGAGAGGATAACAGCCTGCTGCTGCTGCCAGCTGCTGGAGTTCCTCCTCTAGCTCAAGCAGCAGGAGGTCTTTGCTGCGGTGCAGCTTTGGGATTCTTGCTTTGCTGATGACCCTTGCCGGGAGGCGCTTTGGAATCGGGGCCCTGCCTGCTTTTGTGCTTGTACCTCCTTAGTGCATTGTTGGTGCCTCTGGAAACAAGTAATAAATAATTAACGTGTTAGCCATCAGGTTAGGAGCTGGACTGAATTTGACAGGGAGGCAGAAAATAGCTGCGCTGGAAAGCTGCTGACTGTTGTTTTATTCATTTGTTCATTACTGAACATCGGAGCAGGGAATAAGGTGGGAGGGCTGGACAGCTTGTTCTATCTGTGACCTCTGTTTTAATGGTGAAGCGGGTAAGCGCCTGGGATCCGAGCTGCTGCTGCGATACTGGATTTGCTATCGAAACAATCAACATGGTAGACCACTGGTCTAGAACATTTAATGAAGGCCCCGGGGAGAATACAGGCTTATTCTGAAACTGAATTGACCCTTCCTTAGGTGTTTATATTAATCACAGCCAAGCCTAATTGCAAACTCTGGGCGAAAGAACAGTTAATTATCCTATGGGGGGATGTTTAGCTGCTTTTCTTGTGTCATTTCCCTAATTAAAGCAATTTGGCTGGGTTTTTTTAAATCACTTCCAAGAACTCAGAACCTCCCGTCCCCACTCCAAATTTTATTATCAATAAAAAGAGAAAGAAATGTCTGGACTTGAGAATTTCCTCCACATATGGAACAGATTTAGCATTCTTCAGCTCCCAGCAGTGGCAACACACAGATCTTATTCCTTGCCCCCTGCCCTACCAATTCCCTCTCGACTCGTGTGTTTCCCACAGCTACGTATGAGGGTAGGGGGGAAAGTACACCCTGTAGCTTGTTCTTTCTGTCTTTCATGCAAATCATCTTGTGTGAGCAGAACTTACATATTTGCATGCGTACTACTTTTCTGTGTGTGAGTCTTTAAAGGTTGCTGGTTTTGATGCTGAAGAGGTGGCGTCCACAAGGACTGCACCTGTTCAGCTGTTTGGGTCAATTCCCTGTATTATCAGATGTCCAGATTTTGCCTTGCAGTCAGTGTGGACTGGCGAGAGCTTTACTTTTGTATAATTTTTTTTTTCATTGAGATTCTGCTGTGCAGCTTGTGTAGCAGAGGCCTTTGCGTCGCTGGGATCAATTAAATACTCACCAGGGACTTTCTGGGAGGAATCTTTCCTTTTCTGGCTGACTTTGAATGTCACAACAGGGCGTTCAGCTGTTTTGACCTCGTTGCAGTAGCTCCCAGGGCAGGAAACCTTTCCTAACCCACCCTCCCCAACTTCTGCACTCTCCACCAGTCATTCCATCTGCAAGCTTTCACAGAGCTCTGATGCAATATCGCAGTTTTGGTATTCTTGGCTAAGGGGAACACAGCTCCGGGGGAGTGCTACAAGGGAGTTGGACGGGTAGGCGTAGACTGGTTTTATTTTGTAGCTCTGATTACTTTGATTAGCCATGGTGAGCCAGAGCCATTCCCACCCTCTGGAAGGGAAGAAAGATTATCATAATTCTTCTTCTTCCTTCTATTCCACAACAGAACCATTACCTGTTTGCAGGCTTCTGGTACACTCAGACACAATTGTTCCCAAGTTGTTTTGCCTTTTTAGTGCCATTGCATCCTTAACCTTTCGGTAAGCTGTGGGGTTAAATTTCATGTCAATTTCTATCTCGTGTGGCCATGGGCGGGAAAGTGACTGCCTGTGATTTAAAAAATAAAAAAAGACAATGAAAGCAATGAATGGTATCAAAAGATCCTAGGAGGGTGAAGTGTGAGTGACTGGCAGCTGGACTGACACAGGAACAACTGGGTGGGTAATGGGGTGTGGGTGGGAAATAGCGGGATATTGACTCAAATTCCAGCTGGGTTTCGTTATTCCGTAATCTTAACCCGCAAAAATAATCATAAGCAATATATAAAGGGGAAAAAGAAGCTGATAATACATAGGCGATTCTGCTCTGTGTCCAGTGCTTATCATTCTGAAAGCTATAGAGAAATGTTTGACTTCCTAATTACACCAAAATAAGGATGAAATCGTCTATTTTTTCCCCTCGATCCAAGGGCGAGAGAATCTTTGGGTTATGAAAGGGAATGCTGGCTCTGAAGGGATTTCCTCTGGGCTCAGTCAGTGTTTGTGCTGGAAGCACACGCCTTGATGACTTTTTTTTTTTTTTTTAAACCATATGTTTTTTGGGGATGATTTCCCTGGGACAACACCTGTATGGTAACTGTGCAACAGCCGTAATGCTCTTATTAGCCTTTAGGGTGGCTGGTGCTTAACCCACTGACAACTCAGAGCAAATCCTCCGTGTAGAAGGGCTTTAATTAACCTCTGTGTTACTATTATCTGTTTACCCTCTATAAACCGAGGGTGAGAACCTGTCCTTTCTCCCACCTCAGCTACATTGTAGGCTCTTTGGGGCTGTCACCGTCTCTCACTACCGCCTAGTCTACATGCAGTTTTTCTACTGGTTTAACTACTTTGGTTAGGGGTGTGATTTTGTACCAACATAGTTACATTGGTAACAGCCTCTAATGTGGAGAAAGTTACAGTGGTGTAAAGGTGAATAAACCAGGTATGGAAATGAAGTTTATACTGATATTAAGTGTAACTGTGTCCATGCCAGGGGGTTGTACTGCTTTAACTATATCAGTTTCTAAAGAAATACAGTGATACAGAAACAGTTGTAGATCTGGGTGTACAGCCTGTAGCATATTGGGGCTTCTAGGCAGGGCTACCTAGGGGGTAGAACACTGGCCTGGGTTCTGTTCCCGGTTCTGCCACTGGCCTGCTGGTTGACCTTGGGCAAGTCACTTCATCTCAGTGTGCCTCAATTTCCCCATCTATAAAATGGGGATAATGACAGTGACCTCTTTGGTATAGCACTTAGAGATCTACGTCTGGAAAGCGCTGTATAGGAGCTGGGTGATGTGATGTGATTGTTGTCTCAGTTGGGGGTCATAATACAAAAACTGCCCCAGTTAAGATCCACAGGGGCATTTGTGCTGGAGCCCTTGTGGTATAAACAAGTGGGATTTGCTGGCCAGGTGTTCTCTGTGTGGGCCCCTCAGCTTTGCTCCCCTTTACCCCCTCTGATCTGAAATAGCCCACATCTGATTAAGACACACTATAAAATTCATTTGTTCCCCCAAACATTTGAAAACTGGGGGGATAGGAAAGTATTTAAAGGGGAGGGAGATTTGAGTTTCAAGTTGCCTATCTCGCTGGTAGTGGTATCGTACTGCTGCATAGTGGATGTATACGTTTTTAGCGATTGCCAATCAGCTGTACAAAGGCATCTGGGTAATGCTGAGAATCTCTGTTTTTAGTAAATTTCTCTCGTGGTGTGGGAGGGTTCCTGGAGTTTCCCTCCTTATCCTCACTTCCCAACTCCCTAGTGACCTGTGGCTTTTCACATAGCACCTGGTGGTTAATCAGAACGGCTCTGTGAATGGTAGTGACAGGAAGGGGGAGGACTGGCTGGGAAAAGAGAAGTTTTGAAAAATGAAATGACTTGCTGAGTAATACTGGGAGGCATGTCCATTCTAGGTATCATGTGCTACCCCAAGGAACCTTCTAATATGAATCAGAAATTGGCAGCTCCTTAAGAGATCACTACCTAGAGCTCTGGTCCCCATTAAAAAAGCCACCACTTACTGTGCAGAGGAATCCGAGGTATTTCTAAAGGGAACTAACTGCTGGAGCTCGACACCCCTTCTGCAGTAAGTGTTGGTAACTGTTGACTTTTATAATGGTAACCACTCTACACTTGTGGTTGAGAGGAATAAAAAGCCACATCACCATTTTTGGTCTGGTCTGTCATGTGTATGTTCACATGAAGGCTAGTTTCTTTTCAGAAACCCATCACTTTCTTTTTAAATACAACATGCATATTTAACCATGGTGGGAGGGAAATTTCTTCCTGACCTCTGCTCATTATCTGCTTACACCCTGAAGCCTGGGAATTGATTGCTTTGGTAGCTGCTATCCTCATTCATGTAATTGCTGGTGGTGTTTGTATTTGCAAGACTGTCTAATCCTTTACTGAGTAATTAGCTCCAATAACATCTTGTGACAGAGATTTCCACAGATTAAAAAGTACATTTTAACTGTCCTGCCTCAGTTTCTCTAGGTGTCCTCTTGTTCTTGGGCTATAGGGGATAAATAAATAAAGTGATTTCATTCATTATGAGATGCAAGTGGGAAGTAGTTCCAGATTCAGCTTTGCTTGTGGATTCATTTAGTCTAGATTGAGACTTTTCTGAAGGGCTTGATTTAGGTTGGCCTCTTGCCTTTCTTTGCTAAAAACTCATGCACCCCATTGGGCACTGTGCATTTCTCTAGCAGAGGCATTGCCTTCCTGCTGCTGAGGTAGAGTAGGGGCCATTATATAAATTCAGGATGACTCTGGGAGTAACCAGAGATGCTCAAGTGACGCTCTCAGACCATCAGGATAGATCATCCCTTGGATTAGGCTAAGTGTTTGGTCCTCCAAAGTTGTAATGTGAGCTTGGGTGACGTGGAGCTCTGCAACAGGAGCAGGGGTGAAAGAGAACTAGGACAAAGGGGTTGGGGGAAAAGCGTCCAGTTGAACTTGTGCTGCTGTTAGACAAGGAGTTATCCCCTGAGGACACGCAACATGTGGGCCTGCATGTCATGGCTGCGAGTTACAAGCCTTGTGTTTCTGAAGGGAACTGCTGGGGTTAAGGAGCCTGCTGGACTTGGGAGCATTTACCCTACAAAGGTAGTTACAAGAGAGGCCTCTGGACTCTGTGGCTTTTCAAAACTCTGATGCAAGAAATGATTGTAAAGGGACACTGATAGATTGGCGTAGGCATGTACGAGGGGGCTTTCAGAAACCCCATGTTACGAATATAAAAAGTAAATAAATGGGAACAGTGTATTTTGAAAAGAACAAAATTCTCTTGCAGTGTTTGCAACTCAACTATTGCAGCCCCCTGATAATGTATGAGACCTGCACATAATCTCGCTGCCACACGGACAAGTCTTCCTAGTTGCAAGATGACAAGGCTCCATCAAATAGCTGTAAAGCCCATACCTACCTATACATAATGATGCCACTGCAGTTTCTGAATGCATACTAGCACGTAACAGCGCTTTGCTGGATTCATACGTAACTACCCGCCACTTGTGATGTTGAACCACTCCGAATCCGAGTACCTGTATTAACAGTGTTCACGTGCACAGGTGCCTCTTGCTGATGTAATCTGACTATGGTATTGACAAGGGATGTTGGATCTGATCCGAGAGAGAACAATTCCATTGTCTTTAGTGGACTTTGGCTCAGGCCCAGTGTGTTGATTAATGGTTCTGTTTTACTCACCCATGGCCTAATCCAGAGCCCTTTGAAATCAGTGGAAAGAGTCCCCTTGATGGAAGCAGGCTCTGGATCAGGCCCGTAGTTGCCTGTATACCTAATATAAATGCAAGGGTGTGTCCACTAGTAAATACCCCTGCATGGATTAAGAAAGTGAAATTGATTGCAAACTGACAAGACTAAAGGACAGAATTGACTCTTGCAGTCTGTTTATTTGCCTGACGTGGAAGAAATGCAAAACAACCCCCCAACCGCATAAATAGTACAAATAAAACTTTAAACACTGCAATTCATTTTTAACACTCTAGTAAGTTTTCAGTAGCACAGTTTAGGCATTTTTAAATTAAATACTCAGGGTCCGTTTTCCACTCCGCCACACGGGCTTGAACGTCAGCGTAGACTCCATTCCATTTTAGTGCAATGACACGGGCATAAAGGAGTGGAGAATCAGGCCCTTCAGTGTAACTAGGTTGTCCCTTTTTCGGATCAGGTCTGTAGGTGCCACTTGAGCAAATCGAACAAGGGAGCACAGTCCAGGTGTAGCTAGACCTTGCTAGAAGCCTAGTGGATATTTTCTGTCATTGGCTGCTTGTTTGTTTTTAAGTAGAGAGAGTCTCTCTCAAATCACTTTTAAGCCGGTAGGAATGGAGTGCGTCCCTTTGTCGGATGCCACTGTGACTTCGGGGGAGCGGATGGGGGGGTGTCACTGAACCACACTTTGTGTCGGGGTTTAAGTGAAATGAGTCAATGTATAGAGGTGCAGAGTATTAGAAATGTTGGTGCGGGGAGAGGAAGAACCTGTGTTGTAGTAAGGCCATTAGTTCTGTTCATGGCCTGGTGGGCTCTTTCTGTAGGCTTAGTGCCTCCTTTTCTGTCGCACTCTCACTCTTGTTAGGTCTGATGAGTCCCTGAGCAGTCACTGAGACCTGGTAACTGCTCTAAGGTACCATAATGGCCATAAAATGGTTTTTATGATCTGATCAGCGCTGTTCTCTTTAGCCTGCGAAGTCACAGCAGAGAGCATATTGCAATTATTTTGCAGCGGAAATTTGCACACCCTCCCCTCCAGCCCCTTTAATTGTTATGATAAATTGCAACTTCAGGAAAATATATAAAGCTCTGGGATGATAAAGCCAACTGATATTCAGCCCTGGCCTTTCAGCATGACTGGAGCCGGGTGCAAACACGACCCTTGTACAGAACACGCTGCGCAAGCCATAGCTACAGGAGGTAGCTTTAGACAGAGGCTGAGCTCTGTACAGATTTGCTAACAGAGAGCTGTGTGCAGTGGAGCTGGAGGGAGCCAAGTAGGGGAGGAGAAGCCCCGAGCCTGGGGAAAGTGCCTGGGGTGAGGGAAGCAGAGCCTCCGTGGCATGTTCCTCCAGGCCTTATAGACTTTAGAAACCGCTCTTTGTATGAACCACGTGGTTGGGTCTCTTGGAGGAGGCAGGCTGGTGTGTGTGTTTTTGTGGGGACAGCCATTGTCTGTAGCATCGTCTCTTGGAAGCCCCTGGGGCCATCCCCCTCATGTAGGCTTCAGACCATCTCGCTCAGCTCTGGCAAATGTGCTGCCTTGCAGCCGAGGGTGGGCACTTGGGAACCAACACTCAGACATCCTGCCCGCTGCAGCATGTCCCAAGATTCGTACAAATCCTGGGACGTCCAAGGGCTTAGAGGGATTCGCCCTGTTGCTCTTCCACAAGGGTTCGGACTGCACCACCTCTTCTTCACTCACCCCCAGTTCCTCCCACCCCACCCCAGGAATAATTTGCAAGTAAATTGAAAATGTTCCTCTTGGGGAGTGTCTTATCCCCTACATATGAAGGTTTCCCCCATTTTCAGGCCAGTTTGACCCATTGCTTCTCTGTCCCCTGATGTTTGCTGGTCACAGCAGCTGCTCTTTGGCTCTGAAATGCACTAGAATGGGAAGGCTAACAGGCCTCCTTTGGGTTACACCTTTAGGTGGCCGTAGCTAATTATTGCAATGATCAGGGCTCCCCTTAATTAACACAACTGGAAAGACATGGACGAGACGTTTTCATTTGGCGTTCTTGGAAAAGTTTGAAATGTATTTAGTTAAAAAAAAAGACTTGCACTGAGGTTTATTCAGCTATCTAGTAGCTCTCCGCTGCTTTTCCAAAGCATTTCATTTGTCAGGATTATTTGGAAGGTCCGAGCTGCAGCCTCTGAGAACCTCTGTGAGGTTAAATGTCGCTCTGCATTTATCTGACCTGGCCTGACACACTTCACCTTCTGCTCTCTGCAAGTCCCTCCTGAAAGCACGCTCCTGCCAAGAGGGCCGCAAGGCCTTGCCTTTCCCACTGAAGAAGATGCATGCACAAATTGTAGGGAGTCACAGGACTCCTGCTTCACTTCACCGCTTTCATGATTCCCTTTCCAATCACGTGTTTATGTTGATGTCTCGTTAGATTTTAAGCTCTAGAGGGCAAGGACCTTAGCTTTGTATCGGTCTGTCTCAGGTCTCCTAAACCACTTTCACACCTGGTGTGCGAATGTGATGGTTGCCATCTTGCCTGACGGACCTGGGAGTGAACCAATGTGCTTCTACATGAGCTTCTACAGCTTGAGCTAAAAAGCCAAGATTCCCTAACTGGGCCGATAACAAACTCTCATCCTCTGTGGATCAGGCACAGAATGGGGGACCTGTGGCGCACACTCACCGGTGGGTTACACCAGTGGTTCTCAGCCAAGGGTACGTGTACCCCTGGGGCTACACAGAGGTCTTCCAGGGGGGACATCAACTCATCTAGATATTTGCCTAGTTTTACAACAGGCTACATAAAAGGCACCAGCGAAGTCAGTACAAACTAAAATTTCATACAATGACTTGTTTATACTGTTCTATATACTATACACTGAAATGTAAATACAATATTTATGTTCCAATTGATTTATTTTATAATTATATGGAAAAAATGAGAAAGAGGCCAATTTTTCAGTAACAGTGTGCTGTGACACTTGTATTTTTAGGTCTGATTTTGTAAGCACGTGGCTTTTAAGTGAGGTGAAGCTTGGGGGTACGCAAGACAAATCAGACTCCTGAACGGGGTACAGTAGTCTGGACAGGTGGAGAGCCCCTGGGTTACGCTATCCCAATCGTAAATGAGGTATACGGTTATTATTGGGATCAGCGCCCCATTGTGCCAGGTGCTGTACATGTGTACAACAAAAAGACAGTCCCTGCCCCAAGAGTTTTCAGTCTGTTTGTTTGTACTTTGGCTTTCTCAAGAGTTGCGTGGTAATTGACGTACTTTGGCAGGACTGTCTGGGGAGAGTTTGTACAAGCTCCTTCCTCTGTTAAAATCCACCCAGTTTAGCTGGGAGTGTGAAAAGGACAATGAACCCCCCTGTGGTGATAGCTTTACGTTTGCAGTAGTACAGACTGTTTGCTGTTATGGAGGGACGGAGCTTGCCATCCCACGGTGCGGGGAATTTCTATTAGAGTCACAGGGAGTTTGGGGTGTGGGTCAGGCCTATAGGTATTCTGGCTGCGGGAAATTCACCCCAGTGTCGAAAACCTGCAAGAGGTTGTGTGTGTCTTGGGTGGTTCCCCACCCTCCCCTCATGCACCACTTCAGTCAAAATAGGGCTGAAGTGGGACTTAATTGGAGCATAGCCTTGGTGCTGGGGGGGGGGGGGGAGAGTCTCCCCTGTTATGCATAAAATCTATCCTATATAGTTAGTAGGAAATCTCTGAGAGAGGGGGGCTGGGCCCTACCTCTGCTGTTGTCTTCCCCTCCTGTTGACCTAGCCCAGCAGGAAGAGCGTAGGAAATGGGGATGTGAAGCGTCTGCCTGTTAGAACTGCAGCAAGTTTATGCTGAGTGTGACAGTCATGAGAACTCCCTTGAAAGTCACCTGTATTCGAACCTTCACACCCGTGTTCACTGGGCGCTGACTCTCACAACGTAGCAATTTTGAGGCGAGCTTTTTGGTCCTGAGTTGCCTAATCAAATTCTCCTTCTCTTCCCCCTCCCCGACTTTTGTGCCAATTCCTTCCGCTCGCCAGAACCGGGGTCGCCTGGCCGAGAAGAGAACGATCCCTCTGCCTCCCACCAGGCTCCCAAAGAAAGAGCTGACCTCCATTTTCTCACATAGCGACGACAGCGAGGAGAGTGACAAGGCCAATGGTCAACACCCCGAAGTGAAGCAGGAGGAGGATCTGCATATCAGTATCATGAAAAGAAGGTACTTTCCAGCTGTGGGATGCTGGCACTGCGAGCCCAGAGATGGAGAGCACTTGACGGCGGGTCATGGGACTGTGCCAGAGCTGCCACGGGAAGCTCAAGTTCAAAGGACGCCTGTTGGCGTCATCTGCTGAATTGGAAACGAAAGTGTAGCTGGAGCAGATATATATTCATTATAGCAATGAATGGAAGGGGGCTTCCTGCTCTGTGTTCCTTACTGTGACCCACTCACTCCTGTTTGGAGAGGTTGGGTGTCTATGGAGCCTTCAATAGACGTACTATGGAATTTACCTCGGTACTAGTGGCACTCGCCCATTAGACGATAATCTCATTTGACCCTCCGTCCAGTGTTCTGTGACTGTGCTGCATGGGGCCTTTTCAATCCCAGATGGTAGAACGTGGCAAAAGTCTAGGAGCCAGATCCTCAGCTGGTATAAGGATGCCGAAGCTTCATGGGTTTATGCCAGCTGAAGATCTGGCCCTACGTTCTGGTTTGTCCTAACGTGACCTCGGTGATCTAGAACCTTTACAAACTTTGGGCCGTTGGTAAACAGAACGGTGGCAGGCTGGGGAGAGTGTTGTTTATGCTCCTAATTGGAAATGTCAAATTGCAAAAGACAAAATCCCAGGCTTGGCCTGAAGAATGCGATGGTAAGTATTAAAGCAGATGTGTTGAAAGAGCTGTGGATTGAAAATAGTCAGTAAAACGTCAGGAAAGAGAGTGTGTGTGTGTGTGTGTGTGTGTGTGTGTGTGTGTGTGTGTGTGTGTGTGTGTTTTGAACATCTCTCTGTACTGTGTGTGCTCCTCCTACCTAAAACTGACGCAGAACTGAAAAGGGAATTGAAAATCTTAAGTCACACCTAGGTGTCCCCTAAGTTTGTCTCTAGTGAAAAGCCGCGTCACTCCTGGTATTCAGCTGCAGAACTTTTGGGTTCTTACATCCCTCCAGAGAAATATGTTGTTTATAGGATCTATAACTACAGGAAAATAAATATCCAGAGCGGCTGCATCTCGGCCCCCCCATGCATGTCATTGCTACTCATTTTGATCATCATCTCTCTCTAATGCATAAAATCGCTCAGATTCCCAGACAAGCGCTATAAAAACAGAGGAGTGGAAACTGAAGGCATGTAATTGCTTTTTTGTGTTTTATGCGTTCTTGCTCCTGAGCAGATAAGCCATTTCCCCTTTCCTCCAAGCAGAAGCCGCCGTGTGTAACATCTGCGATCTCAGGAATAAGGGAGTCGAAAAAGTAGCCTGGCCCCTCGGGTGAAGCCCGTCTATAACCAAGAGCTCCTCGCCCATCACGGTAGTTGGTCAACAGTGCTGGCCAAGGGTTATTAATTGGAAAAAGGGGCAGAGGGGCAGGTGCATCTCGTGCTCTCTCTCCCACATGGGCACACACACGAACCTGGCTAAACAGTCCCAAGAAGCTACCATAATTTCCCACCCCCACCCTCCTTTAATTATGCTTTTAATTCTGCAAAAATTACAATGCTAGGCTTTCTCATTAGGAGGGAGAATAACATAATAAATATTTAATTGATATTCAGGGCCCCCAAAATATAAAGTGCTTTTATCTTAAATCTTTAATTACAGTAATTGCTTGGCCTTGTTTATTAGGAAATGCAGAAAAAAATATTCCTTAATTGTCATTAGCTCCTGGTCCTTCAGCTCACCATTTCGCTGCCCCTCCTTCCACTTTTTTGATCAGTTTATTGGAAGGTCTCAGTCTAAAGCTTGCTTTGAATTCTTAGGAGGAGGGGCCGATGCTTCCCAGTTAGTTTGAATCCTGTTTACTCCATAGAGGCATTTTTGACCTCACTTTGCTGCCGTTGTGAAAGAGCTGTGTGGGGATATTGCATTTCCTTTTTCGCTTTCAGACCAGCCCAATCCTCTTTCCAGTGGGAGTTGGCTCAGAGGCCCTCTGTGCCTACAGTTCTTGCTAAGACAGGGCTTCGTTCTGAGAGTTGCTGAGCATTGGAGCCGGAGCTGCCTATGCTCAGCACCTCTCTGGAGCCTTCCAGAGTAATCGCCGACTCTGGTACCCTCTTGGGGCCCAGTCTGGGCTCCATTAGTGCTAGCAGGGGTGTTGCCTAGGATCAGGCGTGTAGCGTGATGTCACAGATGGTGGTGTTCAAGTTCGTCCTGAAGCCCGGGCCTTGGAGATTCCTAGTGGCGAGCAAAAAATGGCTGCAGGGAATATGGAGCCTCATTCATTGCAAACGCAGAGTTTGCCAGGGAATCTGTTGGAATGTGGGACCTTTGGAAGGTGGTGGAGGAGTAAAGCATGGAGGCGAAGGAGAGCTTGGTAAAGTTGGTCTGGCTGCTATGTGGGTGTGCCAGTATAGAGACAGAGAGACCTTGTGCTGTCTGTCCTGGCCCAGAGCTATTCTCATATATGTCTTGATGAAGGGCTAGAATGGCAGAGGCAGCTCCAACGTGCCCAGGCACCGCAGTGATAGATGGAGTAATAACCAGAGAGAGAGAATACATTTTCGATACCGCACCAGGAGGCACCTGCTGCCCACACCTCCACCTTCAGAAATCTCCTAATGCTACAGCTCTTACACCTTTAAAGCGCACATTACATCCACTCCTACCCCATGGCCTTGAATGCCCAAAGATGGAGCTTGCAGCATTGTTGTAGCTGTGTTGGTCCCAGGATATTAGAGACACAAGGTGGGTGAGGTCATATCTGTTATTGGATCAGCTTCTGTGAAAGACACAAGCCTTTGAGCTGCACAGAGTTCTACAGGTGGAGCTGTGAGTCAGAGGGGTAGCATGTGCTATTGCTTAGGGCTGGCTCTGGGGAGAACAGTGGGTAGAAAGTAGTTGGATCCCTTCTCGGCACGGCTCTTCTGCAGTGTACATGCACTTGCTGTGCTCTCTCTCTTGTCATTAGCAGCACAGTGGAGAGGGAGGAGGGCGTGGTCAACCTGGTTCCAGAGAGGCCAACATCATCATCATAAAAGCTAGATGTGTAACAGACATGACAGCTGGGGCCAGGCAGAGATGGTGCCCCATCTGCTTTCTGTTTTAATTCACCTGTTGCAGCCTCCCGTAGTGGTGACGGATTGGGCAGAGGTGTCGTTGCCTCCAGGGGAGAGGAAGAAATAGGCTAAACAGTGGTCGCAAGGGAGTGAGGTCAGAACAAAGCCAGTCTCTCTCTCTCTCTCTCTCTGTCGTTTTGAATACTTTTGTTTCTGATTTCACTTTTATGAAATGTCTCCTTCCGCCCCCAATATCAACGTGAGGGAATGTGTGCCAGTGTCAGGAAGGTTTGCCATGGTTAACGAAAAGGGAATGGGGCTTAGTGAGCAGAACCAGGGGTCTGTGAGCTAAATCTCCTGAGGTCTGGTCCAGCCTTTGCCACTGGCACACGAGGTGACATTAGGCAATCCATCCACTTTGGGTCTCCTTGTGGGTGCACTTTAAGAGCAGGGTGTCTGATTCTGGTGCTTTCGGACTGCATGATGGAGGAGGATCGGCTAGTGCAGCTGTCAGCTCTGTGCACTGCAGAAGGGATATGGCTGGACAGATTAGGGGCATGGCTGAGGGTCCTGCCATCCCAACCCATGTGTGCCTGCTAGTGCTTGAGGTTGCTACTGGGGGGAGTGGATGCTGCAACTTCTTAAAGGGGTAGTAGGTGCGGTTGCTGAGCACTTTTTGAAGTCATCTGTGCTGCATAGGGAGAGTATATGTAACCACTGTTGCTTGGCCACTGCATCTCTGCACGCCTCTGGCTGTAACAGTAAGAAAGTAGCCCCTACCCTTTTTCTGTAAAATGGGTTCAATAATATATATCAATCTTGCTGGAGTACTATTGCAAAGATTATTGAATGTTTGGAAAGTGCTGGGAGGCCCTGGAAGAAAGGTATGCTATCCAATACAAATATTCCGTTATTGATTCTGCAAACAGTAGTTTGTAATGATGGTGAATTGCAATCTTGTCTGCAGGCCCTTTACATAGTCGAGGAAGAAGGTGTCTTTTTGCAGATTGTTTAATAAAGTGGCCAGTGAGGTCATGTCTCTGCCCGCGAGCATGTTGTTAGGTCCTGATCCTACATATTACGGAACACCTGCGGAAGGAGGTCTTGGAAGGAGTCAGAGATGCTCAGCAGTTGCTTTTGGCGCATATAACAAAGTTAAGTAAACCAAACCTTGTAACTGACGTGAGCCTGGGTCCCTGTACAGAGATCCATGTGACCTGTGGTTACAGGTGGGTTGATCCATCTTTTAGCACGACATCATGAGCCCCGCTTGAGCACATTTTACATTAGCATTCTGTGAACATGCCCTGCATCTGGGAAACGGAAGGTTTCAAGTCCTCTCTCTCCCAGCCAGCTTCCTGTGCTGGGATTGATACATTAACGCAGTGGTTCTCAACCAGGGGTCCGGGGCCCCCTGGGGGGCTGCGAGCAGGGTTCATGGAGGCCGCCAAGCAGGGCCGGCATTAGACTTGCTGGGGCCCAGGGCAGAAAGCTGAAGCCCCGAGCCCCGCCACTTGGGTCTGAAGATGAAGCCTGAGCAACTTAGCTTTGCGGGGGCCCCTGTGGAATGGGGCCCCAGGCAACTGCGTTGCTTGCTACCCCCTAACGGTGGCCCTGGCTTTTATATGCAGAAAAACAGTTGTTGTGGCACAGGTGGCACAGGCACTTGGAGGTTTTTACAGCATGTTGCGGGGGCCTCAGAAAGAAAAAGGTTGGGAACCCCTGCTGTAATGCTTGACACTCTGACTGTAAACTCTCCAGCAGCAGCCACCCAAGCGCCAGGGGGCAATGCATTCAGGCCTTTGGTTGCAGAAAGCCTCGCTCTTCTAAGGACTTCTCCACACACACAAGTTGTACTGCCTTAACTGTCGCAGTTTAGTGAAAGCAGTACATCTCATCTAGCGTGGATGCAGTTATATCAGTAGGCTTTATACTAGGGTAGCTAGCCTGTTCCCATACAAGAAAGGAAATATGCTATACCAGTTTAAGGCACGTTTATACAGGCATAACTGTATCCACGCAAGGGGTTCCACCAGTATAATTATTTCGGTAATAGATCACACCCCTAACTGAAATAGTTACACAGGTACAAACGCTGAGTAGGCCAGGGCTAAATTGGGACTTTGGCAACATGAAGCCTTTTCCATTTCTGATGAATTGTTGACTAAGCTGCCCCCTTCTTAGCACCTGAGCTAAAACCTCTCCACACAGGTCCCTTCTCTCATGCTGATCTGTCGCAGATGCACACTAAAACAATATCACCGTGGTTTTTCAAAGGAAGCTAAGGGAGGTTGGGCACCAGATTCAACTGAGATTCAATGGGAGTGTGGCGCCTAACTCCCTTAGACATCTTGGAGAATCCGAACCTATAATAGTAAGAGAGACTGGCTTTAACCAACAAAAGCCTGGGAGTTTAGAATTAGGGCTGAAACTGCCTTTTCGCCACACCATTGTGTATAGCTACCACAGGCCCTTCAAACAGGAGCAGTAATACTGACATAGATGCTGGATTATAGGAACTATAAAGCATCTGAAGGATTAACTGGAGGTTTCTCAGTGTCTACACGACAGAGCCTGTGTCTGCATAACTACGCCGACGTAGACACACAGCGTACGCCGACGGACGCGCAGCGTACTGCCGGTTTAGAAACACCACTTCACTGAACGACATTAGCCAGGTGGACAAAAGCACGTTTCTGTCAGCTTAGCTGTGCTGGCTAGGGGGTGTGGATTTTTCAGACTTTTGCCCATCATAGCCATGCCAGGATACGTTTTAAATGTAAACCAAGCCTCAGCTCCTATTTGGTTTAAACCAGGCAGCTGAGCACAGGAGTGTGAGAGAATTTTACTACTACTTTTAGATGGTGGCTGTTCTCTTAAGATGGAAAGGAAAGAAATCTAATGAAAGCCCCTGAGCTTTGAGATGATGGGCTGTGTAACTGCTCGTAGAAATACATATGTGGATAATTCTCCAGCAGGCCATAATGGCATGGCTAATAATAGGAGGCAATAATACTTAAGCACCTGTTAAAAACGGTAAAAGTTTTTGACCTGACCAGCTCTAAATGCTCCAAAGGAACCATTACTGGCTACCTGTAAATATGTAGTTTGGCCTGGGTAACACGAGGATAGGCTCAAATCGCTGTGCCCGGTTAAAAATACCAATGAAATTCTTGTTGAAAAAGGAGTGAGAGCAGCAAACACAGTAGCAGATTGCATAATGAGCCCACGTGGTGGGCCTGATCCCTTGCCAAACATTGTTCTGAAATCAAAGCTGGTTTTGAGAGGAATAGGAGTGCAAAAAAGGGAGATGGGCCAGTGACCGTGGCTCTAATGAAGACTGATGTCTGTGCCTTCAGGAAGTCCCTGGAGGCCCTCCTGCTTTCCCCTTATTGAAGACCCTCTCTGAGCATTATCCTCTGGCTGGGGTAATGATGGCTCCATCCCTAAGATGTCCAGGTATTTTTACCTTGTTTTCCTGACATTAAGCTAATGGCTTTCGAATGGGGGCAGCGTTGGAAATAGAGACCCTGATTCAAGAAGGAGTGGGGCATACGTTTTGCAGCCTTCTCTCTCTACTCAGCTGTAGTTTGCACAGCTCTGTTCTCGGTCCTGCCGCACGTGTCTCTGTGCGCTGGCGTTTAACTGCAAACTCATTCTTCTCCCTCCCCGGCCCAGAAAACCAGCTCATGGCACTGTTCTCACTCTGCTTCCATTTTCTAATAGCAGGATCGCCGACCTCCACTAAGCCTTAATGGTTAGCTGCTGTCAGCCCTTTCGGTGCCTCCCTCTCTAAGTGGAAAGCTATTTCTGACATCCCATAAGGCTGCTGCTCTTTGACTCTCTAATTGATTGAAGTTCAAACTGAAGGCCCCCTATTATATCTGTCGCAGGCACCTGCCTGTGATACAGCCGTCGGGTGCGAGGCAAAGCCTTCTCAGGACAATGGGCCTTGTCTGAGACTCAGCTCTCCTCTTCCCCCCTGTGATGCCGCCTGATAGTGGCTATGTAGCAATGCCCTCTCCCTTCTGACAGAGCCTAGTCAGTGGGCCTGTCATTGGTCCAGTGTCATGGCCTGACTCGAAACACCCAGCCTCCACGCCTCATCTAGCGGATGGTGCCGGAGATCTGGCTCTGCTCCCATTGGAAATGGGCTGAGCTGGCTCGTCTTTAGAGCAGGTTCTGTTGCCAACTTGTAGCTGAAGAGAGCTAGGAATGGGGCAGAGCACTGTGGCTCCACTAATGAGCCAGTCGGTTGGATTGGATTCTGCAGCCCTTGTCCTAACCCTTGTGACAAATGGTACCAGTTGGTGAGGGGATTGGGGGTGGGGGTCCCACCTCGTGCTGGTGGTGTAACGTGGCGCTCGCAGCGATTGTTTACTCTGCTCCTCCTTTCTCTTTCTGCCTGATATTTCCTCCCTGCATTTCCTCCTTTGCCACGTCTGCCTGCTGCTTAATAATAGTCACTCCAATCAATCAATAAATAAAAGATCCATCTGGGAAGCAAATGCTGGATTTGGTCCAGAGTGCCAGGAAGCTGCAGTTGACCTAATGAGGACTTACATTTAAGAGAGAGGGGAAATGGCTCCTTATTCCACAGTGATACCGTAGGATAAAAAATGATAAACAGTGAGAAATCTCTTCCTGAGCAAGACATAGGTACCAGGCTGGGACAAGGGGAAAAGTGAGATCAAATTAAATGAAATCCAGGCCTGCAAGTGCCTTTATGCATCCCACAGCGGGTTCTTGGATCTCTACCCTTGCTGCAGCACCCCTCGCCCTGCAGTGCCCCAGTTTTGTCATAGGGACGCTGATGGTTTTTATTTAGGTAATACCTGTCATCTGGGGATCCTAAAGCATGTCAAAGAGGTAGCCATCATTGTCACCCCAGCCTTACAGACAGAGCAAGGCCTGGCGAACCGAAGTGCCACACAGAAAGTCAGCTGCAGGATAGGGAATAAAACCCAGGACTCCCGATTTGCAGGCCCACCCTCCTTTAATCAGTAGGCTGCTCTACTTCCCATGATGCACTTGGCACTCACAGCCACATGCTCTGGCTTGTCAGTGGTGGGTGCTGAGATAATGGCACGGGGGGCTGACTGTGACTTTCCAACCCTCTGAACGCAGCAGCATCATGAGTGACAGCTGCATGTATTTTTGCTCCCAAACCTAACATCTGCAGCATCTCCTGTTGCGTTGCAAGAGCTCCTCTGTGCACCCAAGTGTGGTGTTTTTGCAAACGTGACAGTGAGATATAGGATCTGATCCAAAGCCCATTGGAATTACTGTGAAGACTCCCATTGACCACAGTGGGCTATGGATCAAGTCCTATAGTATGTAAAACTGGGTTCTTGAATTCTCCCTTCTTCCCTACCTACATTCCCTCAGTTGAATTTTCTTTCTGATCTGGAGAATTTGGGGGAATCCCTATTGGGTTTTATCTCGCTCTGTGGCCTTGTCTAGACTAGAGAACTGAATGGATTAAAAGAATACTTTGGAAGCATTATTTATCTACTGTAAGGACTGAGAAAGGGGCAATTGGGGAGCTGCCCGTGAATGGCCCTGTTTCTCCAGCAGCGATGAGCTGGCTGAACACTGCTCAGCACTCCCTGTTCTTTTCTACTCCACTGTCGGTCACTGCAGCGTGCTCCGGGGCAGCCGGAGTGAGGAAACGAAGCGGTTGGAAAGTGACTTGTACACTGTAAAAGCTCAGCTGCAGAATTAGGCTGTGGTCTCGCTCTGAAGTGACAGGTCACTAGGGGCATGTCTGACTCATGCTGCTGGCCTCTTCTGGGTTACTGCTTTGGTGTTGAAAGCACGCAGGGACCGCTGGGGTAAAGAGAAATTAGGGGGGAAACAACTTGCAAATTAAAAAGTATCCCAGCTGCGCATCATTATTTTGCCAACTCTGTCGCTTTCATTTTGGGCTGCATTCTTATTCCAAAGCACGCTCCGTAGATGTCTTGAGTTGCTCCAGCCCTTCCTGTTAAATTTTGGGGGTTATTTTTTCTCTCTCTCTTTTTTTAAACCAAAATATGACAGTTCAGTCACTCCTCATTCATGTACCTGATCTGGCAGTTTGTTAATTTCACCCTCTTTTTGGCCTCGCTGGGTTACAAACAGCATGGGGAAGCAGTCACCTCCTGTTGCCGTGGGACCCGTCTGGCCGTTTTTATAAAACCCTTTAGAACTGATCACACCGTGGCTGAGATCTGGGAGGATGAGGAGGTGGCGATGCTGCTGCTTGCCTGCCTGCATTTTTTTTTTATTATTATTAATTTGTCAGGAACTGGCTTAGCGTCTGTATAAAGCCCAAAGACGGCTTGTGTAGCTGATAGCTTGCAAATTATTAGTAATTTGATTTCAATTGAATGAATAACCCGTTAAAGCGAAATGTACATTAGTCTCAGAAATCTAATTGGAGGTAGAAACGCCATAGAAACACGGCAAGAGTGCTTGGTTAAACTACCTTCTCCCCCCAAAAAAGATAATTAGGATTTAATTTCATTCTCACCTATTCATTTGTCTAAATATGGGTGTTTAATTATCCATCTCAGCAAATAGCTGCCTCTGCCTCTGTGTGGATCTGCACTATCCCTTTAGCATAAGCTTCTCCCTTTCCCCCTGCTTATCACACTGAGGCAAGGCTATTGTACTTCGGTGTTCAGCTGCACTGAACCTCATTGTGAGTCACCTCACGCTGACATTTTGGGAGCACTCTGCTTTCCTGGGCAGATTGGCAACTTCAGCAACCCATGAGAAGTTGTATATTAGATAATAGGAGACTTTTAATTGGACCGACAAATAACATAGTAGTAGTCACATTAGAGAGAGGCATGGACTGAACACAAGGCTGGGAGCCAGGAGCACATGGGCTCAAGCCTCTGCTCTGACACGCGGCCTTGAGCAAGTCGCTTCACTTAAATTCTATGACGAGAGGATTGATTAGATAGTGCTGCTTTTATCATACAATAAAGGTTTCATAGCCCAGTGGTCTAAGCCCAGTGAATCAGGAGACTGGTTGCTCCCCGATTGGTCTGCCGCTGATTCTCTGGGTGAGTCACAGTTTTCCTGTTGGTAGAATGGACGTGGTGACACCTCCACATCTTTGTACAGTGCTTGAGAGCTTTCGATGAAAGCGCTTTAGTTTCTATGTCAAAGTAACATTCTAATGAGCGAATATGCAATGTAGCTGTGATCTGTAGGGCCCGTGCAGAGAGACAGACTTGTGGTGAAATCAGTGCTGGCAAAACTCCCATTGGTAGTGGAGGAGAAATCTCCAGTTCTTACTGTGATTCACAGTGTGCCTGCTTACAGTCCCAGTTATGATAGATCCCACACTTTGTGTGTGTGTGCGCGCACTGTGGGATCCCAGTAATGTAGTGGGTGCCGTACACATGGCCCCAGGTAGAATTTGGCCCATCGATGGGTTCTGAAGACCTTATGAGTGAAACGTGTCTGATTCCATCAGAAGCCTAAGGGCTGGGTCACCTTAGTTGCAGCTCCTCTGTATTGTGAGTTTTCTATTGGATGGCATATCACAAGATTTTAACCAGGCAAACACAGCATTTAATCTACACATAGCTCTGGGCCAAGCCCTCCAGCAGGATGATTGTTGCTTTTGATTTCTTTTGTGGGCAGTGACAGATTGTTTTGTAGAGAATGGATAGGAAAAGTAAAATCTTCTTTTTTTTTCTTTTTTTAACATAGTTTGACTTCAAGCCTGTTCCAAGGAGCATATTGTTGGGTAGGGGAGACTGTAACACCCACCTGTTCCCCCTATGCAGCTGTCATGAGATCATTTGCATAGTGCAGTTTGATTGGCTAAAATGAGGTAGTGGAGGTTTTCCTTTCTCATGGGAGTGGAAATGCCTTGTCCTGTTGGGCTGTGTGAGATCAAGTTTGGGACCATTTTAACCATATTGGTTAAAAAACCGATCTAGTTTAGAGGAGAAGCAAAGGCATCTATAAAATATACATATAACAAAAGGAAGACAGGGGAAATTGATGGTAATGAATATAAATCAAATGCTAGGAATTGTAGAAGATTGAGGGAAGAAAAGGGGAGAAGAATAAGGAGAAATCTATGGCCAGCAGAGTTAAAGACAATAAGGAGGAGTTTTTAAAGTATATTAGGAACAAAATGAATACTGACAATGGTATTGGGCCCCATTACTAGATAGAAATGGTATAACTATCATAATAATGCAGAAAAGGCAGAAGTGTTCAATAAATATTCTGTTCTGTATTTGAGGAAAAACAGATGATGCAGACTCATCATATAACGATAACACTCTTTCCATTCCACTTGTATCTCAGCAGGATACTAAACAGTAGCTACTAAAGTTAAACATTTTAAAATCAGCAGGTCCAGATAATTTACATTCAAGAGTTTTAAAAGAGCTAACTGAGGAGCTTCCTGTGCCAGTGATGTTGATTTTTCAATAAGTCTTGGAACACTGGGGAAGTTCTAGAAAACTAGAAGAAAGCTAATGTTGTGCCAGTATTTTAAAAAGGGTAAATGGGATTACTTGGGTAATCATAGGACTGTCAGTCTGATATCAATCCCAGGCAAAGTATTGAAGTGGCTGATATAGGATTCACTTAATAAAGAATTAAAAGAAGGTAATATAATTAATGCCAATCAACATGGGTTTATGGAGAATAGCTCCTGTCAAACTAATTTGATATCTTTGTTGATGAGATTACAAGTTTGATTGATAAAGGTAATAATATTGATGTAATATATTTAGATTTCTGTGAGGCATTTGACTTGGTATTACATGACTTTGATCAAAACACTAGAATTATACAAAATTAACGTGGCACACATTAAATGGATTAAAAGCTGGCTAACTGATGGGTCTCAAAATGTAATTGTAAACAGGGAAACATCTATGAACAGGTGTGTTTCTAGTGGGGTCTGCAAAGATCTGTTCTTGGCCTTAACATGTTCTTAACATTTTTATCAATGACCTGGAAGAAAATACAGTTTCACAGCCTTAAAGATCAGAAGGGACCCATCATCATCATTAGTCTGATCTCCTACACATTGTAGGCCACAGAACATTATCCCTCCCGCCCCCGAAATAGGCCCCTAACCTCTGGTTGAGTTGCTGAAGTCCTCAGATCTTGATGTAAAGACTTCAAGTTAGAGAGACTCAACCATTTATTCTAGTTCAAACCATCAAGTGATCGTGCCCCATGCTGTGGAGAAAGGCAAAAAAAACCCCAAGGTCTCTGCCAATATGACCTGGAGGAAAATTCCTTCCTGACCCCAAATATGGTGAACAGTTAGACTCTGGGCAAGACCCACCCTCCAGTGTCCCATCTCTGGCCGTTGGGGATATTTGCTAGTAGCTGCCATGGATGGGCCATGTGGCACTGTAGGCAGTCTCATCATACCATCCCCGCCATACATTTATCAAGCTCAGTCTTAGAACAAGTTATGTTTTTTTGCCCCAATGCTCTCCGGGGAAAGGCTGTTTCAGAACTTCACTCCTCTGACAATTAGAAATCTTCAGCTCATTTCAGGCCTAAATTTGCTGGTGGCTGGTTCATATCCATTTGTTCTAGTGCCAACATTGGCTCTTACCTTAAATAACTTCTCTTCTGTTCCTTTTATAGAGTGCTGTTGTATCTCCCCTCAGCCTTTGTTAGGTTAGGCAAAACAAGCCAAGCTCCTTAAGTCTCCTTTCGTAATATAGTTTCTCCATTCCTCTGATCATTCCAGTAGCCCTGCTTTATACCTATTCCAGTTTTGAATTCATCTTTCTTAAACATGGTAGATCAGAACTGCACACAGTATTCCAGATTAGTTGTCATCAGTGCCTAGTATAATGGTAATAACACGTCCCTTTCTCTACTGGAAATTCCTCACCCGATGCATCCTAGGATTGCATTAGCCTTTTTCACAACCACATCACATTAGCAGCTCATAGTCATCTTGTGATCGACCAATATGCACCAGGTCTTTCTCCTCCTCTGTCGCTTCCAACTGATACATCCCTAGTTTACCGCAAAAATTCTTGTTGTTCATCCATAAGTGCATGACCTTGCGATTTGCACTATTAAATTTCATTCCATTTCTATTACTCCAGTTTTAAAGCTCGTCCAAATGTTCTTGTGCTATATTCCGGTCCTCCTCAATATTGGCAGTTCCTCCCAACTTTGTGTCATCTGCAAGTTTTATTAGCAAACTTCCACTTTTTGTGCCAGTTGTTAATGAAAATGTTGAATAAGATTAGTCACAAGCCCAAGAGAAACTCTACTAGTAACCTCCCTCCTGCCTGACAGTTCACTTTTCAGCATGACCCATTGTAGGCTCCCCTATAACCAGTTCCTTACCAACCTTTGGAGTCTTGTATTAAGCCCCAACTTCTCCAATTTGACTAATAATTTCCCATGTGGAACTGTATCACGTGCCTTACTGAAATCCAGGTAAATTAGATCTACTGCATTTCCTTTGTCTAGAAAATTAGTTATTCTCTCAAAGAAGGAGATCAGGTTGGTCTGACACGATCTACCTTTTGTAGTAAAACCATGTTGTATTTTATCCCAATTACCATTTACCTCTATGTCCTTAACTACTCTCACTTTCAAAAGTTGTTCTGAGACCTCGCATACAATTGAGATCAAACTAATGGATCTGTAGTTTCCCAGATCACCTTTTTTCCCCTTTCTTAAATATAGGTACAGTATTTGCAATTCACCGGTCTTCAGGTACAACCCCCAAGTTTACAGAATCATTAAAATCCTTGCTATTGGGCTTGCAATTTTGTGTGCCTGTTCCTTTAATATTCTTGGATGGAGATTATCTGGGTCTTCTGATTTAGTCCCATTAAGGTGTTTGAGTTTGGCTTCCACCTTGGATGTGGTCATTTCTGCTTCCATCTCCTTATTCCCATTATCCACCCTTCCACTGCCCCCCTCTCCTCACTAACCTTATCAAAAACTGAGGCAAAGTATTTGTTTAGGTGCTGGGCCAGACCTAGATTATCTCTAATCTCCACCCCATCCTCAGTATTTAGTTGTCCCACTTCTTTTTTCCTTGTTTTCTTTTTATTTATATGACTAAAGAACCTTTTACTACTGGTTTTAATTTCCTTTACAAGATCCAATGCTGCTTGGCTTTTGGCAGTTCTCTTCCCTCCCCCTCCCCCCCCCCCACCACACACACACACACACACACACACTTTCTGACAGTCAAGAGATTCTTGTTCATCCAGTTTGGTCTGCAGCCCTTACCCATGAATTTTTTCCCCCTTGTTTGGGGTGCAGGCTTCAGATAGTTTTGCATCTTTGACTTAAAGAAATTCCAAACATTCTCCACATTCAGATCCTTGAGTTTTTCAGTCCCATCCACTTCCCTGATTTCCTTAATTTTTTAAAGTTTACCCTGTTGAAATCAAGGACCCTAGTTGCAGACCTATTATTGTTTATCCTTCCATTTAGTTTAAACTGAATTAAATAATGATAGCTCGAACCAAGGTTGTCCTGTTCTTCAGTGATGTCCTCACTACTTACCAATACTAAATCTAAAATGGCATCACCACTTGTTGGTTCGGTTGACTATTTGCTGTCTTCTCTGCCACTGCTCCTACCATAAAATTGTCACTGATAAAGTTTACGGATGACACAAAAACTGGGGGGAGTGATAAATAATGAAGAGGATAGGCCACTGACAGAGCAATCTGGATCTCTTGGTAAAATGGGAGCAAGCAAACCATATGCATTTTAATATGTAAATATAAAATAACATGCTAGCATGTAAATGTATAATCTAGGAACAAGGAATTTAGGCCATACTTATAGGATGGGGACTCTATCCTGGGAAGCACTGACTCTGAAAAAGATTTGCGGGATTTGTGGATAATCAGGTAAATATGAGCTGCCGGTGCTACACAGTGGCCAAAAGGGCTAATGCGATCCTCGGATGCATAAACAGAGGAATCTTGAGGAGGAGCAGAGAGGTTATTTTACTTCTGTATTTGGCACTGCTGCAACTGCTTCTGGAGTACCGTGTCCAGGTCTGGTGCCCACAAGTCAAGGAGGATGTTGAAAAATTGGAGAGGGTTCAGAGAAGAGCCACGAGAATGATTAAAGAGTTAGAAAACCTGACTTGCAGTGATAGACTCAAGGAGAGCGGTCTGTTTAGCTTAACAAAGAGAAGGTTAAGGATTTACTTGATTACAATCTGTAAGTACCTACATGAGGAACAGCTATTTAATAATGGGCTCTCATTCTAGCAGAGAAAGGCAGAACATGATCCAGTGGGTATGGAAGTTGAAGCTAGACAAATTCAGATGGGAAATAAGGTGTAACTGTTTAACAGTGAGAGTAATTAGCCATTGGAACAATGTACCAAGGGTCATGGTGGATTCTCCATCACTGCATCACTGACTAGTTTTAAATTAAGTTTGGATGTTTTTCTAAAACGTAGGGATCGTTTTGGGAAAGTTCTCTGGCCTGTGCAATGCAGGAGGTTAGATTAGGTGTTCGCAATGATCCTGTCTGGCCTTGGAATCTGTGACTCTAGCTCCCAGAGCTGTGTGGAACTAACCAGCTGCGCTCTGCTGGGGACAGGCCAGGCCTTTCTTTGCTATTTGATTCACGTGGGCTTTCGCCCCTTGGGGTTTTGCTTTGACCCTTGGATGCAAACAAACCCCAAAACGGAAAGTAAAACTCCACTAGCACCTCCATGTTATGCCTGATTTTGAGCAAAACCCAGTTTTGCAGGAATTTCACCCAAAGCCCTGACTTCGGCTTATGTTTGCTGAAAAGTTTGTAAACTTCGCCTGAGTTTGAGGTTGATAATGGAATTTGCAATCAGACAAATCCTTTTCTTTCTTCCTCTCTCAAGCTGTCTCTTGCTTTCAGCCCTCTCTCTGCTCTATAAACTATACGGCCACATTTGTGTTTGCTTGAATAGCAACAAGAAGAGAGAGTATAACCAACTAGATGGAGGAGGATGGGAGGGGGGAGTCCACTTCCAACAGACGCACAGGATTTGCAAGATGAAAGGCAGGCAGCAGGCCTGTGACAGATGTGAAGGGTGTAAAGAGCAAGAGTCAGCATGTGTGAAGAGTTCTGAGCTGGGAGATCAGATGCTGCATCGCTAAATAATAATAGAAATCTCTACCCAAGCTTGAAAATCCAGGGCTTGAGTTTGCTCTCCTATCAGTGCAGATCAGGGGTAACTGCTTTGAAATCAGTGGGGTTACTTTAAGCTTAGATGATTCTGTTCTGTTCGACGGGGCAAAATGAATGCAAGTTGCCCAGGCTTTTCCCAACCCGGATCAGAGCTTTGTTAGAAGTTGCTCATTTTTACAACCTGTCTTCTTTAGTAAATTGAAATCTAAATCTGGAAAGAGAGATCCCGAGTTGCTCAACCCGGAAAAACCACCTTATGCGAAACCTCCATGCCCGAGGGTGACGGACAGGGTGAATGGGATCCCCTCCCCACCCTTATAATTTCACTAAAGCCATAATAATTGCATCAGACCCATTGAGGTCTTCTGCTTCTGTCCCTGCTAAACAGCTACCCATTCCTTGCCCCTGGTGTTTTATGAAGTCAGAGCTACAGCTTTTATTACTGTAATCTTAGCATCTCTGATGCTCCTATAATCTTTTTGTCTGCAATTGTGAGGCCAGGAAAATAGAAATCTGGAGCAGGTTTCCTAAGCTGTTGAATGGGAGGCGGAGACTTAGAAATTGGACTTGCAATTAATGGAATTAATAAATACACTTCTGAGCATGATTTGATGGATGGAACAACATGGACCAACCTAAAGACCAAACAACCTCCTCACCCCCAACTGACAAGGAACCAGACTCCCTTTCCTGAGCCAGGCATATAGGAAGCACAGACAAGTTATATTCTCTCATTAGGAACAAGGCCCCCAATAGTCCTATACCTTGGATATGTGTTTACATCAAAGAGAGTTCAGTGTTGCTTTCACCTGTTTCTTAGAGCTAGAATTAAAGCAGATGCCCCTACTCCCGCAAAGCACTTAAAACCATCCCAATCCAGTTTAAGTGCAAACTTGAATCCATCCTTATTCAACAGAGCACTTAACCCTGGGCTTAAGTCCCGCTGACTTCACTGCTCACACTTATGCACTTTCTGGCCTGATTCAAAGCCCGTTCAAGTCAGCACACTCCCATCGAGTCCAGTGGGCTTTGGATTAGGCCATTGGTGTAACTGGATGGACTTCAAGTATGTTGCTTAAGTGCTTTGCTGAATCAAGGCCAGATGGAATGGGAGAGGGAGAGCCGATGTCCGTCGTTAGACGAATGTGCATTAGGCTCTCACCATGCGCGTTCTTTGCAGACGGATTTGCTTAGCACTCTCAGCAACCTGTGTCTGCAGAGGCTGGTTTTTCACAGGCAGATGTGGTGGTGAGGTGTTTTGCCTGCAGACAGATGCCCCCTGTAACTTCGTGGAAAACTTAGGCCCCCGGTGGTTGGGAATTATTTTCCATCCTATTGGCCCGATGAAACAGTGGAAGCTGCCATCCTCTGTAAGCTGCCAGGCGAAAGTGATACTTACAGGGTGCCCCTGGGGCTGCGGAGAAAAGATCCTAACATAGCCGATTCAGATCAGGGTGGACAATGCCCACCCTGAGGACGGCAGCGGAAGAAAATTTCAGCTGCCCGTCATCGTCTAAATTTAGGATGTCGTTCATCTGGAATCTACTGCTCCAGCTCGTCACCAGGCAGAGTGACAGAATATGTAAAATTAATTTCTGAGGTGGGAAATAGCTAATAATTTATTTACAGCTAGGGCAGGGAAGCGGGGAGGGGGCTTGATACAGGGTTTTCTTTAATGCAATGTCAATGCTGTTCAGCTTCCTGTGAGCTCGCCCTATTAGCTGAGACAACATCTTGCCACCCCCCTTGGCCTATCAGTGTGGCTGCGCGCAGGAGAGAGGAGTTTTCTCGTCACTGCACAGGTCACCCACAGGGCTCTAATTGACCGCACAGCAAAGCCTGCGGTGGGCTCCCACCGGGGCCGGTGTGTGCGCGCAGCATGGCTCATCGCAGCAGCATGCATTTGGGGATAGTGGCGGTGGGTGGGATAAGGTCAGGGGAGCATGCTAGACGTGCACGGCTGGTGGTGTGACCGAGTGTGTCTCTGAGCTGTAGGAGGTGTCCTGTTCGGCAAGTGTCACTTACCTCTTTGTTTGTTTGTTTGTTTGTTTAACAGGATACACACCCACTGGGATTTAAACATCTCCTTCCGAGAGACCTCTTGCAGGTACCATTTTGGGGCACCCTCTTTGTATGGTAGGCTAAGAGTTTATGTTACACATTACTGGCCTATGGATGCAGTTAGAAATGAAATACCATTCCTGCATGTTTGTTTTCTTTCTTTCTTTCTTTCTTTCTTTCTTTCTGAGAAGACAAATCAGTCAATCCTATAAAAGGATGCACTTACTGTTGTCTAAAGATGTTTTTTTTTCAGCTCTACTTTTTCAAAGCATGGAAAATCACTGTGCCCCTAACTGATGCTAATCAGTGGGTGGTGGGTGTGTAGATGTCTGTGCAATATCATTAAGACCCTGATCCTGCAAGCAGTTCTGCATGTGGGTAGCTCCATTGGAACCTTTGGGCTGTTCACCTGCATAATGTTAAGCATGCGTTTAAGAGAGTGTGGGATCAAAGTCTAAAGCTGCCAGAGTGACTTGGTGGCTCTTACAGTTACCTTTAATGCATGGGTGGGGGGAATTTAGACATTTAAAATCACCTTAAAAGACAAACCTTTTCACTAGGAGGGTGGTGAAGTACTGGAATGCGTTACCTAGGGAGGTGGTGGAGTCTCCTTCCTTGGAGGTTTTTAAGGCCTGGCTTGACAAAGCCCTGGCTGGGATGATTTAGTTGGGAATTGGTCCTGCTTTGAGCAGGGGGTTGGACTAGATGACCTCCTGAGGTCCCTTCCAACCCTGATATTCTATGATTCTATGAAAAAAGAATAAAATAAGAGAAAAGCCTTAACTGAGAGAGAACGTAGGAATTGCCATCCCAGTTTAGATCATTCATCTTTTAAGTCTGGTATCCTGCAGTGATCAATACCTGAAAAAGGTCAAAATCCACCCACTGTCAATAGCTTATTATTACAATGCTTTGCACAAATGGGAAAATTCCTTCCTGTCCCTTACAGTGATCAGTTGATGTCCTGAAGCATGAGATTTGACTATCCTTTATGATCGTATGTACACTATAACTGCAAGCGTTACTGCTGGTCATGAAATTATCCAGCCCTTGTAAAAGTCTAGCCACAGTATTTGCCTCTATAGAGAAGAGAGGAATGCATGTTCTAACTTCTGTTTTATATGAAACTCACTATTTGCCAGTGAAGTGCTTGAACCGGGCATATGCTGTTTGTTTTCTGGAGGAGAGACAAATCATTACACATGGCTAATAAAGAACAGGTGGTCCCGTGAAACTTCTCGGCATGGGAAACCTGAAGGAAGTGTCTCTTCTACAGAAGGATGTTGCTGGGTCCAAACAGAGTGGGCCGGATTCTGATCCTTGTTGTCCTGGATAATTGATTGAAGTTGATGGAGTTACTCCGGATTTATGCTGTTGAGGCATCTGGCAAAATCTAGGCAAAATCTGGCCTAGAGGATCTCAAATTGTATAGCATGCAAATTAATTAACTTTCAATTAACAACCCAGCAACAATTTCTGATGCTCTCTGCAGAATTCCTGTTCAGTTCTAGAACTAAGTGAACAATGGGAAAATATTTATTATTATTTTAGTTGCAATAATGTCCACTATGTGCTAGGCGCTTTCCAAACAAACACTTCAGAAGGATGGCCCATGATCTACGGAGCTCAGAATCTAAGGACAAGCAAGGGCATTTAATTGAATAATTTATCTGATGAGTTTTTGACTAGCACTGTATGACTGTCTCGCTGCATCCTCGTGTAGTACTTACCCAAGAGAACATAAGGTAGCAGCTTTAGAAAACATGTAAATTTCAATATTGCAACTCATCTGGGTTGTTCTCTTTATAAGCTTCAGAATGTTTCATGAAAAGTAAATATCAGTGGCAGCAGGAGACTGTATTAGAAATGACTTCCAACTCTATCACCTGCCCTTCAAACACAACTCAGACAACTTCTGCTTCCTGGCTGTGAGCCCCTGTAAAATCTTGTGTGGAGTGGCGGGGAGACAAGAGGACCTTAGGAGAAAGATTGTATTTTTGACACCCTCTGTCCCCTCTCTCAAAAATCTTGAACTTTAAATCAGACATTTTGGGCTGTTTTATTGGAGGTATTTCTGTGAAGGTTCTCATCTAAATTATAAACCATGGGGTGAGATCTCTGTTGTTTTTATTATTTATTTATTTATTTATTTATTTATTTATTTATTTATTTATTTTTGGTCCCTGATTTGATTCAGCAAGGCATTTAGATACACGCATAAATCCATCCCTATTCAACCAAGCATTTAAGCATGTGCTTAAGTTCTTGGCTGAATTGAGGCCTGGCATCCTCATTTGGAGCATTGAAGGCACTGTGGAGTGAGGTGTGAAATTTGTGCTGATTCACACCCCATTAGGAGCCATTGAAAGCAGTGGGCTTAATTGGGGTTTAAATCAGTGCAGCATTCAGCCCAAGTCTGGGAAAATTTCATTCTTAAAATTTTAAGAGTACAAAACCACAGCCCAAATCAGGAGATTCTAACCCAGTCTTGCAAGCTCACCTCAATCAGAACACCCCTTGAAACCATTAGGAGTTCCATGTCCAGACAGCTTTCAGGATAAGGTCCCTATGTTGTTGATTTAAGCTTATGGGACTTCAAAATTCAAATGAATGGATTCCTTCACGGCAGACCCTTTCATGATAAATTTCAGCCTGGAGTGAAATTTTATGGCCCAGTTATAAACTCCTAAAAAGACCGGAGGTTTATAATGGAAGTGCTTATACAAGCCTTAACTAATAGCCATGTGAACAATCAGTCTGGAGTTTAATACAGCTGTGACTAAAGGTGCACACACCTTTTGAAAATTAAAATTCCCACCTTTTAAAAATACTATTTTTGAAACTGCAATGCCAAGGCTGAAATAATGGTTTAATTTTTATGTCTGTGAGCAGATTTCTCTGTCTTCCCCCATTTAACTGTTTATTTCCTGTAGCTCTTTCCTGACAACTTAGTTCCAACATTTGGACAGTCCTTTTCCACAGTACTCAGAGAACTCAAACTCAGCACGTGCCCACTATCATTGTGACTTGGCAGTTGTATAGTAAGATACAAGTTTTGCCACAGCAAATCAAACGTCTGGTCCAGTTACCTCAAGAAGTGGCCAGTCTTAACGTTCCAGCAAAAAGCAGCCAGTTCCCTGTAATGCAGCAAAGTAATTGTGCAACCAACTGATGCCCTAAAACATGAGATTTGTGGATTCTTAACACTGGTTTGCTCGGAAGAAACATTTAAAGGGACAACGCTTAGTAAAAAGGGGCAGAATTTGGCTTAACATCTGGTTGGGAATTCTTTTGGATTCCAATTGGGTGTTCACTGTAATTGCTTAATTGTTTATGTAGGCCCTACACAAAGCAATGTTCTATCCTTCTGATGACACAACGGCCTCAGCTAAGTGACCTGAGCTGGTGACCTGGTCCCACATAACAATTAGATATAACGGTCAATAATTCAGCTAAATCACATTCTGATTTCTTGAAATGTAGCTTCTGCATGAGATTTCAATGAGTTTTAACTATGTGGGTAGTCTGTTATTCCATTATTAAGATAATCTGAGGCCTGATTCTGAATTTCTTCAAGGAGCCAATTTAAAATTAATTTTAATTCAAATTAATTAACAGATTTATTTGTAAATTCCATTCTGTCCTCAACCTATAAGTGCTGTAATTTGGGGGAATAATAAAGAGGTAGAATCCCTGGTTTAAGTACAAACCCAGCTCAGCCTTAACTGTAGAACCATGAGCGATGCCTCCATAATAGACTAGACCTGGCCAGGTGAACACTCCGGTGTCCATTGTGAAATCAGAGGTAACTCAGCCAATCACCCCTCTTCCTCTACAGCCAATTTGCATGCTACCATTCTATTTGCTCTAGAGAATCAGTGGTCTGACTCCTTAAAGGCTCCTTGGCAGCATACTAGCTTGGGCATTGGTACTTTGAAAGGTTTCCCATGGCACTGCCATTTTGGCTTCGGTCTGGGCTGAAGCACAGAGAAGCTGAGGCAGGAGTGAACAGGGCTCTTCCCCTCCCCACGCATGCCGCAGCCCTTCTCAGTTCCCTGTCACTGCTTCCTTCTGCCCCCACCCCACATCCCCACTTCCTCCCCCATCAGCCCCTCAAATCCCTGCTCACCCTCATGCCTGTCTGCTTTCCCCTCTGCACCCTGCTGCTTTCTGCCATTGGAGGAAGCTGCAGGGGAGACGTCGGCTTCTGCCGGCGTCTGTTGCTCTCTCAGACTCCAGTTGAAGTCGCTGTCCCCCTCACCTTGACCTGTCCCCTCTGTCTGCTGACTCCTGCTGACTGTGGGTGCTCAGTAACTGTGCAAATCAAGCCCCCAATTTTCTGCTTCGGCCTCCCGTTCAGGTGTAGATGACAGCGGGTGCAAATTTGAGCCTGCCATCTAGGTCACTTAGATATTTTACACCCCTGATTTGCCAGGGCAGAAAAGAAACTGGCGTCTGTTTAAGCGACCTAAATTGCCTTACAACTCTGTGAAATATGTGGCGCCACTGGACTACATGATGGGGCGGCATAAAGGTTTTACTGACCCTTGTTCGAGGTGACACACATAACTCACCACTCATGAGTTATGCAGGTCATCCCAGACTCCTGCTGCGATACCTTTATGCTGCACCGCACTGTCATGTGGTTCTCTCCCCCCTTCTTTTCAATCAAAAGGGTGTTGCCTTCTGACTTGCCCTGCCTCTCTGTCAAAAGGTTGCCTTTGATCTTCCTTTCCAAGTCGTCAGAGGTTGCCTGGATTTGTTGGAGTCTGGTCACCTTACAGTCGCGGTCTGTGTTGCCCTTGATGAAAGGAGGTTTAATTGGGTACATACAGGTCTGCACACAGGCACCAAAAGATCAACATTGGGAACTGCCCTGAAAAGGGAGATTAAGATCTCTCCGAGGGCCTGCCAGGTGCTCCTTTTTCTTTTATGCTTTGAAATGAATGTGATGGCTGGGGCTGGCGTTTTAGCAAAGTTCCCGAGTGCCTCTGTTGAAAACAATGGGCTCCGTACAGTAACGTTCCCTTGCACAGACGTGGTGTTCTCTCGAACGCTTTTCTAAAACGCCTTACAATTGTTCAGTAAACCAGGCACTTTCCTTTTATTTTGAGAAAAGCCTGTCAGGTTTCACAGTAACGAGCAGGCTCTTGGGGCCCATCTTTGCCGGGAGCTGAGCAATTCAGACAAGGAGCTGAGTGCTCTCACCTCCCCCTGATTTCAGCGGGAGCCAGGTGCACCCTTGTCTGGATTAGGCTCCTCATGCTGAAGCGCATCATAAAGAGTGGGCTGTGTGTGCGAAAGTGCCGGGTGGAGGGTGTTTCCCACCCATTTAGTGCTGTTCTGTTTCTCTGGGTATGTCTACACTACGAAATTAGGTCGATTTTGTAGAAGTCGATTTTTAGAAATCGATTTTATACTGTCGATTGTGTATGTCCCCAGTAAGTGCATTAAGTTGTCAGAGTGCGTCCTCACTACCGTGGCTAGCATGGACTTACAGAGTGGTGCATTGTGGGTAGCTATCCCACAGGTCCCGCAGTCTCCTCTGCCCATTGGAATTCCGGGTTAAGCTCCCAATGCCTGATGGGGCAAAAACATTGACATGGGTGGTTGTGGATGGAGCTGGGTGGGAAGGTAGAGAGCGGCCAGGAATGAGAACACCTCTCTTTAATGCTGTTCAGTGTTACAGCCATCATATAAAACTTGACGCTCATCCCAGGACCTCTAAACACTTTACACACAATGAAGCCTGCCTGCTTTGCGAGGAAGGTGTTGGTATATGTCTTACTTTTATTAAGTATGGAGAGATTGAGACAAAATGGAGGTTAAGTGACTTGTCTGAGTGAACCAGTGGAGGGAACCCAGGAGTTCTGTTCCTCATCCTGGGCTCAAGCCGTCAGACCACACCATGAGCAAAATGCAGAAAGTGTATTGAAGGCACCTTGAAGATCTGTTGTGGGAAAGAGGTGAAAGAATGAAGAGGCCGGAGAGAGGAATGAATCACTTTGCTTTAGCTGAATGGGGCACACGTCTCAGGAGTTCATATGTATGGAAAATCCACTCAGACCAACAGAGTGATGGGACCTACCAAGCAAACTGGCCTTCGCAGTGGAGAATTTCTTCTGGATGCATCAGATATGAAAGGGGCACAAAGTGTTATAAGGAAAGCAAAGGCCCCTGCTACCCAGAGCAAGTAACTATATTTAAAACCACTGTTTAAACGTAAAAGGGTCTGATCAGCCATTCTGGACTGGACCAAGCTAGATTAGAATGTGCTTTGGACCACACATGGACCTAGCTCAGAACCTTGGTTTGTTTGTATTTTGGTTTAAATCCGGCTGTACCATAGTTTTGGCCTCATCCACATGAATCTGCCAAATGCTGTTGTATCCTGTTCAGCAAGGACTGAGTTTAAGCATAACCTGGATTGTTGAATGCATTTGTTTGCTCTGTGTAGATGGGGCCACCCACATTTAAAAAAGAAAGAAAGAAAGTTGTGCTGATGGAAGAATAAAGAAGGCTACTTGAAGAAGTTGTTAAATTGGGGCCCAGTGAAGAAAGGAGAAGAATATGTGAGAAGAAAAATAGAACTCGCTGATTTTGCTTATTCCCCTGGAAGATGCACAGTGAAAACGAAAGAAGGAGGGAAAGAGGGAAAATAAAAAGCATAAAGCAGACAGCTACATGCATCTCAAGGATGTTGCTGAGTCAGCAGAAAGTATCCTTGTATGATGCAGGTAAAGTTATCAGGCATCAAAGTATAACACTATGTTGCCCTTTAAAGCATTAATATAGGAAGGTTTGGTATTTGCTGGTGACCTGCTATGCTTTAATCTAGGAAACCCAGGGTAGGGATTCAGGGGGCTTTGAGCTGATGGAGGATGGGTACGACCCTTTAAAGTCTTCCAGTCATCAGCATCTGCTGCTAATTGATCCAGTGGTCATTGGATTTAGACCATTCAGTTGCAGCAGAAAAGGCCAAGCGCTGGCAAATTAGGCAAAGTGGCAAGAGTGCCTAGGAATAGGTTGATCTGTGCATAAGGAGGGGAGCCAGGATCTGCTAATGTCTAATCCCAGCTCTGACATGGACTCCCTCTGTGGTCTCAAGCAAGTCACGTAACCTCTGCCTCAATTTCCCCATCAGTAAAATAGGGCTGGTTCAGTAGTTTAATTAACTACATGAGGGTGGACTTGAAGATGAGGCTTACTTAAGTAATAAGAGTCAAATCTTGCCCTTATGGTTGGGATCAGGGCGGTGTGAAGTGGAGGGATGCTGGCTATGTTTAAGTCCCCAGAGCCAAGCTGCTACCCCCAAGCAGCATGGCTCAGGGTGACTGGGGCAGGGTGTGTGTGCAGTGGGATTCACACGGCTCTTGCTTTAAAATGGAGTGCTGTACACCCCCCTCCCCCATGCTGCATCATATACTGGGAGGACTGGGTACCTGACCATACTCCACCAGTGGCAGATAAGATGGTGGGACAGTACCCGTGGAATGCTAGATTGCAATCCTGCCCTGCTGCTGCATCGTAGACTCAGAGTTTAAGGCCAAAAGGGACGATCAGATCGTCTAGTTTGACCTCTAGCATATCACTGGCCATTAAATGTCACCCAGTTACCCCTGTGCGGGAGCCCAGTGACTTGCATTTGGATAAAGCAGCTCTTCCAGAAAAGGCTTCCAGCCTTGGATTAGGAGACAAGAGATGGTGAATCCAGCACTTTGTACTTTGCTCCTGTGGTTTATCACCCTCACTGTTAAAAATGTGTGCCCGGTTTGTTCATCGTGAAGCGGGTGCCGCGAGATGGGGAAAGCACCCGGGGAACACACGGTAGATTTGTCCTTTACAGCTGAATTCTGCTCTTGGTTATCCTGACATGACTCCGGAATGGGCTCTGGAAGGACTGCAAAAGGGGTGGGTGGGAGGGGAGGGAGAAACCAAAACAGGCCAAACTTGAGTGGCGTTGCAACCCCATGCGCCAGAGTGCAGTGCTCACTCAGTTATGGCCTAGCCAGAGGGAAGGAGCTCCACCGTTACACTGCCCAGCTCTGGTCAGGGGCCAAGGGGGTGGGGTCCTGGCCCCTCCCCCCTTGAAGCTCCCAGCCAAGTTCAGGTTCTCAAAAGTGAGGGGCAATAACTCTGTGACTTCCCTGTCTCCAGCCCCTGTGAGTGACTCCTGGTTTACACCAGCGTCACGGAGCCCAGGATAGTTCTAAGCGGCTGTGAAGGTGGGACGTGATACACACATGCAGGGTATCAGTGGAACAGCAGAGCAATGCAAACTCAAGGAATGGAGGATAAAAGAAAAAATGTGGCTTGAGTACTTGGCGTTCCCATTGCAATGTGACGGGGGCTCACTTCTGCCTGTGGGAATGCTGTAATCCTCTTCTTGGAGGAAGTATAAGGGGCCCTCACCTCTGTAACTATTGCAGGTTGCTAAAGCGTCGTACCAGGACCTGCTTCCTGATGGCAAAGCCAAAATAAACAAGGAAACTCCTGGCTCACAAAACCCCTTGTTGGCGGTCAGGATATGGTTTGTGCTGGAGGGAAGAGACTTTCTAGATGGGCAAACAGTTTGTTCGATGACATACCTGTTTGGTTTCAGACAATAGTTGCCAAGTGAGTAATAAATGGACCTTTTCTTTTGTTTAACTGGAAAAAAAGAAAGAAAGGAACCCAGATCCGAGTAGCTTATAGGCTTTAACAAGAACGTTCTGAGTTGGAGAGAAGAGCGGTTTGTAGGGTTCGGCCAAGGGGCAGAACTGCCGGGGCTTACAATTGTTGCAGATAAATCTGAGCAGCTTGTGCTGTGTTTGTATTTATCCACCCGCGAAGCATGTGTGTGAAGATCAAGAATGTAGACATTATTGGGATGCACTGGGAGGAGCTGCTATGCACTTGTCATGAGCCCGGTTTTTGCTTCAGCTGCTTCACAAGGCACTTCAGATGGAAACAGGACTGGCTTTTGGCTCTCTGCTAGAGTGCCTATGACCCTCGGGTCACTTCATTTCATTGGTGGGTCAGAAACCCAGAAAAGACCCATAGAGGGAAGGAATGAACAGTCACTCTAGCTTGTTTGGTATATTTTCTTTAAGGCCGTGAAGGGAGGGAGACCCCTTTTCTGTTTAGCCTCCTAATGGTGAGACCTGATAGGTTCTGGAGTATTATCCCAAGGCTGGAGGTCTGAGTCATGGAAAAATAGTCTGGGAAGAGTGCTAGAAAATATACTGTAAAGAACAATTCTGCACTGGTTCCTTGCCGGGATGAGCTAGAATGAGCTGCTAGCCTTTTCCACTTCTTACTTTGCTGATTCATGGACACTGCATATGTGCTCCTTAGTGGCCAAAGATGATTCCAGAGGTTACGAGCAGCAACGCTTCTAAAATCCCTATCAGGAGGATGTCTTGCGTGAGGCTCCTTGGGGACCATATCAGTGGGTGAACTTTGATCTGTAGCTGCAACGTGCGAGAGCCTTAAACCTGGTCTATTTAGGAACCTCTGCTGCTGAGCTTCAATGTGCTGTTTGCTGTTAAAGCTGTTTCTTTGCCTTATTCAGGATTTGGAATTACCAAGGAGTCTTGCACAGCACAGTTACTTGGGTAGGTCTTGTGTTAGCCATAGCCTTGCTTCCATGGGCTTTTGGGTGAACAAACAGAATGTGTGTTCGTGAATAGTGCACTTACATGCCCCCCAGCATGTACATCACCCCCTTACTGTCATTCCCAGTATATCATAAAAGGGGAGCGAATGGCCCTCTGCAGCGGAGTTGGGAGGAATCTTGGGGAAACTGTAGATGCGAAGACATCTTGAGAGCTTGTGGGATCTTACTGGGATTTGAATGATCTTGGCCGAAATTTTGGGAGCACATTCTCAGGAGACTTCAGCTGCACACAGACAGGGACCAGAGAATCGGCTCCTTCTGGTTGTGGGTCGAATCTGGGACCAAAGCTTCAGGGAGTGCCTTTGGATCGGGAGATTCAGCCTGACTTCCCCTGGTGAAATTTGGAAAGATTCAGATTTGAGCTTCTGGCTTTCTTATCTTTAATAATTGGTATTTGGAGGATTCATGCTGGGCCTCATGTCCAGTTCCTGATTTTCATTTTCTAACCCTAGTTGCATGGCGGTGAAGTATTTTATTGATTGGCTGAGTGAGGCGCGGTCCTGCCCTCAACACAATGGCATTTCTCTGACTGTCTGTCTGGAGTGTGATAACTTTTTGGAATGCTGTATCCGATCAATGCCAACATTTCAAAGACTGTTCTGCACCTCAGTGGGCACAAGCCTGTTGATTTTGGTGCACGTGGGAATTCTGGAAAAGCCCGATTTAGAGTTAATATCGGGGCCTCCAGGCTGGCTGGTGCTGCAGGCTGGGGAATCTTTATGCTGCCCCCTGCTGCTGCCTCTGTATATCAGAGGCAGCAGCTTGATGCTGTCTGGGGAGATTGTAAGTATCGCAGACTTTTAACAGAAATAAGAGACCCTTGCAGGGAGTGTTCGTAGGGGGGGAAACGGGGTCGTGTGGTTGGGAGGGGACATGGAGGAGGAGAGGAGACGAAGCATGGACCTGAAGCGGGGGGAAGTCCGTTGGTGGGGGTCAAAGCAAAGGACCCACAAGGGATGGGGGGGTGAGGAGTAGTACTGGTGAGGGAAAGCAGGGTCCCAGAGTTAAGATAGAGATGGGAAAGCAGGGGGGCTGTGGAGGGGAGCAGGAACCCGGTGCAGGGAACAGGTAATGGGGTGGCACACACAGTCCGTGGTATGTGGGAGAGCAGGAAATGGGACACCCTGCCATGGGAGCCAAAGGGAAATGGGGGTGCATACAGAGACCTTGCATGGGGGTAGGGGAGAAAGGAGGGATGCACACAGAGCCCTTGTGCTGGGTGGGAGAACAGGGGACAGTGGTAGGCGGTGAGGGATATACACAGGTCACAGAGCCCCTGGCATGAGGGAGCGGGTGGCAGGAGCTGTAGAGAGTCCCTGAAATAGCAGAGGATTGGGGGGTGGCACCCAGGGGGAAGGGAGGGGTGCAGAGAACCCCAGGTGTGCACAATGTGCTTGGCCTACAGAAAGTATGAAGCCTGCGACCCTCAAGTTGTGCTACAGGGAGCTCGCAGACCTAAGATGGCTGCTGCCATCCCATAATTTCTAAGGCAGACTGCTGAGGCCGGCTGTTTGTTCTCTGAGAAGCCACCCGGGATCCTGCTCGGAAGGAGGGAGTTTGAGTGATGGCTGTTGGTGTTGATGCTCTTTGTCTTGCAGTATCACCAGAGGCCCCAGTGAGGGGCTGCACTGCTCACCAGGGCTGGCTTCAGCTCCTCTATTTTTTTGTGTTAGTGGCCATGTTGGCTGTGGTCAGAGACTGATCGATAACACAAGGCTTGATGGATGTTCGGAGGGAAGACGTATGGGAGGTTGTAGCTGTTGTGGCAGGTGAGCTGGCAAAGATGAACCATCAGGGAGAGTCCTTCTGAACTCTACTGGATCTTTGTTGGATTGCTGCCTATCAAATGTGTGTGTGGGTGAGTGGGTGGGTGGGGATAGTAATTGTTTTTAGGAGCTTGACAACCCCAAGGATGCCTCTGCCCCAGCACGGTAGATTATAGTCCCAAACAGGAGCAGATTAGCACAGGGTGTTTGGGATCCAGGCCTCGTAGGAAAGTCACCTGGGGCAGCACAACAGAGGATGGGGCAGGATACTGCTGCCTGCTGGGATAGGCTGCCCGTACCAACAATAATGCAAGTGCCATAAATGGATGGTACAAGGATCTGTGGCTCAACGAGGAACCTGCAAGGACCATGCCTTGCTAAGGATGCTCTTGTGTAATCTATATATGGCCCTAGCATCTTGTTTTTGTGGTCCTCACACTTTGACAAATATGAGCAAGCTGTCTCACTTGGAAGGGAAGTGTGTCCAGCTGGGGATGGAGGTGGGCAGTGGCAAACCAGATCGGAGATTCTGCTAGTTTTGTTTTGAATTTTTTGGGGGTGGATTTAGATTCCCATTTTATTCCTAATATGCCCCACACTCACTTTCTCCCTTCCTCAGAGGTTACACCTGCACTCTCTAACCTTGTCTACACTAGCCCTTTTGGCCCTAAGTTTCTCACTATAGCAACGGTGTAAATGTAACTATTCAAGCTGCTGGTGTTTTAAGTTCTATGCTGCACTAGACCTGTCCTGACAGGTCTGAAAACCCTGGAGCCCTATTTACCCTGTTAGCAATATAGGAAATCTTGGGGGGAAATGCCTAGTGTAGATATCCCCTAAGGTGAATGGTTCTTGATCATCCTAACAAGATGGGCACACATCCAGCTTGCCCTTCAGAATAAGGTTCCTCTGCCAATGCACTGGTCCCATGCTTCAGATCTGAATTTCCTCTGTCCCCATCCATAGTCCATTGTAGACATGGTATTTTATTTATGGACTTTTGAAGTCCTGGAAGATGAAGCAGAATTACAATAAAAGCATCTTTAAACTTATTTCCACCTCATTTTGGAGTTGCCAGCTCTACTGATCATTTTTATGAACTGTCACGAGCATTAATGAAATTTTACGAGCGTTTTGCTTGGGACGTTGCAGGATAAATTTTCCAGTTCAAGTCTGCAGGGAGAGTTAGGGCTGCATCTCCCAGGGGTGGGCCTGAGTTTCACAATCACCTGGGACTGCTGGGCTTGTTTGTTCTTGGTACACGTCTCGTGGACAACATCTCTTCAGAAGGTTGAGAGCTCTGAGAGGCAGATGTGGGTAGGAGGATGGTAGTGATAAATAGCTGGCTGTCAGGGTGACATCTGAGAATGACAAAGAGCGACTGGGAGTCCTGTAATAATGATGAAGTGCAAAGAGGCAACTGCAAAGACCAGAGCAGTGAGAGAGAGTGTAGCCTAGAAGGGCTGCAGAGCGAAGGGAGACACTGTCCTGGACATTTCCAATTTGGCGCATCTCCTCCTCGGCTCCACCTCCTTTTCTGTTTGGAGCATAGAAATATAATGCTTTAGGGCCTGCTCTAATGCGCAGGGAGGTCAATGGGAGTCTTCCCATTGACTTCAGTGGGACTGGATTGGACCCATAAACATCTAAGGCCAATTCTGCCCTTGAGTGCCCAGGTGAAGCTGCTGTTGAACTCTTTGCAAGCCACAAGTGTGCACCTGCAGGTAAAGTTCTAGGTCTGGGTTTCCACGGCAGATAGAGAAGTGAGTAAGAGGGGGGCAAGTTCAGGAAACAGGGTGGGGAGCCTGAAAATGCAACTTAGGAGGTTTAGCACTAGCAGCACTTTGCATTTTTATAGTGTCATCCCCCTGAGAATCTCTAAAGTGTTAATCGAGTCAGCAGGTAAATAGTGGTATCCCCATTTTACAGGTGTGGGAACTGAGGCACGGAGAGGACCAGTGACGTGCATAAGGTCACACACACAGTCTCAGCGGCAGAGCTGGGAATAGGACCCAGGTCTCCTTACCTCCAGCTATCCATCAATGCTGTCTCTGACGCATGGGGTGGTGACTGGTATTAAAACAAGCAAACAGTTTGTTGGCGGCCTTCCAATGAACTGGGGAGCATAGCTGGGGGGGAGGAAGGGGGTGGTTTTCCTCTCTAAGCTCTTATACAGATCATTCTCTTATGGCATGAGTCACCAGGGTGGCTGGGATTCAGGAGCAGAGTGCACCTGCTTCATGGCCTTTTGGCAAATGCACACCCTTCAGTGTACCCCCTGCTTTCCTGGTCTGGTGAGGATGGAAAGTGGGGAAGAAAGTGGAGTGAACAGGAAAGTCTCAGACAGTTACTAGGGACCTGGCTCTGCTTGCCTGGCCTGCAGTTGGGAGCCCGGCTTTGGGTGCACAGGTGATGGTCTGAGTAGGGAGTGTAGTGGATGCTCTTGTCATTCTCTCTCCGGGTCATCTCCCTCCCGCCCCCCATTTCAAATTCTCTTACATTACACACAGCAAAGACATTTTAAGTGGCGTTTAGGAGAGGGATGGAAATTGACAGCCCTTGAAGATGAAGTGCTCCATCTCTGAGCAGAACAAGGATGGCGTGGGCCCAATAAAGCAGTCCTTCCTCGGAACGGGCGTGGCAGCACTTCTCCTCCCCCGCAGCGTACTTGCGCCAAGAGAGGTTGATTTGCTGCTTCGGAGCAGCTTTCTGGGCAGGGGAGGGGGGAGAAACGAGGCTGCCCAGCTCATCACAGCTGTGCCATGCTGGCGGGAGGGATGGGAAAAGGACAGGTAGAATGGTGAGATGGAGGAGAGAGGGCAGCCCTTCCTTTTTGCACGGCTCCCTTGCTGGCTTCGAGCTGCTTTGCTGGGGGCTGATCAGCGTATCTCCTATGGAAAAGTGACCTATCCGATCAGTGCGGCACGCTGCCCATTGTTTAATATTGAAACAAACTCTGCTGCTCTCCCCTTCGCTACTGCTTTATTAGTCACCTGCTCACAGCCTGCAAATCCTTGACCCAAATCCTTGTGTGCCCAGCTTTAGCCCTTATCCTGCTGGGGCTGCTCTGTCCGCCATCGACCTGGGAAGAGAAGTATTGGCCGGGCAGTATACGATTAGGAGCTTTTGCTGGGTGTTTGTGCTAGGTGATAAGCTGGGGGGCGGGGAGGGGGATCTTGATCAGTCTGAGCTGCTAGCTCTCCCTCATCCACATCCTTTTCCTGCATTTAGCTGACTCAGGGACCCTGGTCTTACCTGCGGGGAGTGCTGGAGCCATTGACCTTGCCTGGCTACTCAAGGACCCCGACACACACAGGGCAAGGCTGGAGGAAAGTTATTTTGCTGAATTTCTCATCCCAAGATGACTCTCAGGCCAGCTTTCCTGGGAGATAGTTAACCTTTTGCTGTCTGGGGGGGGCGGGAGCAGGCAGGCAGGCAGGCAAAGGGCTTTTATTGTTCTTGTCAGATTCGCTGGGTTTGGCATGAATGAATTGCTCCTACCTGTTTCGCTTTGCTCCTGTGACTCCTGCAGTCTGTCTGTCTGTGATTGCGGCACATCGGCCAGGCCATTCAGCGGGGCCAGCCGTGTTGAAAAGCCTGGGCTGAATCCTGAGTGGTGCTGAGCACTTGCAAAAGCTCACCTGTAGTTGCGGTTCCAGCTCAGGTGTGAGATGCTCATGCTTTCAGGGCTGGAGGTCCCAGGTTCAAAGCCTGCCACAGAAGTTACAGGCTCGATGCAGAAATTATTGGGCAAGGTTCTGGCCTTCTGGCCTTAACAGCTCTGAATCCAGGTCACTGTGAGTGACCCCAGTATATTTCTAAGATGATGATTTATCTTTTGGTAGCTCCTGTGGGGCCTGCCCCATTCAGCATCTGGGCCCTCTTGCACTGGGCATTGTACAAAACAGAGGAAACACAGGAAGATCTTACAATCTAAAGCGCTGATCCTGCAGGTTCTTACATGAATGCTTAACTCTAAGCACATGAATATCCTCCTTAACTTCAATGGAGTTACTTAAAATTAAGCATGTACATAAGTATTTGCCACGGTCGGGGCCCTTAAAATTGAAAACCAGATGCATAGCAGGGGAATGAAATGCAGCATGCAAGCAGAGTGATAGGGGCAAAGTAGGTTATTTTCGTAGGTTACATCGCCTTCCAAATTTAACCCTTGCCTAATTTTTCTAGAATTGGCTTAACCGTTACCTACTTGCAGCGTATGGCTCTAGTCTAGTGCAGGCTTCTGCCTCCATGCAGCTTCCTATATAAATCGGTAAGATTCTGCATGGATGCAGTGGCCTGTGCTAGCAGACTGGGACCATGGAGACCTGCTGCTTTGGCATGTACAGTGCAGTGCACACATCACACAGGGCAGTAGTGTCTGGGTTGCCTATGCTGGAGGAAAGTATTTGAATCCAAACGTAAAAAACGGTTTTCACTGGAATCTAAAATCATGGGAACATTCCCACCGAGTTTGATTTTTATAAATTCTTGCTTTTACAAAAACTGAATTTGGGGTCTTAATCCCTTTTATGGGAAAGTTCCATATAATTTAATAGGGAAGAAAGCAGTAGAATGCTGCAGAAATGTAATAACGTTCCATACAGATTACTCCTGAAACCTATCAAAGTGAATAGAGCATCAGATCCTTTCTCTAGCTTTTATAAACCATTCTATAGCAGGGATAGAATTCTCTCTGTGAAAAAGCCATGTAGGAGGAAATGCATCATTTTCTATTAAATTCTGTAGAGTTGTTCCATGAGGATTGATGTGACACTGGTCTTTCAACTGCTTACATATACAGGTGGCTTCCTATGCAGGGATCAGCTGGAGAATACGTGTGTCAAAAATCTTACTCCAGGAGCTTGGCGTGTGTATATGATCGGAACTGTTCAGGGTGGTGAGAGACGAGGTGGGAATGGGGAAGAGGCTGATGTCAGGATATGGAGCCTTTCACTCCTAGGTCACTGGATTGAATCATGTACGAGCTGCTGGGTCTCAGTCTGCGTGTGGATGGGCAGGTGTCTAAGGCACACTCTCTTCCACCTGCTCAGAGTGTGACAGCTGCCATCACTCAGGTACGTCTACACTGCAATAAAAACCATATGGTACCAGGTCAATTGACTCGAGCTCGTGGGGCTCAGGCCGTGAGGCTAAAAGTTGCAATGTAGACACTCGGGTTCGGGCTGAGCCTGGGTCTGAGACCTGACCCCTCATGGGGTTTCAGAGCCCGGGCTCCAGCTCGAGCCCGCACATCTACACTGCTGTTTTTAACCCTGGGAGCCCGAGCCCAAGTCAGCTGAGCTGAGCTAGCCCGGCTGTGCTGCAGGTCTTTTATTGCTGGGTAGATGTACCTGGCCATTGGACTGGGTAAGCTCCTCTGGCCTGGGTTATGCAGGTCATCAGCCTAGGTGAGCATAGTGGTTCTTTCTGGCCTCAATCTATGAATCTGTGATTAATGGCACATTTTATGGGAGAGCTTGTGTGCTGCACCTGTTCTTTGGCAAGATGGAGGATTGCTGTCTCCACTTCAGACCTGTCAGTCTTCATCTTTTTCACCAGCATTAAATTCATAAGAGACGACAGGAATGTGTGTTTTTTTAAAAGGCCGGTTTACAGGTCTCTTAATCTGGAGATCAGATGTGTTGGTGCATTGGAAATTGATTAGTAGTAAGGCTACGTTTTAGTCACGAGTATTTTTAGTAAAAGTCATGGACAAGTCAGGGGAATAAACAATAATTCATGGTCTGTGACCTGTCCGTGACTTTTACTATATACCCCTAACTAAAACTTGGGCGGGGGGCTGCGGGTGCTGGGGTGGGAGGTGGGCAGCGCACGGCCCGGGACCCCCGCTGGTGCTGGGAGCGGGGAGTTGGCATGGCTGACCGGCTCCCTACTAGGCTCTGTGTGTCTCTAATGGGAGGGAAGGCCAGGGGGCTCTGTGCGCTACTCCCACCACAAGCACCGGCTCCATAGCCCACATTGGCTGGGAACTGCAGCCAATAGGAGCTGCAGAGGCGGGGCCTGCGGGCAGGGGCAGTGCGTGGAGCCCCCTGATCACTCTGCCTAGGAGCTGCAGGAACAATTGGATCTGGGGAGCCCCCCACCCCGAGGTAAGCGCTGCCCTGCACCCCAACCCCCTGCCCTAGCCCTGAGCTCCCTCCCACACACCCAAACTGCTGCTGCTGGCCCAGGGGCTGGCCGGCTTGGACAGCCCCTGAGCCAGCAGCAGCCGCTGCAGAAGTCACGGAGGTCACAGAAAGTCACAGAATCCATGACCTCCGTGACAGACACGCAGCCTTAATTATTACCGGTAGTTAAAAAAAAAAAAACTTTAAAAAGTGAATGAAACTAGAATCCCCGAAGAGTTTAACCCACTCCTGAAGTTACATAACTGCCGCTGTTATATAAGGTTGTTTTCTCAGCGCTCTAGTGATGTGACAATATTTATAGACCAGTCCGGGTTTCCCTTTAATGGCTTCCATAAAAAGATTGTTATTTTCTCTAGTGCAGTCACTGGCTGATTTACATGCCTGTCCCATCCCTGGGTGTGTGCTCCAGTTTACGGAGCTCTGAATGACACGCTCTCACTCTTTGCCTGTCGTTAAATGACTCTGACGATGCCCCAACCGTGACGCTGTTGTCATACTTAACCCAGCTTTACAAATAAGTGTTTTTTTGGTGGGTTTGAAAGGGGAACAAAAATATCACCTAGTCTGGTTAAAACTCAGTTCCTGCAAGCCCTGGCAATGTCATATCGTGAGAACTGCAAACTCCGTGTTGTTCCCTGATGTATCAACCTGGCTGGGCAGAGAACTTGGCCAGATTAGAACTGGTGTATTTGATATGAAGCAAGAAGCAGCTGCAGAGTAAACGGAGTTTGAACCTGTTCCTTGAGCCAGATGAACCATGCAAGTAGGCTCCTGAACAGGACCTGTATCCTGTGAGGACTGGAAATGCTGAAATGCTAAGTGTGTTCTTGAGGAGGCGGGTGATGGAGTGTTTTACATGGCAGACGCCTGGCCACTCACCTGCATTCACTCTCCACTTCCCTTAGCTTAATAAATGCCCTCATGTTCTTCCACTGCAAATGTTGCTGTTACTCATTTTACGTATTGGATTTTATTTTTTATTGTAGGGAGGGGCAGAGGGTCGGGACAGTTTTATGGCAACTGTATTGATCAGTGAAATTGAATATAATCCCTGCATTTGCTGAGTGATCATTAAGGGGACGGAGAGTCAGTGAAACGTATTTTAAAAGAGAAACTATTCAGTGTTATTTCCTCCCGTGTTACTTTCTGGGTCTCTGTCCTTTTCCAAAGCTGGAATCAGTCCTCCTCCCGCCTGAAAAGATCCATCATTCCTGGACAAGCGAGTCATAGTCTCCTTATCTTGCTTGTAATTTTATTAAGCGTAACCCCAAAAGTTTCCAGGTCCAGTATCAGCTACAACAGGCCAGACCTCAACTGGTATAAATCTGCTTAGCTGTACTGAAGTCAGAGCTATATGTTGATTTGCACCAGCTGAGTTTCTGATCTGATCTTTTTCTTCAGCGGGGAGAGGCGAGATTGCGTGCTGCTGATCTGCAGTGCAGCAAAGGTGCAGTTCACCCCTGCATAGAGGGACCGTGCGCCATTTAAGTCTTCCTTGAGCCCTGTTTTGAGCATTGAAGAGGTGCATTGGGCTTGTGTTGGCCTTCTCCGCAGAGAGGAATAGGGTCTAGCCCTTGCAGGGATGCAATGCTTTTTCTCTTGCCTCCCTGGTGCTGGGGGGAATGAGGAAACAGATTAGGATTTTAAACAACTTTTGCTCATTTCTCACCCCTGTCACTTTGAGCAGCGCATTGAAAGTCTCACCAGACCCAGCGGGCGCCTGGCTGCCTCCGCTAGATGTGGAGACTGTGACACTGATTTATTTTTTGGTTAATTGTCTCCATCCATTAGTCCTTTCATCCTTCTCCCTGTTAAAGACACTGCTTGCGGCTAATGCTGGTAAATGAAACGCCTTTAAAGGCACGGCTGGAGGTTTGAGGTCCGAGCGCCCTGAGTGGGAAGAGTTTGGTACGTCTCAGTCCGTTTCCCTGGTTGCGTGGTGCACACGCTTTGCAGGAGCTCCATCATAGCTGGCCCTTCATTGGCTGCCTGCTTGTCCGTCTCAGCCAAGAGGCTGACTTACCTTTATCACTCCTGGATAGCCCCCTGGGCTGCAGGACAGGATTGTGGCTCATTAGCAGGGCAATGCGGGGGCCAGCTGGCGCTGCTCATGCAAGATCCTGAGCAGCCTTCAACTCCCAGCATAACTGACGGGAGTTGGGGGCACCCAGCACCTTGCAGGATTGGGACCTTCGTTAGTTAATCATCTGGGTAGCGCTTAGATAATAGAAGGAACTTCAGAATTGCTCAGTACTGCTGCTGTCTCTCTAGCTGCTGGCTCCTGTTCTGTGTATAATAATCGAAGGCTTGAACTGCCCATCCAGCACATTGCACGTTACGTTAAGCCTTGCAAATAATTAAATGCGTGGTTCCCCCCACGCACACCTTAAGGCTCTCTGTGATGTGTGACTGACCACTGTACCTCATCTTCCACTCCACTCAGTCAGTACCATTGTAATGACCCTAACTGCCTTGTCTTACAACCCCCCGGATATCTGGCTCGGGGGCGTGGTGCAGCGCCTGTTTCTGCATTTCCGTCTGGCTGCAGTGGGCCAAATTCTCCTCTCTGTTACACAAGGGCAGCTGCCTTAAAGTCTGTGGGTCATGGACCAGCATAACTGCAGGGGAGGGGAGTTGGCACATGAAGTCCTCATTCCGAACTCTCTCAGCCTTGAATTCTTCATGATGGGGACAGTTCTGGGGAGGCCTGTGGTTTCCAGTTGACGGAAAGGATTTCCAGCCCAAAGAGGGAAAGATTCAGGTTTTTAAACTTTATTTTCTCCCATTGGCAGTGTTTCTTTGCAATTCTTTGTCAGTTTCCTCATTTTTCCCACCTGAGCCTGAGCTACTTTTGGCTGTTTAATTTGTCACCCTTCTTCGTGTATGTCTATACTGCAGACATGCCTGAGCTAGCTTTCATCGAGCTAGCTCCAATAACAGTAGCGATGGAGCCGCTGTCGCATGGGCTAGCTGCTTGAGTGCACACCCAGGGTCCCTGATGGGTTTGTACAGCCAGTGGTGCCGGGGTGTCACTGCTCTGTTATTGGAGCTAGGTAGATCCAAGCTAGCTCAGGTATGTCGACACCTGCTGCAGTCACACCTCTGATTGCAGCGCAGACAGATCCTTAGACACGTTAAAACCTGCTGCTAGGATGCTGCCAACGTTGCCTCCTCTAGAGGTAACAAGCTTCTTGTCAGAGGAACAAAATGGATTTGGGGCAAATACTGATCAGTTGCGTTGATAGAATGCCCTTTGCTGTAGCAGCTAGGCAACGATTGGGGCTGCTGATATTCTATAAAAGAATCCGGAGAACTTTGTGCCACCGTCTGCCAATCAAAAGCCTTCCCTTTGGATTATGTTTCCAGCAGTAGCGCCTCTCAAGCTTGTTTTCCTGTAAACGGTGGAGCTATCCAGTTACCACTGGTGGACCATTATGCTGCCATTACAGAGGGCCTGATCAGACCAGTAGGCTTGGTGGAAGACAGACAACCTGTTAGTTTCATTAATCGTAGACAGTGCAGCAATCAGGGCATCCACAGGATACCATGTTTTCTTCATCCAGCTGTAATGTTTGTAGCCGCAGTTTATTTGCATGTCTCATGCTGCTGTTCCCGGGGCCCTGAGGGCTCCTTACAGCAAAGCACTGAGAGGCAGCAAGTGAGGTGCTCTGCCGCTGCTTTGTGGGTTGTGTCTACATTGGATGGATATTCATGCAGCAGTGATTGGGCTCCCAACCTCCTACCCCAGCATTGACTGGATTTGCTGTAAAATCCAGGATGGCTTTTCTCAAAGGGAGTGGGGAAGGCTCTTTTTTGGGTTAGTCTGAAGACCTGCTGTGGAATCTGGAGGGTGTATGTATTGAAATGACTGGCTCAGGTGATGTTCTCTTTGCTCCCAGGGCAATACACGAATCGTGCATTTTTCATAGCCTAGTTGGGTTTCTCCTTTGGTACAAGGCAGATTTAAGGGAGAGATGCCTCTTAACCATCTCCTGAAATGCTCTTTCACCAGAAATCTTGCCGTGTCTAATCACATTGCTGGGGTCTTCGCTGCCTGAAGGTTATAAGGTTATGTGAATCATCAGGGTTAATGGCCTCTGAATGGTGTTGATTGTGAACACTGTAACGGAATGGTAAATGTTCAGACTGGCAGATGTGGGAGAGACTGGCTACGAAGCTAAAGAACGGCCCTGCTCCTTGCATAATCGCTTACACATGTACAAAGTGCACTAGTGTAAATGGCGACGTGCTCGTTGAGCTCTAGGAGGGGGTGGGCAGTGGTACGAAACACTGGCCAGAGAGCTTGCCCAGGAGGCCTGGCACTTTCACCTGGGTTTGTTCTTGCTGCGCATTCGGGAGCTGGCTTGAAGGAGGTTGGCGAGGGAGCCCTCTCTCAAGTTGAGCCTGATTGTGCAAAAGGTTGTGAAGGAAAAAGACCTCTTTTATTTGCTGACATTGGAAATGAGTGGCTCTAAAGTGCTGAGTGCGGATCATCAGCTGTCTTCATTTCCTACCTAGCATGAGAGCTTCCTTCCTTCCTTCCTAGGGCTGTCACACTGTTTTTCTTCCTTCAATCACACTCTCTCTTCCTTCCGAAGGATTTTCCTTTCACTCCCTCTCTAGTTCTCTCCTCCCTTCTTGTGAATCCCCTCTTCTCACTCAGGCACTTTTTCCCCTTCTTTCTTAGTGAGTTCTACTCCCTTCTGCCCTCCGCTGAAAATCTCCTTCTCCTTCCTTTCCCCTGAGGTGTGTGAACTCCATCCTTCCTTTCACACACACTCTCTCTTTTACTTCCTTGTTCATTTCTTAGCATCCCTCTCTATCTCTTTACCTTCAGCCCATATGCCCTGTGTCTCACCATCCTACCCAAGACGGATATGCTATATTCCACAGCCTCTCCTTCCTCCTCTAATGCTTACTAAGCAGCCAGTTTGTCAGGAGGGAAGGCACAGCACTCTCTTACTAACTGCACTCTAGCAGTCAGCTCAGCCTGCCTTTGCTCAGGTTTCTGGGAGAAGCTAGTTCATACCGGCCATAGTCATGTATTAACGTAGTCACTCCCATGCTACTGTTACATCGAGCAGAGCTCCTGCTGAGAAGGTGATGCTTCCAACCCTACTCCAAACACAGTTGAACAAGCGGAAGTGGGTCAAAACTTACCTGTTTCCCGGGCTTTGGGTTTATTTGCAACAGGAACGTAAAATCCAGTCTGTCACCAGCTGGAAGTAACTAGAGCTCAGCTGTTCTACAAGGATAGCAGCCCTGATGGTTGATTGTGTAGCTTCAGCTCTGCATCTCGCTCGATCCCCAGCTAGAGGGGCAGTCCCAGCTTGACCTTTTCAGCGTCACGGCTGCCGGTTGCACCAGGCACTCCCTGTATTGTGGTGAGCTGATTGTTTGTTTGTGGGTTATCACTCACTTTTATCACCGTTTTCCTGCATTCCCGTGTTCTTGGTAAATGGATGCCCGGGCCCCAGCTTCGTTAGGACTTGATTGCCTGCACCATAATAATATCCAGCCACTTCTCCAACTGTTGCTTTTGGCAGCGAGACAGAGCCTAGTGGCTGAGTGGAAATCCGGTCGGAGAGAAAGTGGTTTGCAAAGCATGGGATGCTCTTTGAATGGAGAAACTGACGAGGCTTAGGAAGGGCCGATGTATGGGGTGCTTTGCAGAATGGTGACCTCTCTTAGGTTACATGGAAAAGCATAATAGCAAACGCATACACAGCACCACGGCTAGCATTACACCTTGTTGAAATAATTTCCTTGTGAGGCCAGTTCATTACCAGGGTCTATTTGCAGAGGGCCCTTGATGATCATTCCCCTCTATTCGACATTGGTGAGGCCTCACCTGGAGTACTGTGTCCAGTTTTGGGCCCACACTACAAGAAGGATGTGGAAAAATTGGAAAGAGTCCAGCAGAGGGCAAGAAAAATGATTAGGGGGCTGGAGCACATGACTTATGAGATGAGGCTGAGGGAACTGGGATTGTTTAGTCTGCAGAAGAGAAGAATGAGGAGGTATTTGATAGCTGCTTTCAACTACCTGAAAGGGGGTTCCAAAGAGAATGGATCTAGACTGTTCTCAGTGGTAGCAGATGACAGAACAAGGGGTAATGGTCTCAAGTTGCAGTGGGGGAGGTTTAGGTTGGATATTAGGAAAAACTTTTTCAGAGGAAGGTGGTGAAGCACTGGAATGGGTTACCTAGGGAGGTGGTGGAATCTCCTTCCTTAGAGTAAGGTCAGGCTTGACAAAGCCCTGGCTGGGATGATTTAGTTGGGGATTGGTCCTGCTTTGAGCAGGGGGTGGGACTAGATGACCTCCTGAGGTCCCTTCCAACCCTGATATTCTATGATGCCGAGTTGGTCCTACAAGGATTTTGCGGTGTCTCAAGATGCCTGCCACGTTTCCCTCACTTTTATTAGGAGGGACATTTTCATGAAGACAGGATCTCAATCCTTTATTTAGCAAACAAGCAGCAGGTGCAGATGAAATTCTCATTCTTTGTAACATCGCGTTCCTATCCACAGCAGCAAAGTGTGATGTCACAAAGACAAGATGATGGATTCAGGCGGAGAATGAGCAACAGAAGTAGGTCAGTGAGAACTGAAAACGACTGAGGGTTTACACTGTCCTTCGTGTGTGCCCTGATCCAAATTTCAGATCTAGGGCTGGGCTGGTTATAAATTCTTGCTTTGAGGCCAAATCTGGGCTAAGTTTTGAATTCAGATTCAAAAATCTTGAAATCTCACAAGCCCTGTCATGAGATTTTGCACACACACACCCCACCCCAAATGGCAGAAATTTCACAAAATCAGCTGATCCTTATGAGAGTTTCCACTATCTGGGCTCAGCTCTCATGGGAATGTTCTCTTGAGTTTTCAGCAGCATCGGAGCTAGAAAATAGGGAACTTCCTGGTTTGAAATCTGTCTGGAAGCAAATGTGCAGGGAACCTTCTGTCATTTGTTGGGCTTTGGATTTGAGTGTTGAGCTTCACCCATTTCTGCTGAAAGATGGGTATGTTTGCAGAAGGACCAAAGCTTGGCCTCTCTATTCCTGGGCACAGTTGGCAAGCCTTATTATTTTCCACCCACATTCAGATGCCTACAGGTGTGGGTGCTCTGGTTTGCACCCTTAATTTTACTGCAAGGGCAAATTGCATGTGCAAGAGAGAAGCACCCTTTGCAGTTCTGCCCCGTCGTGCATGTCTGTGCCCCATGGAATCTTACTGGTGTTACCACGGGCCCAGAACTGCTAATTACCAAAACCCACACAAATTAAATATTGCCATGGCAACCTGCAGTCTTTCAGCAGATTGTTTGTCTCCTCCCTGACCTTTCAGGAGAGCGGTATCTTGCTCTAGCCCCCTTCTCTAATCCGGTTTTTAAAATATAATATTATGCTACTGGAAGGGATCAGACCTTTAATCTGATTGTGCATGTGCGCATGTGGTGGGGGAATGGCCTGTATTAATAGGCTCCCAGCAATGGTTCAGAGACAAGACAGAGGTGAGGCAGGATGTGATCCTGCTAGGGCTAGAAGTGAACACCTGAGTGGAATTATTAGCTTCGCTGCACAGATGGGGAAAATCCTCTCTGAGGGAGAAAGCTTCCCCCTACTCCCATCCCCTTAGCCAGAACTGCTTTCTCTTGGGGTCACTGAATTGCATTTAAGAAATACGGAGTTTGGAGTCTGGGGGTTGAACTGGCTTGTAGGAGACACCACTGCATCCCTGGTTCATTGGAACTTGCCGATTACAGGCACTGGCAGAGTTCTTGTTCATTTAGAGAATGACCGTTGGTCGGTTGTCCCCTGCCCACCACATCTTTATTTATTAATATAAAAACCTATGTATGTGTTATGGTTGCTTCTGCTAAGATCAGGGCCTCATTGTGTTTGCCATGGGAGATTCCAGTCTAAACAGACAAAGAGCAGGAGGGGATACCAGGGCACAGAGAGGGGAACTGATGCGCACAAGGTCACATAACAGGTCAGCGATGGAACTTGGAATAAAACCCAGGTTTCCTGGCTCTCAGCCAGTGCCTTACCCACTAGATCACACGGCCTGTCTCATTGTGGCCTAAATCCCAACGTGCTCACCCAGATGTTACTCCATCCTTGAAGCAAAATCTCCACTGGCTTCAGTGGGAATTTTCCCTAGTAAGGACCAAGTGCGTGTGGATTTAGTGATTCGGCCCTTTCGGAGCCATTCCCAGAGGCAGTTGAAGAGCAAATTGGTTCACATGTGTGTGCCGGAGCAGCGGCTGGCCTTTAAACCCAGGCTTTGGGAGAAGCCCACATTATCTGAGCCCTGGTTAATATCAGCAGGCACCAGGCTGCAGTATGTTAAAAACCAGTTCAGAAACCTGTCTTCTAGCTGAGGTCGCTGCAGGTTTGAGTTGCCTGGATCTTGCTTTCCAGGAAAGGCATCTCTTCACCCAACGTTGGCTGACCCTGTTGGAGCCCTGAGCTCGTGAATTGTTAATTCCTTGTCCTGCGTAGCGCCCCCAGTGTGCTGGGCGCTAGGCTGACACCTGCCAAGAGGCAGCTCGTGCTGCAAAGGGCTCTTAGTCTGTTGTAGCTGTGCCTCTTTTGCAGCATTAGGGGGACTTGCATGCTGCACGTTTGGGGCCCCGATCGAACTCCCTGTGCGCTTGGTGGAAAGATTTCAGTAGGAGCTGGATCCAGGCCCCTGAATGTCGTGAAAGAGAGGTTGGGACTGTTGCCAGGTATATTAGGAGTGGGGGGAGGTGGAGATGCTTTGAATTTAGACACAAAGTCCCATTGGGGGAAAGGGTAGACAATATTGTCAAATCGTCTCAAAAAAGCATCCGGTTCCTCTGGCAGGGTGTGATGAAACACACCTGGGGTTTTTATTATGGGCACGAAGAAACAGGGCCCCAAGAGGCTGTTTGCTTTGCTTGTGTTCTAAGGTTGGTTCTGCTCACTTTTAACTGGCTTGGCTGTATGAAAGGGAAGAAGTTATGAGGGCAGACCAGAAGGAGGGGACTCGTATAACGAATTCATGTATTGTAGACTAGCTATGTCTCACACACACTGGGAGCTGGGGCTAGAACCCATAGATCTCAGTTGCTGCCAAAGCCAGGACTCTACCACCTGAGCTAAAGGAAATGTCCCTTAAGAGGCAGCAGTGGTAGGTCCCTTATCCTCTCTGTGGATCATCCAGTAGAGGGCAATAAGCTCTAATGCAGACGTGAGCATAGCCGGTACGTTACAGTAGATATAGGTCAAGAGGGAGCATGGTATGTATAAAAATGTGAGGTATATTTTTGTGGATAAAGTGGTGAACAGGGGGATTGAGCTTCCAGTCATGGGGTGGAGGCAAATAACATAAACATTTGTAAATGCCACATTGAATGATCATATAGAATCTAATATATTAAGGGCCCAGCCCTGCTCCTCTTAAAGTCAAGGGATAAAATCTCATTGACTTTAACGGGAGTAGGAATGGAAGAGATATTAGTCATTTTTGAGCTTCAGAGAAGCTGTCTACATTTTGGGAGTTCAGAAGGGTATTTTCTGAGGTCAGTGTTTTCTCCCGCAGATCAACTCTGGGTTTTCTGTCTGCCTCTGTCACACACAGGGTAGAGATGGCAGAGCTTCTCCTAACCATTGCATGCACAAAGATCCTGTTGCCTTCTCTTTGTCTTGCATGACCCTAGAAAGCCTGGTAGGAGCTGGGCAGATCCTCCCCCCACCAGATCCTTTAATAAAGGTACCATTCATGAATAAGAGTGGAAGATGCCTCCTTAGACACAATGGAGTTGTGCCCCATGGGGGACTTGGTCTGCAGCATTTAAAGCCTTCCTAAAATAGCTCCCAAGTCTTTACCAAAAGGAAATGTAATTCAGATGTCCATGGAAACATGGGAAAGCACCAATTATTGTTTATATAACTGTAGACCTAGGAACCCTGTGCTAAACGCTGTACAAACACCCTACCCCGAAGAGCTTACAGTCTAAGACGAGAGAATGTCCAGGGATAATTCTCCCCATTTAAAGCTGCCCCAGCCCCCTTCTCTGGTACATCAACTTCCCACATTTTTTTGGCCTTATTTTCCCCATAGGGATCAATTCATCCTCAGCTGTGGCATTTCAGCCATGCTATATGTTTTACTAGGATCCCATCAGATTTCACAGGCTGAGTTGGGTCTGTTCAGTACTATACTTGCGTTGGTAACCCTCTCAGGAGCACATCCCTACCTGCTCTTTGAAGTGCTGCTGGTGATTTCGTTGGTAATTTGATGCCCTACCGTACGTAGTGCCTTTCTTTTTTCCTTGGTGCCGAGATACTTTTTTGAATCTGTGGTCCTGAGTATTTAAGGTCATCAAAAAAACTCCTAGTGTATTTTGAAAAATGGTGCTAGTTCTGGGGTAATACTTCATTCCACCTAGATTTCCCCTTGTAATTTACACTGAATATAGTTTTCTGCTTTGCTTTCTTCTTTTAGAGCAGTGGTTTACAACCTGTGCTCCATGGATCCCTGGGCGTCCGCAGACTGTCTAAGGGGTCTGAAAAAGGTCATGGTTACCATAGACCAGTGGTTTTCAACCAGTAGTCCGCAGATCCTTGGGGGTCTGCAGACTACATCTAAGATTTCCAAAGGGGTCCACACCTCCATTCAAAATGTTTTAGGAGTCTGCAATTGAAAAAAGGTTGAAACCCACTGCTTTAGAGTCATGCAGTAGTGTTGCTGACCACGGTTAAAACAGTTGACACGCTCCATCCCAGAGGCAGCTGCATTTCAGGGGTGGATAAAGTGATCCCTAGGTATAGTTTTGTAGATATGGCCACATCATTGCAGTGCTCTGGACTCCTTCAGGATTCAAGGTGCTATTATCCCATTTCTCTCTTCCTACTCTCTGCCTTTCTCTCTCTGTGCTCCTGCCCATCCCACCTCCTTCTCCCCTCCCCATAGTGCTGATGGCAGCATTTATCTGCATTTGTCCTCTGTACCCGGCATCCCGTTATTGATATACATGATTATAAAGAACCGATAATCACTTCAAATTAATCTCATAAATGACTTAAAACACCAAAATATTTGCATAATACATCTTAAAGGTGGCAGCTCAAAGAGGATAAGACTCAAAACTGCTTGGGACAGGGGGAAAGGGGCTTCCCACTCACCTGCGGACTTGCTTAACTAATTAGCCTTCTGCTTGCGTAAGGGGGAATTTGCACTGGTTTAGTGGAGGAAAATAAAGCAGTGGAAGCTAAAAGGCTTTGAGATTTTGGCCCCGAGATCGGGGGCGGGGGTAATGGGGCAGATGACAGTGGCTGCCGAAGCAAAGTCTGTTTTTGTCTGCTGCATCCTGTGAAAATCTGGAGCCAGACGCCTGCTGAAAGTACCTCTGTCTAAAGACTTTCTGTCATAAACTTATCTGATTAGCAGAGAGCTAGACGACAGATTAGCCCCGCTTCTCCACTGGGGATGGGCTCTTTGGAGCATTTGAGCAGCTCTGTGGTTTTTCCTCGCTCTGATGGCCAGGGGGTGGTGATGGGGAATATTTAAGGGGAGATGATTGCTAGGTAATTCTGCAGATAATGCACCCTCTGAGTTGCCCTGGTGGTCACAGGTTAGGACGGTCTCCTCCGAGCCAGCGAGTCGGTGGTCATGTGCTGTGTGTCGCAGACACACAGAGCGGGTGCACTGGTCATGTGAGTAACCGTTGTAAGGGACCCTCTGACTTTCTTTTTTTCAAAGGTCTTAAACCAGATCTCACGGGAAGAAGTTATCGTCCTTTGGCTGGAGAGAGGAAGGAAAATAGCTACTGTGTTTAGCATAGGACAGGCACTCTGTGCTAGAGACATTGGTGGTTTAACATTCAGCATTAAACAAAAATAGATGGAGAATTTCCAGTGTTGGCTTCTAGACATACATATGTATATAGAACTTTCTCTCTCTCTCATGTGTTGTATATTGTCTGTATTTATGTATATCCATATCTGCTTCCTCTCTATGTAAGATATGAAAACAGAGGGTTTGTAATACAGTGAGTTTGCCATCTTAACTCTAGTACTTGCTACTGTGAACATCTTTGCTCTCTCTCTTTCTCATGCATTCCGTATGGGGGTAAAGAGAACATTTTAAAAATATTTGAGCTAAAGCGAGCCCACTTTGAAGCAGCTTTGATGCAAGGATAACAGGCGAAATAATATTTAATTGCTCACTCTGTGTGTTCTTATCCCAGAAGGAAGGAGTAGTTATTTTGGTATCAGCTAGACTGATGGGCTGAAAATAGGACTTATAAACAAGGTTGTATTCTTTCACTCTGGGCCACAACTGTGGCTGAGTCTATGGTAATTCTCTGCATATAAAAATATTATGCAAGAAAATAAAACACACACACACACACACACACACACACAGAGAACTGAAAAGCTAGCCAAGTAGCTGTCTGTTAACTATCATCCATCTGTCAATCATTTGAATTCCAAGTTTTTGTCAGTTCTTGAATTGTCATGCCTGTTTCTCCGGCACATTTCTAGGTACTTGACTTGGGCCGTGTGTTCTGGCAAAGGGGAGGCGGGGGTGCTGGCCTCTGCAGAGCTCTTTGCTGGGCACAAGCCCACTGCTTGGAAAGTGCTTTACTCTACAGGGGCTTCCCCTCCCCGAAAACGGAGGAGGTTGCCTAGGAACTTCAAGTGGGGGAGGGAGGGAAAAATCTTCCTCATAATTCAGAAATCTCCGGGGCAAACAAAAAAAGACGTGCGCACGCACGCACACACTCTCTCAGACACGAAAATCAATTATGGGATGGTAAATAGGATATCCTCAACTTGGCGTTTTTCTGCTCTGTTGCAGCCGTGATAACGACCTCTCCACCATCATCTCCAACCTGCATCAGAGCCGCCAACTCGTTATGCCAGAGACCCAGAGTCGCTGTGAATTCAAGAGAAACAGCATCGACGTCGGCTTAGGAGCAGCAGGTAAGCAGCCAGGGCGCCTGGCTCTTTTGTCCTCATTCGCTGGGAGGAGGAAAGTTCCAGCTGCGGCTTGGGTTCGGTTTGCTGACTTCCCTCTTCTCTCCCCTCCCCTCCCCCACTTTGGCCAGCCGGCTTCATTAAATTTCAGAGCAAGGCACGCTCCCAGTATTCGTGGACAAAGATGAACATGGAGGGATATATATATATTTCTTAGTAAGGTTCAAGTGATGCGGTCGTGTGAGATTTCAGCTCCGTTTTATTCTCAGATCTAGTGGTCTGTGTTAAAATGCAGGGGGAGAGCGCTCCAGCAAAGAAGTGAAATGTCCTCGGGGTTAGTGGCCAGTGATGCAGAAAGGCCTGGCGCGGAGAGCACTGTTTGATTTGTAATTGCATTAATCAGAGGCTCTCCATGCTGCCTCCGTCCCTGCCAACTCTTTGCAAGGATAGTTGCGTGGCTCAGTACTGCTGCCTGATCTTACGGAAGTTCACCTGGCTTCCCCTTACGTCTCGTGCTGAACCAGAGACGCTCCAGGAGAGCCGGGCACTGCACCCCTCTGGATGTCAGCATCAGGGAGGAAGTGACGGGCAGGGACACCCCGGTGGTGAATGTGCCTCAGTCAACAAGTGGGGCACTGGACACCGGTGACACTGTCAGTTCTGTCTGTTTCTTGCAGAATCAGTGAATTTCTCCCGCAGGATGGTTAGCGGCTGGGAGAACCATTTGGGGTTTGGGTGGCTCGTTAGCCCTCGCCATTCGCATCTGAGAACCAAGGCCAGTTTCGGATTTCACTGACGCCGGTGCCAATCCTCAGTCACTTTACTCACCAGAGTTGCTCTAGGTTGACGCTGGTGTAGCAGAGATCAGAAATCTGAACATTAGACAGAAAAGGGGCCACTCGCTCCAGTGTAAATCAGGAGTGACTCCATTGAGTCCAGTGGTAAGTAGAGGAGAATCCGGCCCATACTGGTGTGTTTTTAAAAGCTGCCAAGTAGGGAGTCTTTTCGGGTTGTTTTGGAGGGGTTGTGGTCCCAACAAGCAAACGAAGCTTTACTTCTCAGGAACTCTTGCTCTCTGAGCAGTGCTATTTAACTTGTTTGGTTGTTTTTTTTTTTTAAACCACTCTTGCTAGCAGGGTGTTGATGTTAATGTCTTCTTTAACGCTATAGTTTTTGGCTGTTCGTTTGGGCCTTGTCATTAAAAGGCAGATTATTGTCTTTCTGTTTTTATTCTGTTGGTCCCCAATCTGCCAAAGTCAGAATTTAGATGCGTCTGTGTATGTTATTAGGGTCTTTGCTTGAAAGCCGTGCATTTGTGCGTGCATGTAAATCATTGGCATTGATTATGCAGCTTAATCCAGAATCTGGTTTTCACTGCGGGATGCAATACAAAATGAAGGATGCAGAGGGTGGGGTGTGTGTGTGTGTGTGTGTGTGTGTGTGTGTGTGTGTGTGTGTGTGTGCACAATAGGGAAGGTGCAATACCAACAGGTGCAGCTGGTCTCCTTCGTTATGGGCTAGCTCCAGCTGCCATTACAATTAATGGAAGGATTCCTGGTGACGCGGGTGGGAGCTGCCTCAGGCCCTTGGGCCCCAATTCTGCCAAGCACATAAGCATGTGTTTGAAGTGCTTGGCTGAATTGGGGCCTTGGTTTGCTAATGCCTGGGTGAGTTGCCAGTGCAGCAAAGAAAGCGAAACAAACTCCTCCCGTGGAGAGAGCCCAATGCAAACTTTTCAGATGTCTCCTCCCCAGCCCAGACGCCTGCTGACTGCTGCTGGCATGGGCTGGTGCTTGGTGAGCACAGGTTTGCAGAGTCAGGCCCCAGTATGTTCAGAAATGGGGAAACCAACATTTTTAATGTGAGAGGCAAATTTCCTCCAAGAGGAATTTTAATGTGTAAAACTGGACATTGACAAGAAGAGAATTGGCAGTGGCTCCCTTCCGCCCAGCCCCTGCCCCAAGAAGGAGCTCTTTCTTCTCAGCCTGGTCAGACCCAATGAGAAGGGTTAAACCAAAACCCTAGAGATGTCCCCCCTGGACGTTGGGGGCAATTTCAGACCCTGATTTGAATTTAGCAGCTTGGCCCATCTCTAGATAAGGGGTTGAAACAGGGTCCTGGTCCTGAGCTTTGGGGAAATTTGGGTGTTGGGTCCATGCTTTGCAGACTGGGAGTCTACATAATTCTACCCAGATGGTGGTCACAAGCATTGAAAATGTGTGATACTCCTCCTGTCTCCCCGGCCGCATCCCGGCACTGCTCCACAAATTACTTGGCAGCAGGTGCATCTAGGAGGGCAGCTCGTAGGCTTCACCTTTCGGCTGGAATCCCTCCTTCCTTTGCAAATTGCACTGACGGACCTATCTCTGAGCTGTATTCTCCCGCACTGCTGCAGCCAAGAACCAAGGGGCTGGCTCGAAACGTACCTATGTGACCATTTCTTAAGTTGATGGAGACAGTGCTGTCTAGTGGTCAGAACCTGGGATTTTGGACTTCCTGGGTTCTCTTCCCCTCTCTGCCACTGACTTTGTGTGTGTGACCTTGACCAAGTGACTTGGTGCCTCAACTGACCTCATTTGTGAAAACAGGCTTAATACTGTTTACTTTGCGGAGAGGTTGCCAGACCTAATTGAGGCTGATAAAATGCTCTGAGATCTGTAGCTGTGGAGAGGAGCAAAGTGTGCTCTGTTTGTTCTCAGCAACACGGAATGATGACAAGGGAAACAAACAAAAAATAATCCCAACCCGCCCCCCCCCCCCGGCCCCGGAGGCATCCAGAATCCCAGAGGTGGGGAAAGGCCTGGGCCTTGATTGATTGGGTTGGTGTTAGTACAGTGGCAAAGCCTGGCTCAGGTTGTATGGAACATGTGAGCTATGAGAGAGAGGCGCTGAAATAGGCCTGTGTTTCCTACAAGGAGGGACAGTGAGAGGCCGCTGAGCAAGCGACGGCGCCTTTGAGGATGGGATGGATTCTAACAAGAGTTGACCAGTGGGGGAGGAGGTGCTGGGGGAAACTGGGAGTATGAAGGTGGGGGCAGGAGGGTTGCTGTGGCTCCACAGGGGCAGTTTAAACCTGATCTTCCCTGCTGTTTGGAGGCAGGTCCCTTGTAGGAACCATCTCTGCCCAACTGGGAGCAGAGCCTGACAGCTGTCTCTACACCACCTTCCTGCTAGCAGATTCCCTGATGTGGCTCAGACAGGGGCAAAGGGAATGGAAACTCTGGGCCCTGCCACTGTTGACTTTTTTTTTTACAAGGAGGAAATGCCACAACTGATTTACCACCTGCCTTGCTTTAAACTGAGTGCTGGGTTAGCCTGGAGGCTTAGCTGGTGCGAAATCTACTTAATAATGACGAGAGAAAATAATGCTGAGCGCTCCCTGTGGTGGTTGTTTATTGTTTGTATCACAGTAGCTACAGAGATCAGGGCCCCGTTGTGCTAGGCGCTGTACGTGCACATCGTAAGAGAAGTCGCAACCCCAGAGAGCTTTCAGTGTGCGTCCAAAAGACGGAGAAAGAGTGGGAGAAAGGAGGTATTGTTAACCTGCCTATGGTAGATTCTGGCCACAGAAGCTGCAATACCATATATAGTGCCTTTTATATGAGGGTCCCCACAAAGGTGGCGTAGAGGGGCAAAGTCACTTGCCCAGGATTATAGGGCAGATCAGTGGTGGAGGTCTCCTGACTGCCAGTTCCCCCCTGCTCTCGCCACTAGTTCTTGTTATTTCTCCCCTGCTGGCATGCAGGGGTTGCAGTCTGACTGCAGGGATTTTACATCTGGGGTTGTGTTTTCCCTATGCAAGTGTTCCATGTGTGTGGTGAAGACAGGAGGTTTGTACAGCACCTGGTCTCTGGCTAGGACTCCTAGGTACGACAGTAGTGCAAATAATAAATAATAATACTAATAATAGGAGATCTGGTAGTGAATCGCTCACAGCTTAACTCTGTCTGGTTCTTTCCCCTTTTCTTGAACCTTGCAAACATAAAACAAGGCAGAATAAACCCCACCTGCAAAAAACAATACTCTGGCCCAGCCGTCATTTCTCAGCAAGACAGAAAGGGCCCCGAAAAGGCAGGTCTAACCCAGGCTTTTGCAAAGACAGCAGAAGAGGAGGCCGAAAGGCGTGTGCTGATAAAATCTAATTGCCCTATCGATCGGTTTCAGAGCCACCATTGGCAGCAGTAATGATTGAGATATTCTTATGTGTTTGATGCATGTTAGCTGCATCTTGCTGCTCTGGCCCCACTGGGGACCTTCAGATATTACGGAGATCTCTTAATCGTGGCGCAAACCTGTGTGTGCTGGATCCGCTGTCCAACACGGAAGATTTATGATAATTATTATCAGTGCTGCGCTTGGATTTCTGCAGGAGCCAGCCTGGTGCCCTGGGTTCCAGGGAGGAGCTGCCACATTCACACTTCCTGGTCATTCACTGGCTCACAGAATCCATCCCCGCTCCAGCTCAGGGTTTCCTCCGCCTCCCGCCCTTTTCTTGCTAGTCTTCGTTCTTTCCTGCTTTCCTGGCCGGGCTAACACGGAGAGAATGAAGTGTGGGGTAAAATCTCCAAGCCCCACAGTGTGTGTATATCCTGCCCCACAATGTGTGTATGTTCTGTTAGCTGTACGGAGAGTTATGCTCACGCACCGAATGGGGGTTAGATGGCTAAAGCCTCCATTAGCCCACAGCCTGCCCCCCAACCCCCGCAGTAGGAAGAACAGATATTTCAGCACCTGTGTCTGTTCCCCTGTTCAGCAGCCGGAACACAGGGCTTCCCATTCAGAGGCCCTTTGAAGAACGAGGCTGAGGCCAGCAATCCAGATGTGCGGTTAGTGAATGTTCTGAGGAGGAGGGAAGTAGCTGTTGCGAAGCCCAAATTTAAACTCCAGGCCCTGCCTGTGCTCTGTGTTGTGACGAGGTAAATCTAGAGTAACTCGCAGGCCAGCAGAGTAACCCAGACCAGAAGCTTGACCCCATGTTCTTCCGAAATGGTCCCCAAGTCCCCTATCACAGTCAGTGGCCCCAGTTCCGCTCTTGGTAACCGTTGTGCATATGGAGCAGCTTTCCCGAGCTCAGTGGAGTCACTCTGGATTTACAGTGGGGTAGAGAGCGCTCATGGCCTGGGGACTTTTATTTAAGCGAAATAATAAATAATAATCCAGGGCCAGATCCCCTCACTCTCCTCTACATTGCTCAGCCGCTCACTCAGTGAGCAGTCCCCTTGGAATAGTCTGCTGGGCAGCGTGAGGCTGGCAGAATCAGGCCCTAAAGGAGTTTGACTTTGAAATAGGCTCTCGAATGGGAAGAGCTCTGTCTCTGCCCCCCCGCACAGCACCCCAGTTCATCGTGTTGGTTGATGGCTTGGCACACAGGCACCGCACACCCCTGCTCAGCACTAATATTGGTGATTTCCGAAATTGAACACAAGATTCGTTGATTCTGGCAGCAGCGAACGCGGCATAAGCAGGGGCATTTAAATCTCCGCTGGTTGTGCTGCTCTTCACTGATCAAAACGATGTTCAGATGCCATGTGAAATAGAGGGTATGTCTACACTGCAGAGTTAGCCGTACCTCTTATCCAGGTTTTAGCCTTGCCCTCCCTGCCATCTATACAGAAAAACCTCTGGCCCAGTGCTTTCAGCCTGGCTTAGCTTACCTGGCGGGCAGGGTAGGTTAGAACCAAGCTCCACTTTCGTTTGGGTTGGAACCCGCCCACTTTGCAGTGAGGACTCAAGGCTAAATTACTGGACTGCTCAGAGTCCTCCAGTGCCTTCCCACAAGCCCCCTTTCTCCCCCACAAGGGTAAGATAAGTTTTCCCGCAGTTGACTGGGAAAGAATCCTAGAGCATCTCAGCACAAAGAACCATGGGCTATCTCCCCAGACACACACAAGCAAGTGCTGGAACAGTAAGGGCACAGTGATGCAGGGAGGGATAGCTCAGTGGTTTGAGCATTGGCCTGCTAAACCCAGGGTTGTGAGTTCAATCCTTGAGGGGGCCATTTAGGGAACTGGCGTAAAAATCTGTCTGGGGATTGGTCCTGCTTTGAGCAGGGGGTTGGAGTAGATGACCTCCTGAGGTCCCTTCCAACCCTGATATTCTATGATAAGGCTTTGTATTGGGGATGCTCACACCCAGGCCCAGCTAACCCGGGTGCCAATCACCTGGGTTAACTGTTCAGTGAAGGTATAGTGCTATTGGGAAAATGTCCACAGTTGATGCCCGGCTGTACCAGTCCCGTGTACATAGCAGGGGTCAGTGTATTCCTTCCTCCCCCACAATTTCCCTCTTTCTAAAGCCCACTGCCTCCCGACCTTGAATTCTGCTGTGTTCCCTGCAAAACGTCCAGTTCCCTCCCCACGATGACATTCAGCAGTGTTTAACGCAGCGGGGTCGCAGCCGCGATGTAACATGGCAAATGGAAAAATATTGGGACTTGTCCGCCTTGGAAGTGCGCGGAGGCCGCCTGTGCTGGGGAGATTCGGTAAGAGGCTTAGCAACATATGAAAAGGTAGAGCGAGAAAGGAGGAGGCTGGGGAGGGGGGCGGAGGGCAGCCAATGAGCCTAATGAGAATATAAAAGTAGTTTCCAACTGGATCAGATAAAGATGAGGCAGCAGGCAAGGTGCTGCGGTGGCACGAGAGAGGGCTTTGCCGTGAGAGAGGATGATGGCGCAAAGCACTTTTAATCTTAATTGAGAGAGAGAGAGAGAGAGACGCAGAAGGATGAGCAGAGCCTGACAAAGGCACCGCAGCAAAGCTGACGGTTTGCACATCAAACACAGACTTAGAGCCCCTTTAAGCAGCTCGCTGTGTGTCTGTAAACAAGTCCAATCCCCTCTATCCAGTTTGGCTCATGCAGCCTGCTAGGGCATGCGGGAGGCGGGGCGGGGGTGACAGCTTTGCAGATCCAGTGGCTGACAGACAGGTGGTGGAGCTTCTCCCTTCCAGGCTGGCTTCAGGATTTGGGGGTGGGGGGGGGCACCCGTCCTCTTGGGGAGCGAAAGGTGCCATCTCCAACCTTGCAATCTCTCCTCTTCCCCGACAGCCCCTTGATTTCTTCCTCCTGTCCCATCCCCCCTAGTCGCTCCCCCGCATGGTGCCTGATTCTGGGGCTGTGATTCAGGCAAGTAGTCCCATTGGCTGCAGCAGGAATACTTGCATGAGTAGGGTTTGCAGGATCAGGCCAATGGGTGCTAGAGGAGGGTGGAGGCCTGTCCTCCCCCTACCTATGGGAGGAAGCTGGCTTGATGACTGGCTATTGCCCCCGAGCAGGCCAGTGCAGGGCACCATGCCATGGTCCTTTTAAGACACAGTGTGGTTAGCAGGACCCCAGTCAGTTATCCAGTCAGCAGGAGCCCCACACAGTCCCATGGATTGGAGGCCCCTCTCCCCAATGATTCCAAGGCCCTTGTGGGTTGCAGATTTTGAGGGTCTTGAAAGCCAGCTGTCTCCCTACCAGGAGTGCCCACAGAGAGTGCCGGCTGTCTTTGGAGATGGCTGGTCTGCATGGGCAGAGACTCACATTGGAGGTCCTGGCCTATCAGGAACAGTATCCTCATCCCAGTGTCCCAGGCTATAGAACCAGATGCAGCTGCCATTTACCCGCACCGTGAATCCTGTATAACTCCGTTTAAACCAGATGCAGAATGTCTAGACAAGTGGGGCAAAAGGCAGTCTCCCAAATTTCTGTAGGGCTTATTCTCTCTTGGTCTCTGGCCACAGTCTGTGAATGTTGTTTTTCGCCCAGTTTATAAGTTACATTTTATAAACTTTGCGCAATTAATGTTTTCTTTTATTTTTTGTGGTGAGTTCTCCTTGAAAGATTTCACAGAAGAAAAATACTTAGCACGTATGCGGTACCGTTCGTCCATAGATGATGATGACAATACCTAGCTCTTAGATAGCACTTTAAGAAGGGGGATATTGTTATTACCCATTTTACTGATGGGAAACCTGGGGCACAGAGAGGGGAAGTGTCTTATTCAAGGTCAGACAGGGGTTGGGTTGCAAAACCAGGAAACAGTTCTGCAAGTCTGGTGCTCTGGGCTATGCTATGAAATATAGCGTAATCAGAAGTGAACATTGAATAGACATGTGTTAAAAATTGTTGGCGTTTTTCAGGAAGGGGTGTATATGTGTGTGTTAGATCCCTCATATTGATTTTCATCCAAGAATGTGTGTGGGAGAGTAGTTAGATCCCTTATATTGCTCTCCACGGGCCTGATCCACAACTCAGTGAACTCTCAGTGGCATGATCCCCATTGACTTCAGTGGGCTGTGCATCTAGCCAGGCAAGAGTTAACTCAGGCCAAGGATGTTGTAGCTAATGATTAGAGACAGATCTGCAATGAATGGGCTGTTTTCTGAGCCTGGGATAACGAGCCAGGACACAGGCATGTTTTCACTTTAAAAAAAAAAAAAAAAAAGAAAGAAAGAAAAGAAAGGAAAAAAAAGGCTTTATTGAATTGCTGCCTTAAATTGAGCAGAAAATCAGCTCCAAATGGGCAGATGAGGGTGGGAAGCCCAGCCACCTTTGTGAACACATGTTATCATGAAGGACAGCTGTTTACCTAGGCCGCATTGGGGACAGACCTCAGTCACCACCTCAGTCTCCAGCTTTTGATCCGGGGCTGGAATTGCAGATTCCTCCTCTCTTTGTGCTCCTCTCATGTTCTATTTCTGCTGAAGCCTGTTGGGAGCTGGAGATGACCAGCCTCTGCTGGTGGTTGTGTCCTGCTTTGCATCTGAACCGAGGTCTTGGGCGGTGAAGGAGCAACATGCAAGCGTGTGGTGGAAGTGGAGTTCGCTTCCCTGCACTGCAGCATGGAACTCATGGCAGCATGGGCCAGGGCACAGGCCATGGGATTGGCAGTCAGGAAACTTGGGTTTTAAACCTGGTTCTGCCACTCATTTGCTATGTGGCCTTGGGCAAGTCACTTACCCTTTTTCTATCTCATTATCTTCATCTGTTAAAAAAAAATAGGGGGGTGTCTTCCTGTTGACTTTAGCAGGCCTAAGATCAGGCCCACGTCCCTTGTATGCCGACACAAAGGGGTTTGTTCAGTTTTCTGTGGCTGCCTGCGGGTTCCCAGCGAGCTCAGTGCTCCTTTCCAGGTGGTCAGTGGATCCCTGCAGAGAGCAGAGGTCAGGGCCTGATTAACTCATAAGCAAAATGAGTTTGGGGAGGTTGCTCTGCTGAGTCCCTTGTGGACATGAGTAATGTTTTCAAGATAAACCCGCCTTGCTCTTAGCATGGGGAGCTGCACAGAACAGGCTCTAGAGGACGGTGGCAGACCAATCAGCACACAGCTGCGGCCCATGTGACATCCTCAGGGCCATATAGGTAGTATATGTATTGTGTGGATGCGGCACACACAACGCACAGAGAGCAGCCTGTGTGGCCCACAATGGTAAATAGGTGGAGAAGCACTGCTCTCTAGCAACAGCTGAGTGAGGAGAGCCCGGAAGGCTCACGCCTGGATCTAGCAGGATGGAGTGGCTGTAGCTGGGGCAATGAACCTTACTTTTGTGGGAGGAGGCAGCCCTACGGGGAAGAAATCCACCCAATTCACTCCCAACATGACTTGTATTTTGGGAAGTGAAATAAACCAGTGGTTCTCAACCAGGGGGGTACGTGTACCCCTGGGGCTACGCAGAGGTCTTCCAGGGGATACATCAGCTCATCTAGATATTAGCCTAGTTTTACAACAGGCTACATAAAAAGCACTAGCAAAGTCAGTACAAACTACAATTTCATACAGACAATGACTTGTTTATACTGCTATATATACTATACACTGAGATGTAAGCATAATGCTTATATTCCAATTGATTTATTTTATAATTATATGGTAAAAATGAGAAAGTAAACAATTTTTTGGTAACTGTGTGGCTGTGACGCTTTTGTATTTTTATGTCTGATTTTGTAAGCAAGTAGTTTTTAAGTGAGGAGAAACTTGGGGGTACGCAAGACCAATCAGACTCCTGAAAGGGGTACCGTAGTCTGGAAAGGTTGAAATAAACAACACAGACTCTCATCCTCTCCTTAAAGATCCAGAAAGAGCCAGATTATCCCGCTTCCAAAACTAACCCTCCTATCACGCCTTCTCCCCCAAAAATACCAAAACAAAATTCTTTCCCCAGGTGTTTTACAGGCAGCTAGTAAAGAGCCGAAAACAAATCATTGGAGCTGTGACATCTCACTGATGTTATATATAGAAATCCAATATGGAGTGTAATGTGGCACCTGACTTGTCCACTCTCGCTTGCTGCCGGGGAGCGGGAAATGAATTGCTTCTCCCAGCCTCACCATGAGTCGATAGATTTCAGCACCGAGATTTTTATCCTCCCCAAAGTGTGTGCTCATGTCATATGTATATTTGTGTGTAGGCGTGCGAATAAGTGCACGTGTGTGTGTGTGTGTGTGCATATATAGTACGTGTATGTTTGTGTGTAACTACATACATATGCCTGGGCACGCACATTTATATACGTATGTTATCAGAAGTGGCTGCTGTGAAGTCAATCACACCATGCCTGGAAGTAACGGTACCTCTTGCACTAGTGTGTAGGTTGGCTTGGAGCTCTTTAATTATTATTTTTTTCCACAGTATGTCAATGACGAGCTTACATTGTGATTAGCTGCCCTTGCAGAAGGTGTTGGGCTACCTGTCTGATCCTTGCTTTCTTTCATGCAGTCATGGTATGGCTCAGCAGCTGGTGGAAAGGAGGGGAAGTCCTCCTTTCTGGAGACAGGCCTGGCTGGGGGGTGGTTGGTTGGTTTGTTTTTTGAGAGGAGTGACCCTGGGGAGGCCAAGAAAGAGTTTTTTTAAAAACTGCCCCTGCCATTCAGATCAACTTGGCTGAAGAAGCCCTGCTGGGGCGTGGACTTAACAACAGTTGTGAGATCCCTCAAACTGGCCAAAACCATTCCAGGCAGTGCTTGGAAGAACCAGCTGCCTTTCCAGGAACTAGAGGGGCCTCTCACTGATGCCCTCTTCAGGTCAGTTTGTGCATCAGCACTCAGCCCCGCCATCTGGCCTGGGGCTGAGCTGGAGTCAGCGGGAAGCGATGTGTGGTGGTTTCAGAGGAGCTTTCGTTGTCGCCGTTATTGTGGGCTGTGCACGTTTTCCAGGGGTCTTTGCCTGTACAGGTAGTCCCAGGCTGCAAGAGCTCCCTAGTTCATAGGTGAGATCCCCACCCCCATTCCCAGTGGAATGGAGCAAAGACACCCCTCTGCCCCGAAGTGTCCAACGCCTTTCAGTGATTACTCAGGTCATCAATAACATTCTGTGGCAGAAGCAAACTTCTAGCCTGCGGTACCGATCGAACCAGCGGGGAGGCGTCAGCTGTGAGCGTGTGGCTGTGGGGAGCTGGCTCATCAATGAATTCCCCCCCCCCACGCCCTCTCCCCAAACACCGGAGCGTGGTATTGAACGCTGCCAGGAGAACTTGTCGCTGCTGCGCTCTTTTGCACTCCGGCGCTGCGGCGTTGGGAGTGGGGGCATTGTGGAGGGGAGGGAGCTTTAAGTTAACCCTTTGCTGTCAGTAAAAAGAGGGGAGTCTGTCTAGGGTGACCAGATGTCCTGATTTTATAGGGACAGTCCCGATATTTGGGGCTTTGTGTTATATAGGCACCTATTACTGCCCCCATCCCGATTTTTCACATTTGCTATCTGGTCACCCTAAATCTGTCTGTCTGTTAAAAGTTTTCAGCTCCAGATTGTCCTTTGTTCCTCATTTCATTTCCCTCCATTTACGTGTCTCCTTTCCTCTACCGTTCTCTCTTTCCTCCTCTATCCTTCCGTTCCCCCTTGCTCTCCCTTGCCTTTCTTTATTCCTCTTTTCTAAACACACTTTCCTTCCTCTCTTCCCTTATTCATCTTGTCCCTTCTTTCTTCCTCTCACATACACTTTTCTCCTTTTCTATCCTCCTTTCTCCCCTTCTTTATTCCTCTCTCTGCCCTCCCTCTGTCTCCCAGTGAGCGCCTCGGGAAGAAGACAATTTGAAGGCTTTCCGCTCTGCCCTCAGCTGAGGGGCTCTTTCTCTCAAGCCAATCAATGGCAGCCTTTCAGCCCCAGTGGGGCTTGGCAAACATGAGATCAATAAGTTATTAGCACCATTCTGTCAGCTGTAATGTGGAGATTGATCGGGGCCGGGTCTCTTGCATGCTGCCTGGCACTTCCCCAGCCTGATAAAGATGACAGATTAAGGGAATAAGAAAAAGGAATTAAGGAGTCTGGCTGTCAAAGCTGTCACGGGCTGGAAGAGCGCAGTTTTTTTCAGGGGCTGAATGAGTGCAATCGGACGTTTAAACGGTGCTAAGGGTACAGCACCACCAGCAGCTCTGTCTGGAATCACTGTCTTTAGCATTCACCTTTGAGAGCGGCGCAGCGAGGTCTGTGCACAGGCACAGCAGCTGTGCAGGGCGTTTAAGGGAATAGCAGCTCGCTGGCATGGGCCACACACACGAGACACTTCGTCTCTGTCACGAGAGGCCACGAGCCAAGGCTGCGCTGTGCTCCCCTCGCGCTCGCTTGCTCTTGGAGGGCCTGGCTTCCAGCCACGCTTGTGATGCTGCCGGCCAGCACGAGCGAGCACTCCAATGCCATGGTGAGCTCGCCCCGATGTCAAAGAAGGGGAAGCTTTGGGGGTGCGTCTTGGGGCAAGGGAGCAATTGTGGCAGGTTTTTATCACAGGGTGGGATGGGTCCGAGAAATCAGAAGGGGAGCAGCTCTCTGAAGGATAGTTGCAGACATGTGGGCGAGCTTGCAGTGAGCACGCTCAGCCTAAGGAGGGGGAGGCAGGATTGAGGTCTCTGGGATCATGGCACTCTGTGGGATAGTGCTTCGCTGCCAGAGCATCTTTCACGCCATGACCTTGGAGCCCTCTGCTGGCACTGATTATAGCTCAAACTGTCTTTGTGAGGCAGGTACAGGGTCAGAATACCCATTTTACAGACAGGTAAGCTGAGGTACAGAGGGCTTCTTCAGAGCAGCACAGAAAGACAGTGGGTCGCTATCAGAGATGGGAATCGAACCCAAGAGTCCTAACTCTCAAGCTGACTGCCCTGACCACTAGACCACGCTCCTTTCCAGAGCTGGGGATAGAACCCAAGGGTCCTGATTTGTAACGACTCTGAAATAATACACTCCTTCCCCAAGCTGGGGATAGAAGCCTGGACTCCAGCCTCCCAGTCCCCCTGCCCTAACCACTAGATCTCCCAGCATGTCCTCCTCATATCTTCCCTGAGAGGGGGTGGAGCTCACAATTGCTAACCAAGACTCTCTGGGTAGCGTATCAAACGAGGCCGGTTGTCTCTCTCAAGCTCAGCGTATCCTCTCTGTGAGTGGTTTTTATACTATGAATATTTACCACCTTTTTATGGCTGGGTGTGTTCTGTAGAAATGAATTGCAAAGGGAGGTGGGAGACAAGGGGGCGTTTGTGCACGTTGGCTCATAAACAGCCCTGTTACAGGCAGATTGGAGGCTGGCTCCAGGGTGACCTGCACCTCCCTCTGCCACATTCCTTGGGAATCTTAGTATTTGGGCTGGGCTTTGAGGCACTTTGCTGCTGCTCATGCAAAGCGAATGGACACAGACAGTTGGTGACTGACAGGCCAGTGCTGACATGCTGTGCAAGAGGCAGAGTGCCTGCTGGTTACAGCAGAGAGCTGGGATTCGGGAGAGACCTGGGTTCTTTCCCAAACTTGGGGAGGGAGCGTTGATGGGTTAGAGCAGGGGTCAGCAACCTTTCAGAAGTGGTGTGCCAAGTCTTCATTTATTCACTCTATGTTAAGGTTTCGCGTGCCAGTAATACATTTTAACGTTTTTAGAAGGTCTCTTTCTATAAGTCTATAATATATAACTAAACTATTGTATGTAAAGTAAATAAGGTTTTTTAAATGTTTAAGAAGCTTCATTTAAAATTAAATTTAAAATGCAGAGCCCCCTGGACCGGTGGCCAGGACCCGGGCAGTGTGAGTGCCACTGAAACTCAGCTCGCGTGCCGCCTTCGGCACACGTGCCATAGGTTGCCTACCCCTGGGTTATAGCATGGGACTTGGGTCAGGAGTCCCTGGGTGAAATGCCCATCTCTGCCACTGACTTTCTGTATGACCTTGAGCATTCACCTGCCCCATTTACATCAGTGTCCCATCTGACCTCATGACACTAAGCCCACCTCCTGTGGGGGGAGGTGCGGCTTGCAGAATACTTAGAGGTCTCTGGATGATGGTGCTAGAGGAGCGCCCCATCCATTTCTTGGGGGGGTGGAGTCTAAATATTGCTCCAGAGCTATTTATCAGCTCTTCCCTCGCGAGATGCAAGAACGGATCTGCGCCCCGAGCTATTCCAGTTCTCTTCCCGACTCTGAGGCTGATCTCCCTGCAGGAGCTCCCGTCTCTTCCAAGGGAGAGTCAGGAAAAGCCTGTCCAAATGGCGAGAGAAGGGGAAAGGATTTTAAGAAAATAAATAAATTAAGAGTATGTCTACATTGCAGTCGAAGATGTGATTGCAGTTCGGGTAGGCAGAGCCGTGCTAGCTTTGATCTCGCTAGCGGTGAAGATGCGGTAGCCCAGGTGCCAACTTCCTTCTTTCCCGGTGGGTGCTTCACCCTGAGGCTCCGCCCCTTCCTCCAAGGCCCCACCCTCGCTCCGCCTCTGCTCTGCAGCCTCCCGCCCACCACCGAACAGCTGATCAGTGGGTGGCTGGTGGGTGCTGATCACCCACTATTTTTTTCCCGTGGCTGCTCCAGCCCCAGAACACCCATGGAGTCAACGCCTGTGTGCGGGAGCACTGACCCCGGTGCAGGCTAGCAATGGAAGTACGTAGCCAGGATACCAGATGGGCTTGTACAGCCCACGCAGGGTCCGTGCCACCACATCTTCACTTCTGTTTTTAGCTGCGCTGGCTAGGTTAAAGCTAGCTCGGGTTTGCCTAACTGTGCTGCAGTCAGACCTCTGATGGCAGTGCAGATGCACCCTGAGATTTTGTAATGCCAGACCGTAATCTGGCCTATTTAGTACAGTACTGCATGTTCAGCACCTCATAATGGAACTGAGCCAGTGGGAAAGAGAAACCCCATCTCCTCAAATACTCCATCCCAGTGCAGTGCCTCCCAGGGGAGTTTCCTTTGTGCCTGTCCCCTATCACCATTTTAAAAGTAGTTTGTTACAGGGGACCCAAAGGGTTGATGGTTTGGGGAGAGGATTCCTGGCTCCAACATTTGCAGAACCCCTGGTGTGTGCTAAGAACGGTCCTGAGCCAGAGAGCTTTTGGATCCAGGCCCAGATCTGTGAGACTTGCTGTGCTCTCATCTCTAGCTAGAAACTTGTGACGACGTTAGCAAATTTTTATCATTTATCTTGCGGTCGTGGCTAGGAGCCCTAGCCAGCGCCCAGGCCCCCTTTGTGCTAGGCACTGTTCAAACACAGAACCAAAAGACAGTCCCTGCCCCAAAGAGCTTGCAGTCCAGCAATACGACAAAAAACAACAGGTGGAGACAGGGAGACGGAAACACAAAAAAGCAACGATAGGCAGTGTTCTCACCACGCCAGCTGCCTTACCTAGCAAAGTCCTCTCAACCAATGAGCTGCCTGTTGGAGGGATGAAACCTTCCACCTCTGGAAGGGTGCAAAGAAATTGTTTCCAGATCTGCCCAACGCCGCACAATTGCACTGCTACTGTTTTGGGGTTGAACTACAGGGTTTTCCCCTCCTCTCTGCAAGAAGTAAACCTGTGGCAAAGTCTGCCCATTATACTCCCCAGCATTGGGATCCTGCCTTCCAGAGACCCTACTGCCTTCCTTCCCCCTCTGCCCCCACCTTCCCTGAATAATTTTTTTTTTCCACACCCATTGCCCTCAGTTAAATTATGGCCCATAATTCCCATGACCTTGTGCTTCACTCTCCCTTTGTTCCATTGATTCCTGCTGGCGAGGGGCAGAGCTGATCGGCCGCAGGATTCCACACTGCTGTGCTGAGCCCACCCTGTGCGGCCCCTCGCTCGTCTGCCTTTGTTGTTAGCAGTTCACGGCCCGCTGGGACTCAGCAAGGTGGTGCTGCGTCTCGGTTTCAGGGCAGACCAAGAAGCCCGTCGCCAGGGCGGCAGCCTCCAGGATCCCCACAAAGCTGTCACCCGCTGCGCAGGGACAGACTGAGCAGCTGGGCTGGAGTGGGGGTATTTCCGCAGGCTGCATGCACCGGAGGAGGAAAAAAGAAAGTACTGAGAAGCCTCTGAGACCTTTCAGGCTGGTTAGTGGGAACTGTTTGTTATACCCAGGACTTGAATTGGAAGGGTGGGGAGTCAGGGGCCTGGAAAGACGTTTGCCCTTGTTAGAATAATACCGAGAGAGGAACAGCCGGTTTGACTTGTTACATGTTCACCAGCTGAGCCTTGGTTGCCCCTGTCTAACCTGGCTCGGTCCCACTTCGCTGCACCAGGTGCTTCTGCAGCACAAGCAGTGCCCTGGCTAGGGAATGTCGGAGCGGCTGTCTAACCCTGCCCCGTTCTTGGTAACACTCTGCATTGCAGAAGAACCAAACGTGGCCCCTGGGCCTCCCGTCCATCTGTGCGTGGGGAAAGCTTGCGTCCGTGTGAGAGACACCCGATATGTGAATCTGCTGAGTGACTTGTCACAGTGATTATACGCCTCCTTCCCCAGAGCACGAGCCCAGCCCTTCTGCCCTGTACTGTGGGGGTGAGGTGGCTCCCCTTGGAAAATCACAGCAGAGAGCTGCAGGAGATGGTGGCACTGACTGGCATGGACTTCCCCGGCTTAACCGCGATGTTAGCTCAGGGATCCCTCTTCATAGCTCTTGGTGTTAAAAGGCTATTGGAGGTATTCCCTGCTCCCCAGAGCAGCCCCAGTTCCCTCACTTTATCTGGGGGCAATGCATCTCAGATTGGCCTTGTGGGCTTGCCATGGGTTCAGCCATCCTGGGTGAGCCAGTGCACGAGCGCCTAACCTGCTCCAGCGCGGCCCCCTTGTCGATATCAGCATGCGGCTGTCCCGCGTCTGCACTGGCATTGTGTCTGGCCATGAGAAGCAGGAACAGCTATTGGGACCAGTATCCTGTGATCCTTAGCGCCACAGCCTGCTGCATTGCTCTGGGCTCACGTTCACAGGGTGCTGGGGGGCAACTTTTCTGCCCATGGTGGGAGGAAGTGGTCTAGGCCGGGGAAATTCGTTTCCTGGCAGGCCCCAAGGTGGTGTGGGGGTGGGCTCTTACATGGATCCTGCTCAGCCTAACAACCAGGGCTGGCAATGGCTGCTTTCTGTGGAGTCCGTGTTTCTTTGGCGTGCCCCTGCAAAAGCTGCTGCCAAGAGACAGTGCCAGGTGTTTCAGAGGCGGCTTTTGGCCTGGAGAAGACGAAGGCGGCGGCTTGCAGTTACAAGCAGAAGCCCTACAACAACAGAATGGGACCATGTGGAGATGGAGGCGTGGATGGAGCTGATGCTGTTTTTCGTCCAGCCCCCGCCCCCATGCGGACCACTGCCTCTGGCCCAGGACCACAAGCCCCGAGTGGTGGGGCTACATGGTGATGGGAACGCAGGAGGGCCAGCAGTGAGCCCAGAACTTTCTCAGGAGGAAAACTGCCATGGCATTTGAGCTGGCCAGGGCCCCTGAGTGGCCAGGTTGGCAGGAGAGAGCTCCTGCAGCTGAGCCCGAGGGCTGGCCAGCCCAGCCTGCAGGCAGATTAGTGAGCTCAGCTGGATTGCAGCAGGGACCTGCTGGGCACAAGGCAGCCAGCAGGCCTGCTTTTAAGCTCAGCAGCAGGTTGCTGGCTGCTCAACCCTTATGCCTACAGCTGCGATCACGCCTGTGCCAGCCTTGCTCCTGCTCTGCTCCAGCCCTGCTTGCGCCCTGCCCCTCAGCTTGACTCCTGGTTCCTGACTCCTGCTCCAACCGCTAGGCCCGGCTGATCCTGGTTGTGACACAGATCACTCAGAGAGAAGAGGCCATGACAGCCCAGAAGTGTGTTGCTATCACTCTGCAGAAGCTGGCAAGCTTGGATTGTTCCAGATCTGTTGACAATCCGTTCAGGGTAGGCAAATCCATGATTGGTGCAGTGGTCATGGAGGTTTGCAAGGGAAGTAGTGCAGGTAGTGCTCGCCCTCTGGGTTGGAAAAATTGGAAATATCCCTGAAATAATTGCGGGGTTTGAATGGCTGGGGTTCCCGAGCTGTGCAGGTGCGATTGATGGGATGCATAGACCCATCCTATGCCTGCCATTTGAAGCAAGGGAGCACCTTTAACAGGAAAGGATACTGCTCCATGGTTATGTGGTCCTCAGTCTTTTCCATACTGGGACCCACCCAGGACCCCCCTCATTCAGCAACATGGGAAGGACAAGATGTTTGTAACTCCCAGACACTTGGTTGTGTCTCCCCTCTCACTGAGACCCCCAGTGTGCCACGACTCCTGGGCTCTGTTTTCACTCTGCTGCCGTTGCCACCAAGCCAGGGGGAAACTTGTTCAAAGTTGGAATTCGGGATCTGTTTTTTTTCTCCTTCCGTCAAGTGTGCGTCCAAAAAGCGGATTTCGATAGGCCACCCCTGGTGTGGAATGGTGTATTGGAATGGATGGATGGGTGGCAGGGGCTGGAACCGGGCACATATTCCCCAGATGGGACTGGTGTATCCAGGCTATGTGCACAGATTAGATATAAAGGGGAGAGGACCAATTCTCCTGTGCTATAATATGAATCTTTGCATTACATAGCACCTTCTACCCAAGGGTGTCAATGGGCTTGACAATAGTAATGAATGAAACTGTTCAGCTACCTCTGTGAGGTGGGCTTATACCCCATTTTACAGATAAGGAAGCTAAGAGCAAGGATGGTCTTGTGGTAAAGGTACTGCCAGTGGCCTGGGATTTCGGAGACCTGCGTTAAATTTCTAGCTCTGCTGCAGACTCCCCATGTAATTGTGGGCACATCGCTTTGTGGCTCTGTACATCTCTGTTCTCTGGCAATAATAATTCCTTTCTCATCCCCATTGTGAGAGCTTAGACTGCAAGCTCTTTGGGGCAGGGACTATCTTTCATTATGTACATGTACAAGGCTTAGCACAGTGAGATCCTGATGTCCGCTGAGGCTTCTAGGCATTGCTGTAATGCAAATACAGAAGTAATAAGGAGACCTAGAGAGGTCAAGTGACTTGCTCATGGTCAAATAGTCTGTGGCAGAGTTGGGAATAGAACCCAGGGGACTCTCACTGTATGTGCACCCAGGCACGTGTCTTAACCACAATTCCATCTTTCATTCTCATTGTCTAATGTGATGCAATAAAACATGTTTTAAATGAAAAAAAAAAAATACTAAATGCAAAGTTGGCTCATCGTTTAGCAGAGAAGAGATTTAATATAATGGAAAGAACTCCCACGCTGAAAGTGTAGCAAGAGTCTTGTCATCTTCTTTCCCCCCTAGCTTTTTTCCATCCTTTAGGTTTCAAAATGGAACATGCTGATTTGACAACAAAATAACATTATTTAGAGGTTTTTGGAGCCTCAGGACTGTGCGTGGATGTGAGATACTGGGACAGGGGCTGCAGGTCTCGCTGGCGTTAATATGCTAACATAGCATGTCCGGAGAGCTGGGTTCAAATCCTGATTTGGTCACAGATGGAAAATAGTGAGCTCTACCTAGAGCATGACCCTAATCACATGAGTGTGTTTGACCCGCCACTGCATTTGTGCACATGGTGCTTAGGAGATTAGGTGGTGGAGCACCCTCTGAGAGCAGGGCAAAGAGCCAGTCACTCGTTGATGTTTGGACAGCAGGTACCGGGGGCGCTGCCAGTCAGGAGTGACGTGAGGCAGGTCAGAATGAACGCGTGTTGACAGAGCTGTGCGTTTGTTTGTGTGGTTCAAGTAGCAGGGCAGAGGAGGGACTCGAGATCATGACTGAGGTGCTTTGGCAGAGCTGCGAAGTCATGGACGCTTACTACTGCTGCATAGAGCCACTGCCCTAACCCACCAGTACCTGTAAGCGTGTCGCCGATTCCTCATTTGAATCATAAGCACCATCTCTTCCCCAAATGCATGAAATCAGGCCATAATGTGATTCTGCCCTCCTGGGAGTGGTGAGCTGAGTATTGGGATTTTGTTGTTTTGAAACTGCAAATGCTGGATGAGAGAAGGTTAGAGGCTCTTGGCCTCCAGCTCCAAGGGTTTGCAACATGCACAAGAGTATAATGACCAGGAAAATTAACACTCAGAATGAGGAGTTCCAGATAGTTGAGGAGTGGGAAGGAGAGAGAGGCACTGTCTTGTGACCGGGCCAGGTACTCCTTAGTTCCTTCCGAGTGGGCTCTGCTCCTTGACACTGTGTGTGACAGGCCTTTTGTTTCCACTTTTGCAAAATGCACATGACAGTCCCTCACTGAAGGCTGAGTTAAGGCTTGAATTTGGAGTGCCTTGAAGATTTAAGGTCTGTCACTCTCTTTGAGTCCATCCTTTCTTCAGATTGCCACCATTTCATTGTATTTACTTGGTTTTTCGGTTATGGATGGCTGCAGATCTTTGCAATGCTTCCAAGCACTGGTTTTGTTAACAGCCTGGGTGACAGGGTCACGGTGAGATAAGATCAGAGGCAGCTTGTGCTCTTTAAAACCTTGAAATGCCACTTGTAACTTTGCAGAGTTCTTACATCACTCATTGGATAAAGGCATTTCCTAGCAGGTTCTGCCCTCCACATGTTAACTGTCTGTTCTCTGCACCACTTGGACTCTTGTCAGCTACAACTCCTTCCACTGTGTCTCCCGATAAACAGAATGCCAGCTCAGTCAACTAGATTTAGCTAGCTGAACTTGAATTAATGCGGGGTGACTTAGCGCTAAGGACCCTGGTTTGGATCGAGATGCCATGTGGAATGGAAATAATGTTTTGTTGTGTTAAACAGTGGTGATTTGAACTGTAACATTTCTTAACCATAAGAAAGGTTGCAAGCAAAGCGTCTGTGCTTTGCTCGTGTTGACTCATAGACAGGCGCAACATATACGCTCTCAAATATGGTACTTGTTTTCAAGGTTTTTTGAGATGCTGCATCTTTAACAAGCCCTTGATAAATGAGAATTTGATGCTCACGGTGACAAACTGTCTCTTCCTTCCTGCCCATATGCAACTTCATGCTTTCAGTTTCCCCAGCATTATTATGGGAGGATATTGATTTTAAATCTGTTCAGGGGACGCTGTAATTGTATATTAGATATTTTGCGTTGGCTCGCAGGGCTGCACTAATGCAAAAGGCTCGAGCGTTTCCGTACAGTCTAGAGGGAGAAGATTGCTAAGGACCTTGAGGTTTTTAGGAGGAGAGAGAGAGAGAGAGAGAGAGAGATACTGTGGTAGGAAGATTCAGAGGGAATTGTTTTTCTTCTTCTCCCACCCCCTTTTTCCTCCCCCCAGTTGCTTTGCATCAGGGCATGAAAGGAGTGGAAACACAAGAGGGACAAAAGGCAGCCGAACAAATGATGAAACTCAGTAAGGAAATAAACTAGATTCAGAATTTACGGCTTAAAATTGTTGCATTGATCACTGTTTGAACAGTCATTACATCCCTTTGGACTGCATGATTAGGAAAGCAGATCTGGGCTTTCAAGATGATGATTTTTTTCTTTCTTTCTTCTCCCCCCCACCCCCACCCATAGCCTGACTCTATGTTTGGGCAGCAAAATGCGAAATAAGTCTCTGGTTGATTCTGTGAAAGGGAAAGAAGTGAAGCGTTATCTGATACTCAGGTCTCTCATTTCTGTGTGTGTCTCTCTCTCTCTCCCTCTTCTAGATGAAATTTTAGGCAGGAGAAGAGTATGTTCTCCCAACAGCAGCAGTGAGTGTCCTTTAGAAAGCAAGAAAACCCGAAGCGAGTCCCCAAAGGGTAAGTGCTGCTTCTCTCTCCCCTCTCCCCGCCCCATTTTCTTTTCTTAAGAACCTAACTTAATTGAAATTAACGAGGGAGGGATGCGAGATGCTGAGTAGGAGCTTTCAGTATCAGTGCTGGGGATGTGCAAGGAAGGCTACCAATGCACAGTGTTCTCTTCAGCTAAGTGGAGGGAAGATCAGTGTGTGTGTGTGTGTGTGTGTGTAATTATCTCCCTTAATTAGACTGATTATTTTACGGTTTAAAAACCAAGCCAGGAACTCCTGAGGTGGGTTAGGTTCAGGGCGGGGGGGGTGGGGTGGTGTCTTTTTCAGCAGAGTGCCTTGGTTTGGATATTTAATACAGGACACGCACTGCGTTATCATGTTGGCATCTGCTTTTTTGTGTGTATCTAATTATGAGTATAGTAAAAGTCCAGCTAGATAGTCCTCCTGCGTTGATGAAGTTATTCCTCTATAGATGGAATCTGTAGAGTTGAGGGGGGGAGGAATGTTTTGTTTTTAATTTTAGGGTTTTTATTTAAATCTCCTGATTTGTTTTTATGCCTCCCTGCCATAAACATGATTTTAAAACTTTGTTTTACGACCGGCAATGTGGAATGGGTAATGGAGCCTGCAGTTAATGAGTTCGTCTTGGGGTTGCGTATATGAGGTTTTGCAGGCTGTTCACTTCGAGGCTTTGTTGTTAAGGTCAGACTAATTAGCTGTCAGTAATGCCCACCTCAATCGTTATTGCTTAACCTGCGCTCTTCTAGCCATTTCCAAAAAAAAAAGCGTCAGGCTGGCTGCCTGCAAGCCAGGTCTTGTTTCATGGGGTTGGAGTCGAGCAGCTGAGCTTCTTAAAAAGGAGTGAGGGGGACTGAATACACCCCCATGTTAACCAGACCAGATGGTCTCCAAGGGTGACTTCAGCGTGCAGCGTTTTACTGTGGAACGTTCACGGCTTCCTAAAATAATACCTCGTATTGCGCCTTCTAGCAGTGCCTGGTACAGCACCTAGGATGACACTCTAATTCTAAGTAATATTCTTTTATGTCATCCCCTCCCTGCCTCCTATCCCAAAATTATGATTAGAAGGGCATTAGTATTCCAAAAGCGATCCTTGTTGGCTGCTAATTGGTGCGAATAGTGCCTGGTACAGTAGCTGCTAACATTACCTAGTAACATACACTCATTCTTAATCATTTTCTTTTATGTACCCCCTTCCTGCCTCTTATCTCCAAATTGTTCCAGTTAGGAATGCATGAATGGTCGAGCAGGAATTCCTGTCAGGTGCTAACAATACCTGCTGTAATGGGTACCCCAGCCAGTACCATCCACTAGGCCTAAATTATTTCCTTTCATTTGTTCACCTGCCCACTTCCTGTCCTCCTCTTGCCCTCCCCTCCCCGAATTACCATCAGAAGTTCCTCTATATTCCAGGAGGAATCCTTTGTGAGTGCTGAAATGCATTTATTACCCAGGAGCTTTCGATTTCCAGTGTCAGGCTATGCAATATCACGCCACAGTTTGCCACAGCTTCCTTAAAGGAGTTAGCACACTCTGCCCACCTTCAGGCTTCTGCTGACTCTCGCTCCTCTACCCTTTCTTATCCATTGCATGCTCTGAAAATGGATCACGGTGGTAGCAATTTAATCTCTCTTGCTGAGAAGCAGCTAAGCTTTAATCAGGCTGTTCAAGACCAGACTATAGTTTCTGGATCTATGACTCTTATCCCTACCCCCCAAAAAGGGTCCCATTCTACACAAATGAGAGTCATTGTCAGCACTACTTGACTTCGTTGGTTGCAGTACCAAGCCATAAACAATCCAGTCCTAGCAGAGATGGGCCAAAGCCGTCCCTCCCCGCCCCCCCACTTCGTAGGTTTGAGTGAAATGAGAGCCAGATCAGAGCCAACCCTTATTTTTGCATATCCACCCGCTGGTCCACTTACCCACCTTTGCTTCTTTCTAAATCCTGCTTTCTCAACCAGAATCATTTAATCGGGGTTTCCCTCTGACTCATTCAGTCAGGGTTTCCCCAGAAGTCCTAAAGGGTGACAGCTCCACTCCACTTTCATTTTCTGCCCCCCACTCTTTCCTTTCCCTGAAAGCCTTCCCTGACTTTTAAGCTAGGCTAACCTGAGACTGACACAGACCTTCTAAACTATATGGATCTCTTTTAAACCTCCGAAGTTCTCCCTCTTCTGATACACACATCTTGAGATTGTTTAGTGGCAGCTCTTCTCCCCCAGGTACTGTACGAGGCCTTTGACACACGGGGATCAGCTCTGCGCTAGCTGTCACTAAATAGTTAGGTTCCTTTGATCAGTGTCAATGGTGTTGTTTTTGTTGTGTGTAGATTAGAGGAACTATAGACTAGGGGAACCTGGAACATCCAAGTTACCAGAATGGATCAGGCCAATGGTCCATCTAGTCTGGTATTTTGTGTTCAGCAATGACTAGTACCAGCTGTTTCACAGAAAGGTTTACAATCCCCATAATAACCAGGCATGGACTGTCCTACCCACAGGGGATGGTTCTTCCCAATCTCTGTCACTTAGGGTACGGTTACACTGGAATAAAAGACCCACAGCACAGCTGCAGCTGTCCCAGGTCAGCTAACTCGGCCGTACGGGGTTCAGGCTTTGGGTTAAAAATTGCTTTGTAGACGTTTGGGCTTGGGTTGGGGCCCGAGCTCTGGACCTCCCCCTTTGTGGGGTCCCAGCCCAAGCCAGAACACCTACCCAACAATTATGCAGGTCAAGCCCCATGAGCCCGTCAGCTGACCTGGGCCAGCCAGGGGTGTTTAATTTCAATATTCGTGGCTTATGCTTTGGGGCATACCAGTTTATGTCCTTTTAGAACTTAACCTATCTACTGCAACGGTGAATGTTCTTATTATCTCTGCAAAGTCTCATTCTTTGAATCCTGCTGAGCTCTGACCTCAAGGATATTGTTATTATTTATAATGTATTTGTATTGTGGTACCGCCTAGGAGCCCTCGTCATGGACCAGGACCCCATTGTGCTCGGTGCTGTACAGACACGGAACACTATCTTGTGGCAGTGAGTTGCTTGGAGAGGCTAGAGAAGGCATTCTCATGCTTCTTTTGAATAATGTGGGCCTCTTATTAATTGGGACATTTTCTTGTGGACGCTTCCTGTCACGTTCACGGTCACATAACGTTCCTAAGGTAGCACCAGCAGTTCTTTATATGGAAAGGCAACTTGCGGGAAGCGTTCAACGAGTTTCTCAGTGTGGATGGGGGCCTTGTAGGGAAGCACATCTTCCACGTGTGTACAGGAAAGAGTGAGAGGAACCATTGCCCAGTGGTTAGGGCACTACCATAGGATTTGGGAGACCTGGGTTCGAATCCCTGCTCCAATCCAGGTACTCAGATACTATTCTGATGGAGGCCAGATAAGTGCCTAAGATAGATATTGAAACACTGGCTCAGCATTTATCTCTGCCTGCCTGCATTGCAAATTCAGCCATAACCAAGACTTTACCGTAATTTGACGGTGGGATTAAAACACGCCGAGGGTGCTGTCTGTGCTGCAGAAGGGAACCACCCTTTAACTGTGTCAGGACAGCCACATCCATACCTCCTTGTTGCAGGATTCCCCTGCGCTTCCCCTGTCAGATGGGATTGGCTCCCCCCAGGGTGGCTGACAAGCTGCTAAGCAACCTTGGCAAACATGTGACTTTCCAGGAGTATTAGAAAGTGGGCACCTACCTGCGTTGGGTTACTGAGACATGGTGACCTAGAACCTGTCTTGGGGTGTTTGGTAGGAGAGGGAGTTTGTGTGGCTGGGACTCGTACATGCATGTGCAGGTGGGAGATGAGTGGAAAGAGCCCACCCATCCCTTAATTAGCTAAAGCAGTGCTGGAAAGGCACCCAGGCAGGGCTTGTGCAAGAGCAATGCAAAGGCACACCCTGTGCAGAGTCGACAGCTCCTGGACTGCCCCAATCTCCCTTTCCAACAGTGGGTGGGACGCTTACTGCTTTCAGCAACAAAACTAGACGGGAGTCGGGTCTGCCAGTTCACAGTTGTGGGCAGTGGCACCAGTGAGGGAGGCAAAACCCTGGCCTGAATTTCCCTGTCCCTCCCCTAATCCCCTCGCAGCGTGGCACCGTGCAGTGCTTCGACCTGCCCCAGGCACGGCTGCCTTAGGAGCCAGGTGAGCTAGAGGAGATCTGTACCTTCCGGTGGTTCAGCCAATCTTCCGGGGTCTTTTGCTCGGGTAAAGTGGCCTTTGGCGGCTGCTCCCCTGCTTTGGGTATGTCTACACTACAGGATTAATCCGAATTTAGATAATTCGAATTTGGGAAACAGGTTGTATAAATTCGATTGTGCGCGGCCACACTAAGCACCTTAATTCGGTTTTAAACCACATTAATTCGGTGGTGTGCGGCCACACTACCCCATTAACTTAAACACAGTAATTCGGTGGTGTGCGTCCACACTAACCCTAATTCGAATTAACAAAATCGATTTAGGCTCTACTCCGTTCGTCGAGGTGGAGTACAGAAATCGATTTAAAGGGCCCTTTAATTCGAATTAACTGGCTCTGTAGTGTGGACGGGTGAAGGGTTAATTCGGATTAAGGCAGCTAAATCCGAATTAAAGTCCTAGTGTGGACCAGGCCTTTGTGTACTCTGCCTCGGCCCTGTCTACAACCCCATGGGAAGGGCCTATCCCATTATATCACATGCCGGCCCTAGATGCAGCTGTCACTCCGGGCACGGCAGCATTGGCTCCAAAACGGCCTTTTGACCAGGAAAAGTGACCCTGCTCCTGCGGCACATCTTGAGACACCGTGGCTGCATCTCACAAAGCAAGGAGAACAGAGGCAGCCGAGGAAATCGCTCCTTTTCTCTGACTGAGTGAAAAAATACCTGTAGGGCTGGAAGCCCTTCCAGCACCGAAGTGGTAACCTTCCCTTCCCCCTCCCCGATGCACACACCAGAGATCAAAAGAGAGCCCTATCTCGGTGGAAACGGGCCACGCCAGCATTGCTGTCAAACAGAGCAGAACGTTCTCGTGTCTAATTTGGAAATGTGAGCGTATCAGAGGCTCAGAGCAAGGTCTGCGCTGGCAGGTCATGGAGGAAGCTTTCTCCCTGGGAGACAATTCCCCAGTAAAATGTTCACTCCCGCAGCAACAGCGTGGTCTGGAGATGTGCTCCTCTGATCCCTGGAGACAGAGAATAAAACTGCGTTATTGCAAAGAGAGCGAGAGAAGAAAAATCAGGGAGAAGGGGTTTTTTGTTTTTTTTTTTCTATTTGAGCTGCTGAAAAATAAATCTGTTAGAAGCCTCCTCAGTTGGGGAGATTTAAAAGTAGGCTGGACTAACTGCTGGAAAATACACGGTAGGAAGCGATCTTGCCTTGGCTGGATGACCTCGTGGCGCTGCCATTCTCTTTTTTCCTTCTGTGAATCACTTAAAACCCAACAACCCTACAAACCAACAGCACTACTTTGGATCTTTAGTTTATACAAAAACAGACCTGGCCCTGGCCGTGGGCCAGAGCTGGACAGTTCAGATCGAGACTCTCCCATAATGTGGGGGTCTCCAGATCCATGTGTTTGGTCCAGACCTCTCTCCACTTAAGAAGCTATTGAAGAACAATAGTCTGGCCCCGCTCCAGCTCCCACTGAAGTTTGTAGCAAACCTCCCTGCTGGGCTGCGATGGGCACAGGAGCAGGCGGTCTGTTGGCTGGGACAAGAAAACCCAGGTGGCCACGATCTTAACACTCAGCTCTGGCTTTGAGTCTTTGGCCATAGCTGAGCTCACAGGGCAAAGGACAGAAGGACAGAACATTGCAAAGCTGCATGCTGCCCTCTCTGTCTGATTAGAGGAACCAGGAAGGGAGCCCGGCTTCGTGGGGGCTGGTAGCTATTCCCAGCTGCCTCTTAGCTAGTGGGTGTTAAAGGAGAGGGTCTATCTGCGGTAAGCCCTATTGGAGGGGAATTATGCGATGCCTTGCTCAGGGGACGAGTCTCAAGCAAAGGGTTCCGTTTTCCCACCTTGAGTTGTGAAACCCCAGTGTGTCACCGTTGGGGGGAGGCCGTCAGCAGTGGGGGGGGGGGGAGTGGCATCGTAGTCTGCGTCACAGAACTGCGGAGAGCCTGCCCGCTCTGAAGGTCTGGTTCCCTTGTAGCTGACGTTCTGGAGGGCACAAAAGGTTGTGATGCTGTCGTTGTGTTGACAGAGTGATGGGGGAGAGAGCCGCACTCACGTGCGCACACCCAGAGCCCTGGTTAGGGGGGCCGGCCAGGAGAGCAGCAGAGAGACAAGCAGATGTCTGTCTAGGCCCTTGCTTCTGAGCCTCGACACTGGAGTCCTTTTCACACCTGGCGGCTGGAGGAGATTTGACAAGATCAGTCTCCCGCATTACCCCCTGGTAATGACAAAAGCAGACAGCAAAGCTGCCGCGAAGCTGGAATTATCACTGGCTGAGTCATGTGAAATCTCCAACTATAAGTGTGGAAATCCAGCTTTTCTCCCTCCCCGCCCTCCCACCTTGCACCTGAAATCTGCTCTGGGGCTGATCGGATAGAGTTTATGGTAATTAAGTGTCATTATCCCCCCCCCCCCCTTTTTCCTAATGACACGGCTGTGAAGAAACCTCAGTGATTTTCCTAAATCAGGGTCTGGGTCTTGTGGTTTTTCTCCTCAGAGCTCCAGTTAAGAGCATCAGAGGGGGGTTGAGACAGTTGATGCCTCTCTGAGCTTGCTGGGGAGGAGTGGTGCCAGGAAGGCAGTAGGCTGTGGGCGGTCTTGTCAGCTAGGAGAGTCGGGGGAGGTGATTTGGAGGGGAATTCCAATCCCTTTGCTCTTTCCTGAAAGCACTGGCCACCTGGTGCACAAGCGGTTGCCTCTAATTATCCACCACTCCTCTTTTGAGTCAATTGGTTGTGTGGCAGATGCACCCCATTGGAGGGGTGGGGTCCAATTCCTAGCACTGCACAGCTCGACTCGGGCTTTGAACCTGTGAATTTCACAGGAAGTCCATGGTCCTTGAGATACAGAAACATGTCACTAGGGTGTCGTTTAGTGGTTGCAGTTTGTAGCCCTGGTTGTAGAGTGCTGTGCTGGGTGAGAAATTGAGTGGAGCTCTGTCATTGACCCTAGCAAAATTGGACAGAAATCATGTGCTCGTCCTCTGGGCTTTATACTCACAAGGGAAAGGAGCCGTGTGAATGAGGGTGGCGTTTGGAGATTGGAAACCCAGGATATTATAAGCTTTTTGGCTTCATTCTCTTTTTGGGGTTTTGGAGGAGGTGGAACTTTTTTTTTTTTTTTTTTTTTTTTTTGATTATCACAGTAACATCCCCAGTTGAGATCAGGGCCCCACTGCGCCAGGAGCTCAATAAACACATGGGGCCGAGCGTCCCTGCCCCAAAGATTTTATGCTCTGAATGGACAGGACAGGTGAAAAGTAGACGGAGAAGGAGAGGTGAAGCAACATGCCTGAACTTGCACAGCAGGGAAATGGCAGAACTGGGATTAGACCCAGGTCGTCTCAGTCCTAGTCCAATGTCCTATCTATTGTACTATGCTGCCTTTCCAATGCTGCTTGCTCCCCTCAGTGATCGTCCTCTCAGGGGATATCCAGACCAAGGGCCCTCTTGGTTGTCCGAGAGGTGTATACATAGCTCTAGTCACGTGACAGAGTGCGAGTCAAAGCACCAGCATCCCCAGGTGACACCAGTGTCAAGTGACTGGAATTTGTCCCTTTGCTGCCATCTTGGATTTGGAGCCAACATGGCGGCACTGCTGGGAAGGCCCGAAGGGCTCAGAGGTGGAGACGGGGAGCGAAGGAGAGAGAACTCTGAGCGTGCACACAATGATTCCATTAATAGATTGCTCTCTAATTCAGTCACCGCACTGGCATTCTAGTGAAGCTACACGATGGGCAGGAGCCCTCCCTCCCCCCCTTCCCTCTGCCCGTTAAAGCTGTTATTGGGAGTTTCTCTGTGAGTAATGAAAAGGTTTTGCCTGTGGGGATGATCCAAGATAAAATAGTGTTGGAGCAGCCCCTGCCAAGGCGCGAGTGTGGTAATTACTCTGAGTTCTGCTTACAGTAAACAAAAGCTGCTCTGGATTTTATCTCCCCTGGTTGCTATAGTAGGGTCCCTATTGCCCGGGGAGCAGGTGGGGCCTTTCTGAAAGGGATTCAGCAAGGCTTGGCGAATGTGGAGGCAGGGATGTATGTGGTAAATCTGTTAGTCACTGAACCTAATTTTGCCTTCACTATCCATGCAATCCCAGTGGATTCAGTGGGGGGAAGCAGAACTTGCCCACCTTACTTGGAGACATTGGTACTGCACCTGTGAGTAATGGGAGGAGGGTTGGCCCCATAAGTTATATCAGGGCTGGGCTGGGGTAGTTTGTATGTTTTTTTTTTTCCCTTGTGGCCCTGCTGGGGGCTAGGCGTCCAGCTGATTTCAGGGTTCAGTTAAGAATCATGTGCTTGTTACTCAGACATCAACTGATTCTTGTTCAGCTACTCAAGCTAATGAGGGAATCAGTGGAGTTGTCCTCTGCCTCTTCACAGCACCCATCGTCGTGAGGTGTAGGTCAAGGTTGCAGCGTTCTGAATAAGTGACAATCGCTGCTCCTCTCTTGCGAATAGCCGAGCCAGTTGAGACGGGGGTAGGGAGAGCGGTGGTCTGATAACTGCATCTCCTTTATAACTATTGTTTCATTGCGGTAACCTCCCAGACATTCATTAATTTACCTTCACAGTGCTCTTGGGAGGTCGGCAAGAATTGTCACCTCCATTTTACAAATGTGGAAACTGAGGCATAGAGTCAGATTAAGTGACTTGACTGAGGCCATATAGGGAGACAGTGGCAAAGGAACTCAGATTCTGAGTCCCCATGTGACACCTGAACTACATGACCATTCGCTTTCTCTTGGGGTAGAATTGTGGGCAGGGCGCTGGACTCAGGCTCAGTAGACTTGGGTTCAGTTCCCAGCTCTCACACACATTCCCTGTGTGACGGACCGTTGGCAAATCCCTCACTCTGCCCTGTGCCTCCATTCCCCAGGCCTGCCTCACAGGAGTGTTGTGAAGATAAAAACCGTAATGACTGGGGCGCTCGGCCGCACGAGTACCTGGAGAGACTGTTTCTCTGACTTCCCTTTCGATAGCTGAGCGGATGGATTGTCAGTGCTGCTCCTAGCAAAACTGGTGGCGTGCTACCTGTACTGCAGTTCTCAAACTCATCTACAGGAAGCAGTTGAGCAATGAGCATCTCCGTAGTGAGGGATCACCTTCCCCCTCTTCGTAGCCACCTCCTCCAAGCATGTTCCAAATGGCAGGCTTGAAAAAAAGGGGTGGGTGTCTATTTAGGCGTTAGTTAAAAAGAGAACTAGCATCCCCAAGGGGTGTGGATGAGAATTCAGTACGTCTTTCATCGTGTGTTTGTGGCAGCAACTGTCCTCCTTTACCCCCTTAGGTAAAGTGAGTTTGCCTGTAATTTTGTTCGATTGTAATGTAACACTCTTGGCTTCCAACGAGAGAGAGTGTGTGTGTGTGTGTGTGTGTAAGTGCGTGCGCATGTGCTGAGTTTGAAGTTTTTTGTGTTAAGAGTGTATGCGTGTGTTTGGAAGGGGTGTTGGGAGCATATATACATGGTTGCGGGGGTTGGGTCTGCAGATTTTGTGTGTTCAGGGTGTGTGTGCATGTGTTTGAGGGAGTTGGGTGCTTATGCATTTGTGTCGGGGGAGGGGTTAAGTTGGAGGTTGTGTGTGTCAGGTTCATATGCATGTGTTTTGTGGTATTGAGGGAGGATATCAGTTGACTTTCGTTCTCCGTCTAGTTCTCCGGTCTCCCTGCACTGATGTGATTTCTTCCATCTCTCTCTCTCTTTTTAAAACCTTCTACTCTTCAGAAAATTCCCACACGCCCGTGCTTGAAGACTCAGTGACTCAGATGACCCCAGAGGAACACTACAGACGGATGATGTCAGCCCTGAACGAACACAGCACCTTTGAGGAGCAGCAGCAGCAGCGCCTCTACCAGTTGGCCAACAGCATGGCAGTCCCCAGCCACGGTGGTACGGGCTTTCGGGGGGGGGGGGAGGAATGGGCTGGATTTGTAATGTGTTTAATTAAGTCTTTTGTTTCATTAGTTCCCTGTGATCTCTGATACTTTATCTAGCAACTGTGATGGGCTGAAACAACACCTAGTGGTGAGAATGGAGTGGATCTGCTGTGAGCTTTGCTTCTGAGAAGCTTAGACAATTAGCTTGTGATTGCAGCCGATCTATCAGTAGCGAAGGGTCCTCTCCCCTTCCTCCTTTCTCTTTGTCTTAGAGACTGTCAACCCAAATATTCAGAATCCTTGGTGCAAGTCTGACTTGGTCACAAGTGGAGTGAATTTAGTGGGTCTCTGCCTAGTCTCGTCTCATCACAAGCCCACCCCGCCCTTTGGCATCATCCAGAATGGTTGGCAGGCTTGGCTGAGCAGAGGCTATGGGTTGGGACAAGTGAGGGGGCGTGGTCACTGACGTGCAGTGGCAGTTCTGTGAGAGGATCTAGCGCTGGAGTAGCATGAAGTGTTGCAGGATGTAGTTTAAATGCATTGGCAGTGCTGTGCATGGGAAATTCATACAGCACCTGCCTGCCATGTGTCTGGCTGTAGCTGGTGTTTATGACCCGCCACCTTATGAGGATTCAATTCACCGTGTTTTTAGGAATGAGAAAAGTACCATGCAAATAAGCCCAGGGTGCAATGAAAACTGTTCAGCAGGAGAATGCATAAGCCAGTGGGAAATGCGTGTCTGGGGATAGACAGACAGATTCATCCCTGGTGTGTAACTTCATTGTTCTGTAGATGAATTGGTCCCGCTCTAGCTGAAACCAGATCTGCTGTGGGCAGAGGCTTGGTAAACCTCGGAGCTGAAAGGGAGAAACCTCTTCTGTGCCCAGCATACTCATGTTGTGAGAGTCTCATCAGAGCTTTGCCACAAGAATACCGTAGGCAGCTTCCAGCCACTGCTTTCCTTGCAGCCACAAAACACCAGCAACAAAGCAGGACGTTGGGCTGTCTAATGCTGTGTTGGGTGTTATGGGGAAGCCAAGATTCTTCCTCCTCACTCTTGTTTAATTCAGAGTAGTCTAGGCTTTTGCTACACTGGGGTGTTTTTGCACGGATGGAGAAAACCCGAGTGAGGATGGTGCTGCACCAGCGTAGGAAGTGTTTTGTGCTGGCGTAGACTTAAAGTCGGATAAGCTGCATGTGCGCCAGTCCTTTTTTACACTGGTGCAACTCGTCTACACAAGGGATTTGTACTAGTGCAGCCACATCAGTGCAAAATAAGAAACAACCCAGCCCTTAAAAAGAACCACCAATTATGAACAGGTTTTTGTGTCTCGCTGCTTCTGCTCCATTATCCTGGGGATATTGCGGCTTCTTCGGGAGAGTTTGTGCTCTAGTCCTATGGTTTGTGCTTTAATTAAATAATAAAAATAAAAGTATTTGTCCCTCATAGTGGGGAGCTCGACTCGGAGCCAGTCAAACGGTGTTCGAGGTAACGCGAGCATCACCTGTAGGGGCACTAGTTTGTTAGCAAAGCAGCCAGTGGGAAATTGGGTCATGGTGAGAGAGCCCACACGTGTTTTACAGGCGTCAGTCTGTGTGTACACCTTCCCTTCTCTTGTGCATGTGTGACATGCTGGCCCAGGACTGGCTGTAGCCAAAACAAAGCCATTAATTGTGCATGTGCCCTCTGCCTTTTCTGATGCAAGAGCAGGTGAGTGAGGGGGTGTCCAGGGTGAATCTCTGGGAAAGCGGGGTTGGAGCAGGAGGGATTGTTGGCGAGAGAGATTTGACAACTATCTGAGCACAGAAGGTGAAGGTGTCACTGGGAGATAGAAATTACACGGCACAAGATCCCTTAGTCCATGTCCAGCTCTCTTCCTCTGAACTTCTCTCTACGTAAAGCCTTCAGCTGCCAAACTGTATCTGGCGTGGATTAACCAGAGAAAGAAAGAAAGAGAGAGGGGGGTTGGGGGAGGGAGGGATAAGAGGCAGAGCAGCATCAGCAACGTATCTGGTGAAGACTTGAAGGAGAATCTCCAATCTGGAGTAAATCCCCAGGGCTGCTTGTTAGGTTAATAAAGAGGCTGCCTTCCCCTTCCACTCTCCATTTGATTTGATTTGCTTCTCTGGGTGGCAGGAAGGTGATCCTGTTTAATGTAGAGTTAGGATTTGTTCAGCATCACAGGCACAGCATGCACCTTCCCAGACACGCAATGCGTGTGAGCACAGCACACGCACAACACGCACCTAGGCGCTGTGTAGAGACACACAACACATCTCCACAGAGGCACAATGCGCACAAGCACAGTGCATGCACAGCCCGTGCATAGGCACTAACACACACACACAAACACAACGGTAGACAGAAGCAGCATGCACAGTGAGTGTGCCCTGGCACAATACAGAACTGCACATAGGCATGACATGCACAAGTACAGTATACACAAGGACAATACAGAGGCACAACATACGCTTACACAAAGGTGCAACACACAAGTTGTGCATGCTCGGTATTCACACAAGCACAATAGACAACATATGCTTACACAAAGATGCCACATGCACATGTTGGACACACAACATGCACCTACGCATAAGTACAGTACACACAGCAGACATAATACATGCACAGGCACAACATGGGTACACAGTATGCACACAGGCACAACTCACAAACCATACACAACATATGCATGTGCGCTGGCACGATACATAAGCTCATATGCAACACACACCTATATGCACGTACGCAGGCTCATTACACAGACTCACAACAGGCCAACACATAGGCCCAACTCACTTGGGCACAAATTGGGCACCAGACACGGAAAACATCCCCCACCCCAGGCACAGCACATGCACCAGAACAGCTGATGCCACAGCACTTCTATCTCCAGAGCAGCTCATTGCAGTAAAAAGCCTGACATTTTTTAAAATTATGATTAAACTGTCTCCTCAGCATTTCTGGGAGTGTGTGTGGGGGGGTCCGATTCTGAGGTTTCGGGGTGGGCAGGAGGAGAGGGGGACGCTGCACAGACAGGCTTTCTTGTGTAACGTTGACAAGACAAAACTTCAGTGTGTTTTGGATTAGCGCCACACCACAGGCCTCTGGTTGGGCTATAAATTATTAGTGCCAGGACAAAGCGCAGTTTATCTGCGGGCTCACACGGAGGCACCAATAACGTTAATTATTTAGAAAATGTTAATAATTTAGAAATCTCCCTCTTTTTTTAATTGCTTTTCTTTCCCATTCCCCCTCCCACACGCTGCTGCCTTCCTCCCAGCATCCCGTGTTCTGAATTCAGTCCCTCTCCGTGCCTGGAACCTCTATCCACCAGCGTTGCAGTGTCAATCACTCTGATTTCCCAACTGTCAGAGTGCAGGATTGTAAATAACAGATCCTCCGGGGTGGGGGAGGAGGGGCTAGGCGATGGGGTGGGGGAGACAGGGAGCGACGGGAGGGGAGGAGGAGACGGGAAGGTATACGGGGGAGTTGTTGCGGTCATTCAGGATCAATGCAGCTTCTGGAATTGGCTGCATGCCAGACTTCTAAATTACAGGCACTGTGGCAATAAGGAGTGACCTGGGTTTTTCAGATAATTAATTTATAAACATCGGAGGCGCATGGTCCCTGGCTTGGCGAATTCTGCAGGCTTTTTATGTGATCTGATGGGGCTTGTTGTTTCCCTCTCTCATACATGCCTTTACAGTTTAAAAATATAGATCATTTTAATGTTTGTTCCCTCTCTTCTTTTTTTAATGAGTTTGCATGTACATGAATGCGGCAAGAGGTGCCCTAGGGACCGAAGTCCTGTTTATCCACAGCTCAGGCGGTGGCTATGCAAGGTTTTCCACCCCAACCTGCTCTTCCACCAATGGGTCTCAGCCCTGACTGGGAGGACCCCAGCCCCCCGCTAAGGGAGTTCAGGCAGTTGACGTGTATTGGACACTTGTGTGAGTAACGAAAACATGCCTGGTGACATGCCGTAGGATAGGAAAGAAAATAGAAGGGATAGAACTCGTCATGCTCCAAGCTGTAAGCCAAACACTGCTCAGAGTTAGCAAGAAACTTCCCCTGGGGCAGGTTGTTCCATAACTGCCCACCAGGGGAGTTTCTTGCACCTTCTTCTGATGTAGCGGATAGTGGCCACTGGTTGGAAGCAGGATACTGAGCGAGATGAACCATTGCTTGGCTGATCGTCCAGCAAATTCCTGTGTTCCTCATCATTCGTTTTTGTTAAAAGCACTGGGTGGGGTAGTGGTAAATTTTCATTGTGATGTTGGAACTGGACCAAGACCCAGAGTACTTGTGTCATGCAGGCTGCTTATGCTTAAAATTGTGATTTGGAAGTGAAAGGCTTTCTCTTCCCTTATCCACCACCCCCTGAGCCATGATGCTGCACTTCCATGTGCTCCCCACTTCAACTTCTGGAAATGCAGAGGGAGGCTGGGTGTTTGCTGCTGGGGCAGTGGGGAGAGTGGTCTACCAGGCTCTTCCCCAGCTCTGAGGCAGATATGAGGGGGAACTCTGGTATAGCGCAGCGTGAGGATGCATACCCGTCCCCTGGGTTTTATGCTGGATTTGATGCTCCAGGACCTCCCTCTTCATTTCAGATCTACTCACTGTAGGCAGTGCTGGTGTTGCTATTATTATTATTTGTATTCTCATAGTGCCTAGGACCCCCAGTCACTGACTAGGACCTCACTGTTGTAGGCACTGTACAATGTCTCACGCTGAATCAAATCCGGTGGCGGCAACTCTGCCGGATGATCTTGAGTGGGAGGAGGGAGAGGAAGAGAAAGGGGGAAGCAGACCTATGAGGCTGAACAGTGTTCAGAGATTGGAGCTGGAGAACCTTTCACTGGACGGCATTTGGCCTGGCTGCAGCTTTTTGAAAGCTTTAGGACATGTCCTTGCTGCATCCATTTTCCAGCCTCCTTGCATGGGCGTCAGATATTTAAATAGCTATTGTGTTTCTGGAAAGGTTCTCAGCCTGTGCGGGAGGGGCGTGTATGTGCATCCATACATGTGCAGTGTGTGCACACAGGCACGTGTAGACAGTATGTTTTCATATTTGAATTTGGAAAAAAAATCGTATTCACATATATGACTATATACTATCTAGTCTTCTGGCTAATGCACAGGACTGAGAATAAAGACACGTGAGGGTCTAGCCCCAACTCTGGCACACACATGCCTGGTGACTGTGGGCGAGCCTGTGCCTCAGTTTTCCCATCAGTAAAATGGGGATAGCGTAATCTTAAGCACCTCTGTAGTGCTCTTCAGCCCTGGATCTCAAAGCACTTTGCAAAGGTAGGAAAGAATTATCCCTGTTTTTACAAATGGGGAAACTGAGGCATAGAGGCGAATTGACTTGTCACTCAGCAGTACAAGCACGGTATTAATAATTATGACAGGTTGGTGATGGCTAAGGGGTTAATGCAGGCAAAGCACTATGAGCGTTTCATGGAAGGTGCTGCAGAAGTACAAAGGATGATGATGATTCTAATATATACTCCGACAAACACCCTATTCCTTTATTTAAGTACATTCAATTCGGCTCTGTCTTGGCTTCCTCTGACACAGAGCAGTAGATAGTGGGTGTGAGGAGGGGGTTTCCTGTCTGTGTGTTTTCCAGTGTGTCATGAAGACAATAGCAGAGGTTTCACTGCTGGGCTGGTGCAAGCGTGCAGAGGTAGGGTGCCCCGGAATTGTGTGTAGGCAGTAGATGAGGAGAGGTAAGCCCAACGTGGGGGAAGGAGCACGGCTTGGAGGCGGGGAATCTCCTGATGGTTAACTCTGTGGTGGGGTAGCACTCCAGAAAGAGTCTCTTGCAATGCAGGCGGCTGTCTCATCTGTAACTAATCCCCTTAGCGTTTTCATTGGTCGTCCTGGGCTGCTCTGGTCCCTCTGGTGGATAAATGCATCAAATAGAATAATTAGTAAAGTGTGGCACTTGCACAGCAATGCCCAGCTTGGAATGCTGTACAAACATCAGCTAATTAGTGTGCTGTAATGATCTTGCCGGGGAGGAATTAATACCCCCATTTTACAGGTGGGGGAAACTGAGTCAGAGCAGCTCAGGGCTTGTCTATACGGTCAATGGAACCAAAGCGATTGTAAGTCACACGGTTAGTTATTTTGATGCAAGTCTGTATATAGATGCTTATTTCAGAATCACAGTGCTCTGGGGCTGTGGCTCGGATCCCATCCAGCATTTGCTATGTTCCTGTGCAATGGGGCATTCAGATTCTGAAATAACAGTGCGCACATGCTGCCTTGCACTGAAGTAACTTGAGGTGTGAACTGCAGCCCCCTTAGCTATTCTGGTTTCGTTTCCTGTGTGGACAAGCCTTCAGCGACTTGGGTTAAAGCGGGAGACTGCACTCCGAGTTAGGGTTGAAAGATTCAGGCTCAGTGAGCTCAGTGGGGAGGGGGGCGTTGCAGTGACCCCTGTTCTGCCCTACATGAGGCAATCTCCTCCCTACACCCCCCCCTTAAAAATGAGAATCTCCAGCTGCAAAAGGTGAGTGAAGCAGGAGCTTAGATGGGGCTCTTAGCATGACCCCCTTTCCCCTTCCCACTAAGTAGCCTCTAGTGCACAGCCCTATGCTGTCCAGAAAGGCTGCTGGGGCGGCTAGCTCTACCCTCCCTGCTGTAGCGATTGACTGATTTACTGCCTGACTCATGCCCCACCTCCCTTGAAACCTTTCCATGGAATTCCCCGCGTGTGCCCCAAGGCTGAGCTGCACGAGCCCTCCCAGCGGGGAGCGCGGCCCACGCACTAGCCCGACCAAGGCAGATGTTTCTCATAGTCTGTTTGCAAGTGCCAAACCGCCGCCTCCCTTCAACCCCCCACCCCCACCCCAGCTCTGGGCACTGCTGAGGCTCCAGGTAGGTGAGGGGGAGAGTAAGTGTTGTGCGAGACTTAACAGGACAGCAGGGCTATGCAGGCAGCATGGGCTGGGATATGAATTCCAGCCAGTCAGCGTTGCTGCTGCTGCAGCAGGGGGAGAAAGCAGCGCCATGGTTCTGTTGTTCACAGAGATGCTGTTGGGGGTCAGGGGAGAAGAACCGGATCTTCTGGGCAAGAGGCTATGGGGAGGGTGGGGTGGAGCCTGTGGAGGCAAAACTTTTGCAACCCTGCCCTATGCCCTCTGCCGGGCCAGGAAATGGGCAGGTCTCTTACTGGGTCTCCTGTGTGTGCGCCATCCCTTTTCTGTGGGAGGGGGAGCTGCGTGTGACCCAGCAATGGCTATTAGCCAAGATGGTTAGGGATTCAAGCTTGCAGCCTCCTGCTCTGGATGTCCCTAAACCTTTGACTGCTGGGACTGGAGGACAGAGGCTGGGTCACTCAGAGTGCCCTGTGTTCATTCCCTTCACAGCATCTGGCACTGGCCACATCTGGAAGACAGGATAGATGGACAATTGGTCTGACCCAATATGGCTGTTCTTGTGGGGGGGAGCAGGGTCAGCTGTAGTTCTGATTAGTCCACCAGTTTGGGCCTGTTAGGGCAGCTATGGGCTTTGCCGAACTGGCCAGTGTCACTCTGTGTCCCTAATCTTTGCCCCAGGAAGATTTCCCTCCCCCAGTACAGTGACTCTTGCAACCAGTTCCCTTCCCCCCAGCTGTGGCCCCGGATCCTATGGGTTAATTCTCCTGGGGCTGCAACAACTGGGCTGTGGAGTGTGTCTGACCTCAGCAGGGGACCTGAGGGCACGCACTTCCCGAGTCAGGGAACGGGAGCCAGTTCTCGACATGCTGCACCCACCTGGGTCTCTGCCGACTGGTGCCACTTTAGACAGCCATGGTACGCCCCCGGGGGCAGTTAATGTAGCCATGTGGGGTCAAATCCAGCAGGGCAGCTTGGCTACGGCTCTGAACTCTGAGCCTTATCCCCTCTCCACTGGTGGATTGCAGGTATTGATGCTCATACCCGCTAGGCCCTGCCTGGATTTGCATTGGGCCCCCAGTGGGGTGGCCCTAGGTGTCCAGCGGCTCCAGGCCCCTCAGCAGAGGGTTCACTGCCCCCCGCTCAGGGCCTGTCCCTGCTCAGCCTGAAGTTGCAGGGAAGAGACCCAGGTCCCTGTTCTTTGCCCTCCGCCTCCCATGCGGGGTCCCCCTGGGGAAGCTGAGTGGGGTGCTGGGGAAGCTGGGGACCGCAGCACGGCCTTGGCCAGCTGAGGAGGTGCAGCGCTGGGTGGTCACAGTGGCCCAGGGAGCGAGCCAGGCCCCTGGCAGCAGACGCGGGGCCAGATCTGCCCCCCCCCGCCCTTGCCGGTGGTTCCCCTGCTGCTAGCGCGGGGCCGGGGAGGCAGCGCGGAGAGCGAGCGAGCGAGGGAGCAAACTTTCACCCCGGCCCCGGGCAGGAAGGCTCAGTCCATAAACCCCCCCGCCAGTGACACCATTTCCTCCCGCGGCCGCGGGCAGTGGAGCCAGCTCGCTCCGGGGGAGGGAAGCCCGGGCACAGGCGCGCGATTCAGCCCGCGCTGCAAAGAGACCGAGGCGGCTCCGGTGGCTTCCTGCAGCCCCGAGCTCCCGGCGCACCTGCCCGGCCGCTCGCCTGCAGCCCCCCCCCCGGCGCAGCCTGGCTCTCATTAGCGCGGGGAGGGGCGAGCCGCGGCCGGCGCCAGGGACCGGCGCTGGGGAGAGGCGGCCGGGTAGGCGGCCAGGAGGCTCCGGCGCTGGAGCGCGTGAGGCCCCGGGCGCTGCACGGGGCGGGGAGGCGGCGGCGCCCGGGGGGGAGGCTGGGAGGGGGGCGGCTTTGGCGCTGAGCGGCCGCAGGCTCATGCGGGCTTTTCCCCCCTCCGCAGATCTGCTCCGAGCGCGGCAAGAGGCGGCGGCGCGCAACCCCGGGGCCATGGAGGCGCATCTCCCCTCGGCCAGCAACTCGTCCAGCCAGCGCCGGAAACAGGGGCTCCCCCAGCACCGCGACACGCACTTCCCCGAGAGGTACCGGCGGCGGGGCGGGGTGGGAGGGGCCTACGGGACAGCCCCGCCCCCTTCGCTTTGCTCCACCCCCCGGGGCGGGGCTTGCCAAGCCACCAGGAGACATTGGCTTGTGGGGGTGGGCACTAGAAGGTGGCTGGCCCCCCGCAGCCCGTCTGGCCATGGGGGATTGCCTTGGGGACGGGTGCTGAGTGGTGGGTAGTGGAAGGGGAGGCGGGAAGGTGGCTGCCCCCCGCAATCCGTCTGGCCATGGGGGATTGGCTTGGGGATGGGTGGTGGGTACTGGAAGGGGAGGCGGGAAGGTGGCTGGCTCCCGCGGCCTGTCTGGCCATGGGGGATTGGCTTGACGAGGCCCTTGGTTTTCAGTTTTAATTTTGTTTAAAGCTTCCTGGGAATTTATGGGTGTTTATTGCAAAAAAAATTAAAAAAGGGGGTGGAAGTTGTTGCGGAAAGTGAACTTTTCTGGGTAAATGGGGGGGTGAACATTGGGGGATGGGAGGATGGAAAAAAAGGAACAAATAGCAAAAGTGGACGAGGCCGTAGGAGGCCAGGGGGCTATCTCCACACGCTGTGTCCTCCACCTCTTCCGCTTCCAGGCCTGCTCCAGAAGGAGGGATGGCAACCGGGTTACCTGGGCCATCTCGGTTACTAAGCCGCCATCTCCAAGGAGGGAGCCGGGGCTGGGGAATTCTGGCACTTCTCCTTTTAGGACTCAGACACTGACATACACATCCTGATGTGCATGCGTGTGTAACTTCCACTACGTTGCCATACGTTAACAGACAGCCTCTTGTTTATACTTAGACTAATTTATTATGAACATAAACACATATACCCTAGTGTGTGTGTTGGATTTTTTTTTTAACATAATCAGCATATTCATGTACTTGAAATTCTGTACATGTAAGTTCTAGGGAAGTTTGTTAAAAATGGAATATTATTATTTATTATTTAATAGCTTTTGTAAAACTCAGGATTTTTTTTGCCAAAAATCAGTAAAACCGAAAACAAAGGGACTTGTAGATTGACTAGACATGTATGTGCCAGGTTGGATGTGCGTGTGAGTGCGTGCATGATGTGTGTCATCTGGTCTGTGTGTGGTTGCATTGATGGGTGTGTGTCTTTGGGAAGTATGTGTGTGGAAAGGGGGGATATGTGCATGTGTGACTTTGTGCTTGCATATTTCATACACATACAAAGGTGTCAGTGCATGTGTGGGTGTATGCGCTTGCATGTCAGTGTTTGCACGTTTCTAGGCTCGGATGTGCTTGCTCATTACACGTGTGTGGGTTTATGTGCTCTCATTTGGTGTGTGCAGGTGTGTGGGAATGGGGCTGACGTACACGTGTGCATTTCAGATCCTGGTTTGTGAGTCTCAGGCTGTTGGTAACAGTCTGTCTAAATCCTGCCTTGGAATCAGGAGTTGACGATATCGTGTAACCTGTTCTTTTGGCACAGAACATGCTACGCTGTTTAAATTAGAATTTTATAGCTGCCCCAGGTAATAACAAAAGGGAACTGATGCTCTGGGACAGACGCTGACGAGAGAGAATTTTTTTTTTTTTTTTTTTTTTTTATTACAAGACTTGGAGGTGAGGCTTCTTTGCTCAGACAGTGCTGCTGGAAACCTGGTTTACCCAGATCATTTATCTCACTCTGTGTTCTAAGATGTTCCCTCCGCAATCAAGGAGTTCAGAGAGTAATTAAATTAAAGCCGCCTTTGTTTCTTGCACGGATAGCGGAGAAATGAAGAGGCGGGAGATGGACTGGCTGCCACAAGGGCTGACACCCTCTGGGGGGCCTGGAAAGGGCTGTGGAGGGCTTCACTCTAGGCTTTGCTAATGGTCTTTCTTGATCTCTTATTGAGGGTGAGTGGGAAGGAAACTGGAATAATAATTGGAGTGCGTGTGAGGAGAAGGTGGTTGTTTCAGCTCATAGCCCTGGGGGAATCCTCTGCCTAGTACCTCTCTGTGTGCAGGGGCTGGGCGGTCCTGATAAACCTTTGTCCTACCAGCTGCACTTTGGCTAACCTATCCAGTACAATCCAATATAGTCGATGCGTGCTGTAGACAGACCTGTCAGGAATGCAGAGATAGGCGAGTTTCATTGCAGCCAGTTGGTAGGAAAACTTCTCTGACTACGTGTGGCCTGGAAGGCTGCCAGGCCAGCCGGAGAACTGGCTGAGGAAGCCCTTATGGAAGGGTGGGTGTGTGTGTGTACACGTGCACATTGGAAAGGCAAACTAAAAACGCATGTTAATGGGTATCAAGTCCAGGATTTACCTGGGACTGCCAGGCAGGTGGAGAGAAGATAATGAAGCCCAAGCCAGAGAGTGTTAAATCTTGTATGGAGAAGGTGTAATCCAGCCGGCAGAGCAGGGGACTGCAAGTTAGGGCATCTGTGTGCTTTTTGCCAGTGATGGAGGGAGAGGGGTCTAGTAGTTAGATCCGGATCTAAGGAGTCAAGACTCTTTCCTGGGTTCTACTCCCAGCTATGGAAAGGAGTGTGGACTAATCATTATATTGGAGACTGGGAGTTAGGACTCCCGGGTTCTATTCCTGGCTCTGACACTAACCCTTTCTGTGAACTTGGCCAAGTCACTTACCCTTTTTGTGCCTCAGTTTCCCTATCTGTAAGATGATGCCAATGCTCATTTGTAAAACAGGGTATGTTTGTTTACTGTTTGTGAAGGTCCTCAGGTGAAAGGCGCGAATAGTTGAGAGTCTTATTGCATGGAGTAAGAATTTCTGGGCCCACCTACAACCCACTATTTATTGGCATAAAGGTGCTGTAGATACTGAGACCACCACTTGTCTGAATTGATGGGTATAAAAGTGAAAGGCTATATTCTTCCCTGGCCTATACACTCAGAAGCCTTGTTTACTTCAGTAGACTTGCCTAGCGAGTAAGTCAGGGCAGTCCTTTATGCTGGATCTGTGTGCAGAAGCTGCCCCCAAGTGCCTGGGTAGGGTAGCTACCCTAGGAACTTTTGGATGTTTTGTGTGAAAAGTTTACACTGTTGGCCTAGCTGGACCTGGGCAGGTTTTCTATGCCCCTTTCCTTGTGAGCAAGGCACAGCTGACCCGACAGATTAATTGTATGCAGCCTTCTGGTCCTGTGAAGAGAGTGCGAGAAGGTTACATTTATGTGTGTTCTACCTGTTCCTTTGGCAAAGTTCTCAGGTGTGATAATCCTTTGTCAGCTGAGCTAAGGGATAATTGCAGGGGTCCTGCTGGGAGGAGGCAGCTTCAGCTATGCCCTGTGGTCAGGGCTTGTCAAGTCTGCTTGACATTGGTTCCCATGATCGTTATTTGTCCCCAGAGATCCTTAACCACTCAAGTGTTACTTGGGGTCATCTGCATCACGCTGCCCCCACTCATAAGGGCCGTGTTTTGTGCTGCTTTATCATTGCACGGAGGAGGGCATTAGGCATGCCTGTAGAAGACAAGGCCACAGATTGCAGAGACAAAGCACTTGGAGGGTTAATCTCTCCTCCTCTCTCTCGCTGTTGGTCTCCCTCTCGCTGTTGGTCTTGGCCTCGGGTTTTGTATTTGACTGCTGTTGTCTCTGTCAATAAGATAAATCAAAGTAGCCTTTGTGCTCCTTTAGCAGGAAGGGTGTGGAAAGTCTAAAAGGCGGCTGGTTCAGGTAGGCAGTGGAGGAGAAGGTGGTGGAATGAGCTGGCTCACACAGAGAAAACTGCAGGTGGATTGATGGTGTCTCTTTTCCTGGGCGCAGAGGTAATAATGCATGATGTGAGGGGATGTGAGCTGCTGGGCATGGTGTTAAAATCCCATTTCAGTTTCCTGTTGGGAGCTTTGTGGGGATCAGGTCAGTTCACAAATATAGTGGATTTGCTGGCAAGAATAATTAGCCACTCAAGAATTCATCTATTAGTTATGGCAAGCGGGAAAAACCCACACCGGCAACCCCGGTTTATTTATCAAGGTGGCACCACATTTTTTGCAGAGGACGAATTTGCATCCGTTGGGCAAAGTTTTTTTTTTTTTTTTTAATTTTCAGGGGTGAATAGGGTTGTGGAACAATTACCATGAGCTGATGAATGCTCAGGAAGATGGATGGGGCTCGGTTTTTGTCCACTGTTTGGATTCATAGTGACTGGTCAGCAGTGGGTCTGGTGGTCTGAGCACAGGACAGGGAGCCAGGTGTCTCGCTGGGAGGCCAAGGGCCACGTTCCCAAAGCGCACGTACATAAGGCATCCGTTTCCAAACGCACAACTCCAAGATGTGCGTGGATCCCAGGAGCGTGGCCTCCGCGGTGAGGGGAGCCACACGGATACCTAGATAAATAGATGCGCACACAGTGCATATGCACTGTTAGAAGATAAAGCCCAATTCTCTCTGTAGCAGGGAGCAAGTTGCTTCACCTCTGACCTACCTAAAACTAACTTACCTTCCAAGGGGGTTTGTGTGTATTTTAAGGATCAAGCTAGAGAGTTTGGAGTCTAGATCCAGACTTTTCCAAGCTCCAGGATGTTTGGTTTCAGACCCAGAATTAAAGGGTGCCCAGATCTGGGAGGTGTGTTTGTAAAGATGGGGTCTCGATTTGTGAAGATTGGTTAGTTGAATGTTACTAAAGGGCTTGGAAAAGTTTGGATCTAGATTCCAAACTCTCTAGCTTGACCCTGCTCCTCCCCCCCCCCCCCCCCCCCGTATAATGCTATGCCCCATGTGAAATGGGAAGGAGGAAGGAGACCACCCTCTCTGGAGATGAGGGATTGGTTTTGGCTCTGTTTTGGATCCACTGAGTTTCCTCGGTGGGTTTCCTTGCTTGTTTTTGCTGGAGAGACATTTGGCTTCCCAGTTTCCTACACGGGGTGCTAGGCCCTCTGGTTTATCCTGTGGCACCTACTGCTAGTCACTAACTACATCCTCATTTGAACAGAAGCGTCTTCATCAGACCAGGCTCTGCATATGCGTGTGTAATAAATGACCCACTAGGTTCCAAGCAGAGCCCGCCAAACCTCAAATCTGAACCAGTCTTCAGAGGTGAAAGGCGAGTGCTTTCATCTGCTGCTCTGTCTATTCCTATCGGGCTGTGTGTTCTTTTCTATCCGCCTCCGCCCTTCAGGGGTGGTCTCAGGAATTTGGCCCGGCTCTGTGATCGGGGAGGTAGAGTGGAAAGGGGAGGTTAGCATTCCCCTCTCTTCTGGAAAAATGTTTATACCCCGCATCTGAAGTGCATTGTACAGGTGATCAAAATAAGGCTGGCCGATCCATAAACCATCTCTGCAGATGGATGAAACCAGACGGTTTATGTGACACTTCAGATTCGTGTGTGTGTTTTGTGCTCATGTGGAGCTGTACTTTGTCCAGTGGCTAACACTGCACGGCATCAGAGACTTGGGGTGGGGGGCGTAATTCATTCTGGGTTTTCATTTATCATTTCCCAGGGAGCACATAAAATAATGGGAGGTGGAAGGTGCGGGGGAGCTGAGTTAATAAAGAATAGTGAAAAACCCCAGGTGCTGGGAAATCATCATGTGTTTGGCTCCCTGGCAGTTCGAAGGGGGAAGGCTGAAAATCAGCACACCCATCGGTAGCTCCTTGAATCCCAGTGGCGGGCCGACTGGCCTTTGGTTAGCAGGTAGCTGTGAAACGCTGGGGCCAAACTCTGAAGTCCTTCCTCAGGCAAAATTGTCCTCAAAGGCAATGGAAGTTTTGTCTTAAAAACTTAGTGAGGATTTCAGAATGTGCCTCTTTCCCAATGCTGCTGCTACTGCTGCCTTTAACTCTGGGCCAGGCCTGGCACCCCTCAGCTCCTGCATTGCCCGCTTCCTTCTCTTGATCTCGAAGGGCTTCCTTGGCTCATCTGTGTACCCGGGCCTCTGTCGGGCTTTTTTGCACTCTAGCTCTCTTCTTTGCACACCTCGCCCAATTGCAATCCCTCCCAAGACTTTCCCCCAGTGAACTCAGCATTCGTCACTTTCTGGCCTGGTCTACATGAGATTTCCCCCAAAATTCAAACCAGTTTTCAAGCTGTCTGGGGCCATAGCCCAGACCAGGATCCAGGTGGCCTGGTGTGGTTTGACTGAACTGATTTTAAAACCGGTTAGAATTTCCCCCAGCCCCTCCTTGTCTAAAGCTATTTCTATCATCCCATCATGTGGTACATGTCGTCTAGTTGGTGCATGTCTCCTTGTACCTAGAGACCCCAAACATGTTCTTCAAAAAACCCTTTTGGTTTATTTAGTTTCCCTCCCTGGTGCAGCAGGAGTCTGTGGACGGGTATTAAAACTGCCTGCTGCAAACCAGCCAAGAGCTGTGTGCCAATTGCCCATTACCTCAGGTTTAAAGTGTCTCTTCCTATCAGAAGCAAAGCAGAATAAAGTGGAGCTCTCGTGCATTTTTCCCCCCTCCCTCCTACCCTCTCTAAATTTATTTCCATGCCTTGCCGCTTTCAATCTGTGTTTCCTGACCCTCTCAGATCCCCAGTCTCCGCTCCTGCAAGCCGGCAGCTCTGGATTTGGGAGGACGAGATGGGGTTAATATGGAATGCTTGGTTTTAACAGTATAATGTGTAACCCCATAATGACTTTAAATATTGATTATTTGAAGGCCATTAGCGCTTATTGTTAAAGAAAAGTCAATACTTTTTAAGCCTTGTGAACCATTTGTCTCCTGTTAAAGGACATATCAAATTTAGCAGCATGCAGTGCAAATCCCCTAATACCCTACACACAAGCCTCCAGCTGGCATATATGTATTTTTTTAAAAAAGAGGAGAAAGATGCTGTAACAGTGCATGCAGAAGTGCTCTCTGCGAAACAAGGACGGGGCTTAACAAACGTAATTGGCAAGGGCTAGGTTCAGGTTCTCGGGGGACAGAGCTGTTACTCAGTGGTTTCTCAGTCCTTACTCCTGTGGGAGTTTTACCCGAGTAAAGGCTGAGGTGTAACTGAGCAGGGATCTCAGGATTTGGCCCAAGGTTTTTATTTTCAATGTGAGCTCTGTATGCAAGGTGGCCTTGGTTATTGGCTTGGCTATGGACTCTTTCACCCCTGGGTCACTGGTTCAGTATAATTCTTTACTATCTGGCCTGTGTAGAAGTAGCTGGTGGATCTCCCTCTAGGAGGTCTCCATATCCCCAAATCTACCAGTACAATTGGTGTTAATTAGCACGCTCGCTGCCATTCTTAGCTAGTCATCTCTCACTCTTGCAAGTGGCCCTTCTGGGTCAGGATTGGGGCCCAGGGCACATGGGAGGTTGCAGGGCCACGCTGCAGTTCGTGAGTACAGAGAGGATTGGGTTGGGGTAAGGGAGGATTCAGACTCTGCTCAGAATGATGCTCCTCAAGACCACAGTGTTCATTGCCGTAAAGTGTCCCGCTTCCTGACTTGCTTTGTGCCGAGGGCCCCATTAAGAAATGGGCACAGCACCACACTGGCGGGGATGTTTCTTGGGCACCGTCTCCCAGTGACGTCCTTCCCAGTATTTCCAGTTTGTTAAGGAGATGCTAAACTGTGATCTCTCTATGGGGGCTCTGCTCCCCGATCATATGCATCGCGTGTGTGATCTGCGGAACTGCACCAGGGTTGACACTAGCCTCCCGATTACTCCAGCTACAGCTGCTTGTTTTGCAGCATTAGATATTGGGAAGGTGATGGGGGTACATGCACCTAACTACCCTGCCCCTTAGCCCAGTTTTGCAGACTAAAGTGCTTGGTGAGCTGTGGGGACGTAGGTACTTGACTCCAGTTCGCCTGTGGCTCAGGAGTGGATGCCGGCTGATGCGCAGAGTTGTGGCAAAGGAGGAGGGCTGTGATGAGTCAGGCCAGGTCTGTCCACCTGGAACCTCTGACTTCCCAGCTCTGGTTTCAGAGTAGCAAAGCTGGTTGCATAGCGGTATTAATAATGGGAGCGCTGACTGGGTCACAATCCTTTTCCTTCTCACCTCGCCCTGCTCCTCCTTCCCCTATGTGGGTGTGGCTTTCAGCCCACTGCCTAGCCCTAGCCCTTACTTATGGCCACAGACTCGAAGAACTCTGCAAAGTTCTGTTTACATTGCAAATGCTGCTGTTATCTGGCCACCTCGCCTGACATGACTAAAGCACTGTTTTGTGGCATAGACAGGGCCCGGCCCTGTTTTTAAAATTCCTGGGCTTGTTCCCTGACACAGTTGCGTTTGTAGTGTAGACAGGACCTCCCTCCTCTAGCTGCAAGGAGCCCCCAAAGCTTACCCCACAGAGCCCTCTACAGCCTCTCCTTTAACATTTCCCTGTAACTCCTGTGGCCTGGCGTGCCCTATAAATTCAGCTAGCAGCACCCTCAGGTACCGCAGGGCCAGCATCTCCCTCCTTCCCCGGGATTATTTCTTACCTCCATACCTAACAGTGGCCAGCCCACGGTCGCAGGTGATCAGCGTGCCTGTAAAGGAAGGGAAGTGGGGCCTATTACATGGCTTCTGGAACCGAGTACACGATATAGAATGGGAACGAACGGAAAACAGCGGAGGGCAGGCGAAGGCCTCCGAGATCAAAGCTCGGCCCTGTAAGGTGACATTGTGCTGCTGCGGAAGTGAAGGGCCTTTAATTTTGTAGTGCACGGCCCTGATCCCCACAGAGAGCTTCCTCATCCCTATCGCAGAGTGTCTCTTGCCAGCTAAAATGAGGCGCTGCCGCCACTCCCTTTGTTTCTAACGTTTCCTTGCGAGCCCTTTGTGCAGCCTGCACCTGGGGCTTATGTGCCACGGCGTCTCCTAGTCAGACTCCCCTCCTCTGTGTTTATAAAAGGCAGGGAGGCCACGCAATAGTTAAAAGCTACTTGATTTCCTAAATTGCTTCTTATAAAACGAACAGCCCGTCTGCCAGGCTCGTCTCCCCATGATTACGGCTAATTACGATCGAACCGACACCTCCTAGCCCCCGTCATGCCGCTTTAATTGTCCGTTATTCATCTGCAGGCTGTCCGGGGTGGCAAAGCACTTGGCAGCCCAGCGACCGAGGCCTCAGCTAATTGTGAGGCCTCAGGGATTAGGGCAGGTGATTACACACTTCATGGTGTAATTACATAAGCATCGCTTGGCTGCTGCCCCGCGCTGAGCCGAAGGTCACGCGCTGCGTTACCTGAGATTAATTGGAGCTGCCACTGAAGCGCGAGGCGCTGGCGGAGCGGTTATACGATTAGCATTAACATTTCAACAGCGACGGATCGATCTGTGGCTCTCCTCCAGACAGAGCGAGCTGTGCAATTAGTTTAGAGGAGAGCTGGGAGGGGGAGAAAGGAGAGACAGACAGAAAAGGAGGAGGGAGGGAAAGGGCAAGAGAGAGACAGACAGACAAAAAGAGTGAGGGGAGAAAAGGACGAGACAGGCGGGGAGGCAAAGACAGATGGAAATGGGTGGAGGCAGGGAGAGGGAAGTCTGATTCAGGGAAATATTTCAATCCATCCACTGTTTTGGGTCTGCATGTGTGTCGCAGCAATGGTGCTGGCTGATGGAGGGGTAGAGCCGTTTCAGGGAGATCTAGGGAGGGGAGAGAAGAAGGAGACGCCCCCCCCCTTCCCCTGCTGTTGGAACAGTTTTGGAAATCGGGCGAAGCTGTACGAACCAGAGTGATAACGCATCCCCAGCAGTGTGGGGGCAGGGAAACAGCACAGTGCTTGACTTTGCCTCTAGATGCCCCGGTGAAGGTAATAATGTTCTAAGTGGCCATCAAAGGGAATTAAGAGATGCGCAGCCGGAAACCAGAGATTTGCTTGCAGGCTTCCCAGGCAGATCTGACTAATGGAAGAGACCTTGGCTCCTATTTGCTTCCTGCGGGCTTTACCTGGCCTGCTCTCTGGTGGTGTCTCCCTCCCCCTACCTTCCACTTCGGTTACTATTAGCTAGAGTCAGGGCTAAGGCCAATGTGCTGTATTGTCGTCCTGCATCATGTTCAGGCATGGGACCCCACCCTGGCTCTGCCGAGGTACCTCTCCGCTCACCAGCAGCGCCCCCTGCTATGCCAACCCTCTCTCCGGCTCTGCCAGTCCACTTCAACACTCACCTGCACTAGGCCCCACCAGAGCTCTGCCAGTGCACCTTGCCTCCGACCTGCAGCAGCCCCTTGTCTCCAGAGAAGAGGCTGCCAGTCATACCAAGCAGGGTAGTGGTTGGATAACTGTTAGGGTCCTCACTGAGACCCTCACCCCCAAAACTATCAAATATCTTTTGACTTGTAACATAGTCAAGTTTTAACTGAGGTTTGCTGAGGTGAAAGACAAGTGCTAGCCGGTGCTGACCTGTGCACCCCTTGCCCAGCCAACTCCCAGCGTACGTCCCAGCAGAGCCAAATCTCTGGGAGCGGGAAGCTGGGAAGCAGGTGGGATCTGTTTCATTGCCCTGCGTACAGATTTGTATTGTCGGCTCCTCTTTTATCCCCTTCAGTTTTTTCTTTATCAAGTTTTGCAAATAAAGAACGAAATTCAACCCCAAACCTGCCAGCGCGGATAGCCTCCCGAATCTCCATTCACGCCGTGGGTCAGTTCTGGGAACGAGTGACATAGCAGCGGGTGTGTGGGTAACAACGGAGCCAATGCTAGGAGCCGCTGTGTCCACCTCCTCCCCACCTTTGACACCCTGATACTGTGAGCTGCTGTGACCTCCCCCACCAAACTTTCATTCACATCAGGACCTGCGAGACCCTGAGTGTCTGCGCTTGGCTCCGTGTGGATACTGGCCCCATGAGCATCAATGACACTCAGCTCAGTGGGGGCAGAGGGCTCACGTCCCCTGTGAGATTGGGGCGGATGGTGCTGGTGGCTGCTCAGTGGGAAAGGAATGGGCAGCTCCTGGCCTGTTCCTCCTCCGCTCTGCTTTGTTTTAATTCATCAAATGTTGTGTTTTCTTCACTCTGTGGTCGTCACAAAGCAGGAGCCTCTCTGGGGCCGGAACAGCTGGCTGGGAAACCCATGGTCAATGGGAATATCAGAAGCTTTTGGAGGAGCAGGGCAGGAGAGGGAATGGCAGACCCAACTGTCTGTCAAAGTGCAGCATGTGCACGCCCTTGTGCTGGTGTGAGCACCCGGGTCCAGCCAGCAGGAGTCTCACGGCGAACTCCTTTGTCTCAAGGCAAGCACAATTTTTGAGCCATCTGTATAGCGTCCTGGAGAGCATTCCCTCTAGGTCGCTCACACAGCAAGTGTGGGCCTGCTGCTCGGCTGCATCTATCTCCAGGGGGATCTCTCTCTGCCCTTAACTCAGGCACAGCACCCACTGGCTTCAGGGAGAGTTTTGCTTAGATGAGAACTGAGCAGAGACTTTGAGCTACAGCCCATTCTGTAATGTAATGTCCTTGGGGCTTTTACAAACCAGTCAGACACAGCTTCTGTCCCAAAGATCGTATAGTCCAGCTCAGGCACGTACAAACAAGGGAAGGGGGTGCAATTAGTGTGTGTGTGTGTAAGAGAGGAACCACTGTGCATGAGACAGCCGGTGCATTATGGAGTTGCAGGCTGCTGAGCATGAGGATTCAGGTTCTAATGGTGGCAGTTTGCTGGCAGACCAGCCTGTATCAGTCTTACTTAGAAAGAGACTGAGCTAGAGGCTGTCCTTTAACATGCAGGTGTCTTTCTACAGGTGTGCCCCAGCTGTACTTGTAGAGGGGTGTGTATGTGTGTGTGTATATATGTCAGAGAACACATAGTACAGCATGCTGGAGCGCCCGCTGAGACATGGATCTCCTTGCTGAGCGAAGCTCACGCTCGGACTGCTGCGATCAGCACCGGGCAGTGCTAAATCTCTAAATCTCTTCCATTTTCTTTAGGGACATGTCCCACCCACCGCCTCTGCTGTCACCCCAGAATGCCCCCCACATCGCGCTAGGGCCTCACTTGAGACCTCCCTTCCTGGGGGTGCCTTCAGCTTTGTGCCAGACGCCAGGTGAGTGCACGGGTGACGGTCCACGTGGCATGTGGGAGGAGAGGGCTGTGTTGTCGCTCGTTGCCACAGCCCTGCCTTGGGAGCATCCCAGAGCTGCCTCACCCCAGTGGATGCACTGGTGGGTGCTTTGCCCTCTCCTGTGGCTCCCGAATGCACCTCCTGTGGCCATTCAGCTCCACTGGCCCGTATAGAGGGGAGCAGGCAATGCCATCTCCCTGGTCCCTTTGGTGTGTCTAGCCCCACAGCAGTGCTAGCAGAGAGCAAGACCTGCACTTGGCCTGGCTCACGGGGGGGACAGGCTCCTTGCACCAGGCAGCCGCAGCCTGGTGTGCCTATTACATTGTACAGCCTGAATGAGGTGGAACAGCAGGAATAGAGTCGGCTATGAAGTCACCCTGTGGGAGCGTTACAGGAAATCTTTTGGCATAGCTAGGGTCTTGTGAGCTGCAGGAAATCACATCTGTGTTGCTCACTGGGATTGCAGCAAGGACAGTTCCCCCAGAATGGAGAGGGATCTTTCGGAGGGAGCAGTTCTGTGGCCACATGTCTGGCCCCGCAGCGAGTGAGTGCTGCCATGTATAACCCTGCATCTGTCATGCTTTCCCCTGCCCACAGGTTACGGGTTTCTGCAGCCGGCACAAGCAGAGATGTTTGCACGGCAGCAGGAGATGCTGCGGAAACAGAATCTTGCCAGGTATGGAGCGCTGCCCCAGAGGAGCTCCCTGCATGTGAGCCTGCCTGTCCTTCGGGCTAGATTTCCGTCCCCTTTTGGCCTTCTTCCTGGCCCCAGCCAGAATAGGGTGTGACCTTGGTGCTATATGGGCAGCCCGGGGGAAGGAAGCCCTCCCTCTCCAGGACAGGTACAGCATAGGCAGCGACAGTGTGAGTTTTCTCCACTCAGAGAGCCTAGTTCAGCCCTCACCCCATCCAGTGCTTGGCCTCTCTGCTGAGACAACCATTATGCAGGTGGTTTTTCTGATTGGAACCCTTTGGATGTAACCTGAGACCGCCAGACTCATTACACTTGGGCTTCTAAGGAGTGAGACGGTGAGAGCTTTCGGTGCTGCCTGCTGGGTGTGAACCCGTGACGTAGGGGTGAAAGGCTCTGTATCCCGTTACCAGCACCTCTCAACCAGCCAGCCCTGCTGCTAGGAACTTGCCAAGGAGCCCGGTTCGCACAGGGGACGACGGTGGTGGATGGAATCCGGACTCCCTGCCTTGGATTGTGCAGCAGAAATAGGGCAATGTCAGAGGGAAATTAATTGAAACAATATAAGGGCGTGAAAACCACCCGCGCACCAAACTCGGCCGTAGGCCCTTGAGCGCCAAAGCTGCAGCTGCTAGTGCACGAGGAGTTGATCTTCAAACCCTACTCATTTTTCTCTCCCTGTTTAGGCTTGAGATGTCGGCCGAGATCATCCGCCAGAAGGAGCTGGAGAATCTCCATCGACAGAGGCTACTGGCCGGCGACCCGCTGAGCCTGCACCCGGGCTTACCCCAGGACCACCCGGCCTTGCGGAACATGCACGACATCCCCGAGGGGCACCCTCTGAGGGACGAACTTTCCCGGAGGAATGCCATGCTGGTGCTCCGGCACAACAACACGCCGCTGCTGTCGCTCAACCATGGGGTCCCCAGCACCACCCCGCCCAAGGAGCAGGGCCGGAGGGGGAGCCGGAAATCAGTGCACCACCGGGCCGAGCCTCCGGGTCTGCACGAGGCCAAGGAGCTGGCCGAGCCCCGGGCCCGGGATGGCGTGCCCGACTGCAACGACGAGGAGATGAAAGACTCGGAGAGCGATGCTGAAGTGAGCGACGAGAAGCCGGAGAGCCTGAAAGCTGAGAGCAGCAGCTCAGCCAGTGAACTCAAAGAGTGCAAAGAGACAAGCAAGGTCTACGAGGGGGCCAAGGAGCTGAGCGAAGTGTCTTCTGGCCAGAATGCCCCCTGCAGCTCCTCAAGCACTGAGTCACCCAGCCACCTGCTCGGCCCAGGCATCAATAAAAATGAGGTGAAATACCTCCCTCCGGCCTCCATCCCACCACCTCAGCCGCTGCCCTTCGGATTCCCTTATACAATGAGCCCCTATTTCCACGCAGGTAGGTGAGAGCCTGATAGCTATAGGGGGAACCGGCATGGCAGGGGGCCTTGGCAGAGTATCGATTTTACAGGTTGTTAAGAATGGGACTGATAATCTATTCATGGTGCATCCGGCTCTGCGGGATTTGAGCATCTAGAGTTAAAACAAACAAACAAAAATGAATGTCAAGGATCCAGCTTGAAACAAAATAACTGAGAGGTCATAAAGAGACCACTAATTAATCCAGAGATGGAACCAGGCTGGGGTGAGCCACAAACACGTGAGAAGGGAAAAGGGCAAATATTAGACCCAAGTAGACATGGACCTTGGATGGTGCAGCAGTTAGGAAGAATGTGAGAATGGCCATACTGGGTCAGACCAAAGGTCCATCTAGCCCAGTATCCTGTCTTCTGACAGTGGCCAATGCCAGGTGCCCCAGAGGGAATGAACAGAACAGGGAATCATCAAGTGATCCATCCCCTGTTGCCCACTCCCAGCTCCTGGCAAACAGAGGCTAGGGACACCATCCCTGCCATCCTGGCTAATAGCCATTGATGGACCTATCCTCCATGAATGTATCTAGTTCTTTTTTGAACCCTGTTATGGTCTTGGCCTTCACAACATCCTCTGGCAAAGAGTTCCACAGGTTGACTGTGTGTTGTATGAAGAAATACTTCCTTTTGTTTGTTTTAAACCTGCTGCCTATTATTTTCATTGGGTGACCCCCTAGTTCTTGTGTTATGAGAAGGAGTAAATAACACTTCCTTATCTACTTTCTCTACACCAGTCATGATTTTATAGACCTCTCTCATATCCCCCCTTAGCCATCTCTTTTCCAAGCTGAAAAGTCCCAGTCTTATTAATCTCTCCTCATACGGAAGCTGTTCCATATCCATAATCATTTTTGTTGCCCTTTTCTGAACCTTTTCCAATTCCAATATAGCTGAGATTCAAAGTGTGAGAACATAAATGTAACTGAAGGCGAATTCTTGCCCCCTTAGGTTTGTAAGTGCCTGGCTGGAAGCTGTGGGCTGAGCGTTTGACTGGGGGGTATTGGCAAAGCTAATGATACGGTGGTAGGAAAAATGCCATGCTGTGTTGAGCTGTATGGATAAGCATGACGTCCTCACAGAGCAGAGGGGATGGTCTACATGGAGTTGGCTGGACCTTATGTGAGAGCCTCGGTTCCAGACAGACATTGATAAATTGGAGAGGGCTTCAGGGAAGGGCAGCAAAGATGATTAAGGGCTTGGAGGGATTGACCTGTGAGGGAAAAGTCTGGAAGAATTAAATATATATAGCTGGGCTAGAAGATAACCAGGCTTGTGGAGAGGTGGGATCCTCTCAGTGTTTGAAGGAGGTGCAAGGATTGTCTGGGGCATAGGCGCCAACTTTTCCCGGCGCTGGTGGGTGCTCGAGCCCCGCCCCGATTCCACCCCTGCCCCGCCCCCATTCCACCCCCTTCCCCAAATTCCCTGCCCCAACTCCGCCCCCTCCTTGCCCCTATTGGACTCCTTCTCCTAATCCCTGTCCCGGCCCCGCCTCTTCCCCAGCTCCTCCCTTGAGCGCGCCGCGTTCCCGCTCCTTCCCCCTCCCTCCCAGCGCGAAACAGCTGGGAAGGAGAGGGGAGAAGCGGGACACAGTGCGCTCAGGGGAGGAGGTGGAGGCGGAGGTGAGCTGGGGTGGGGGGTGAGCGGGGCGAGGAGCTGCCAGTGGGTGCAGAGCACCCACCAATTTTTCCCCATGGGTGCTCCAGCCCTAGAGCACCCACGGAGTCGGCGCCTGTGGTCTGGGATACTCGTAGGAGACATGCCTAAATGTAACAGGACAGAGATGAGCAAGGGAAAGCTTTTTAGGGTGGGCAGCTGAAAAATAGACATATGAGACAATCTCCCAGGGCACTGCAAAGCCCATTGCTAGTGTTACAGCTAGACATACCGCTCAGGAATGTACTGCAGGAAGCAGTCCTCTCTGACAGCTGGTGGAGGACGGCCTGGAGTATCTGCTAGGTCTTCGCCAAATCTACATTCCCTGTATTTCCATAGTCTGATGAGGGGGAAATGCAGAATTAAGGCTGGAGCTCCCTCCGTCCCATTGTGCCTGGGGCATCTCCGGATGCCAGGCAGCATTACCTCCTGCATGTGGATCCATACCTTTGGGACAGAGATTCAGGAGGTCCCCAAACAGTGATTCCACCTCCTTGGCCAGCCTCTTGCCCTGGAAAGTCACGTGTTGTCACCTGACTGTGTTCCCATGGCAACCTCCTGTATACCTCAGAGAAATCTCTGATGTGTTATTAACTTTAAGCTTCAGCGAGGGAACTCAACGGAGCAGGGGCTGTTGATTTACCCCAGCTCTCTGCAGACAGAAGGAGCGTGTCAGGACAAAGCGGAAGGGTATGCATGTAGGGATGGGGGGTGTGATGACTCAGGTCATCATCCCCCCAAGAGGCATCGGAGTGGATGACCCCCCCCCCCCCCCCGCCGTATGCCCTCCATCAGGAACATCAGCTTTGTCACCGCAAGAAACAGCAGCTCCTCTGTGGTTATTGTCATGTGCCCAGCCCTGTTCCGGCAGAGACAGAGATGGGTTTGGTGAACTCTCGCCCCCGTGACCTTCCGATGCCTTTCCAAAGGAGAGGGACTGGTTGTTTGGAATCCAACCGATCTGTCCCCCCCAACAGCAAGGTTTAAGGAAGGACAATAGGGTCACGCACGCGTGATAGAGCCGTCACTGAGGCGACTGCCAGCCCGCGGGAAAGCACGTTCTCTGTGTCCCGTGCCTGGCTCTTAAAATGGGCTCTGCATTCTGCTGCACGTGGAGGGAGGTGTGCACCACCCGGGGCCGCCACTGACTCACTGATGCAACACGCCGACCCGTGAGTAAAGGACGTCCCAGTGCAAGGTGGGACTTGAACTCAGATTCCCAGCCTCAGCCAGCATTACCAGCCCTGCTAGTTCGACCCAGAACCAAAGAGATGCATGGTGTAATGCCTTAGCTGAGCAGTTAGGAGCTACATGCTGCGTCCTGTGAGAGTAGGGGGGGGCAGGCCTTCTCCTTTATAAATAAATGAACCGGGCAGGACGAGTGCGGCTGCCCTTCACACGTGGGCCATTCGGAGCCACCGTCCAGCCAGAAGAAGGAAGCAATTTCTCTGGGACAAGTAGGTGGCCAGCACAATAAATATTCCTGCTGCTTGCAACAGAGGAGGCTTCCTTGTGGGAGCCTTCCCCTCACAGTCATTTCAAGGGGGAAACGCACGGTTCTGTGCTCTGGCCACTCCATGTGCGACCCTATAGAGCAGGGTGTGGATTGCAGGTGGGAGTCCACCTCCATCAAACTATCAGAAACGAGAATGGGCCCTGGATTATTATTACTTATGATCAGGGCCCCGTTTAAACTGACCCCTCCCGTTTCGGGGATCATCGCGGTGTTGCATTGCGTGAGGGCTCTCTTGCTTTAAGCTAGCACCCCATGTATTATTATGAAAGTTGTGATTGGTATTGCATCAGTGGCCCCAGCTGTGCTAGGCACTGGTCAGACACATAGGGCCTGTCTCTGTGGAGAGTTAGCGCACGACAGGCTGGGGAGTAAATCTACAACCCTCTAGTATGCCACTCTCTACCTGGCCGCATGGACCCTGTGCTAACATTTCCGTGGTGCAGAAACAACAGTAGGTCAGCGTGCACGATGGAACTTTTAGTGCACGGCAGCAGGGTCCACGTGGTGACTGTGTGTGTGGCAGGTGCTGCGCTGTAGATTGACACCCCAGCTCGCCGCACTGTAAATGGCCATATAGACAAGCCCATAGGAAAAGTCTATCCACGTAGGCGAGACAGATCACGGGTGGGAGGGCAAACTGAGGCCCCAGGCCACGCTGCAGGTCAGCAGGGGAGTGGGGAATAGAACTCATGTCTCCAGAACTCCTGTGCAGTGTCCTGGACCGTGCTCTCTCTCACACATCTTTATGCTACAGGTGTTTTGGGGCGCTTTGATTAACCCGGGTCCGAGGAGCGCGACCACAGATTGCCCAACCAATGGTCAGCCTTGGCCCCAGGAGGAGTTTGTGCCTGAGGACAGAAAAACAGACGTTCTCTTAAATCTTTCCTGTCCACGGGCTGCTCTTGTAGCTCACAGGGGCCTGATGGTATGCTGGACACCATGGTGAGGAGATACAGACCTGTCCCAAGGAGCTGACAATCTAAAGAGGCTGGTAGCATGACAGACCCGAGGATGGGGGAGAAGGGAAAGGAGATGGTTGGAGTCTCAGACAGCCCGGCCAGGTTTCCAGAACAGGGAGGGCTCCTCTCATGCTTTGGAGGCAGAGAACTGGTTTCTGTCCCCGATGACAAAAATATTGACGAGGCAGCCAGAGTTTGGTCGATTCCCTGAGCCGCCTCCTGGGAATCTGGCGGCTGCCGGATGACCTCATCTCTTCAAGGTTTCAGCGGAGTTGTGTTCTCGTCTTCTCCCCCCCTTCCGCTGGAAAAGGTGAAGGATGGAGTGTGCGGGAGGCTAAAATCCTTTTATTGATCCACAGTCTGGAGAGCAATTAACATGAGCCTTCCAGTGCTGCTCCATGACCCGAACTCGCAGTGGTGTGTGCACGGGGGGGGGGGGGGGGGGGGAATGCGAGAGCGATAACAAGACTGATTAAACCCATCTCTGTGTTGGCTTCTGGGCCTGTGCTGAGCTGGGAGGGGGGAGGAGGGAGCTTTGCTGCTGATGCTCTTGGCCTGATCAGATGTCTGTGCAGAAAACAGGGCCTGGCTGTCGGGACTGAGGCCCCGTTGGCAGTGAGGAGAGGCTAGCTCCTGTTCTAGCTAGCCGACAGGCCTGCTGTCTGGGCTACATTTTTTTTTTTTTTTAATTTTATGGAGATAATCCCATCTTGTAGAACTGGAAGGGATCTTGAAAGGTCATCGAGTCCAGCCCCCTGCCTTCACTAGCAGGACCAATTTTTATTTTATTTTATTTTTTTTGCCCCAGATCCAGAAGTGGCCCCCTCAAGGATTGAACTCACAACCCTGGGTTTAGCAGGCCAATGCTCAAACCACTGAGCTATCCCTCCCCCTGTCCTAGTGCTAATGCCCAGGGACACCAATATCCGTGTTTATGTCCCTCCTCTCAGGGTGCAGTGCTGGGGACTGAGGGCCTGTATTGTGTCCAGAATAGGTACAGCATGGGCAACTCCACTGTAGTCCCCCCTCCACTGCCCTGTCCGCCTTTGTGCCTCAGCCGTGCCCTGTGGAGACTCCCCTTTCTGGAAGGGATGGGTAGTTCAGTCTCCAGGACCCTTGGCCTTTCTACCACAGCTGCCAGAAAGTTGGGGCGGGGGGATTATTTAATACCAGCTGGCAGGGCGGTGTTTTTATGTGGGCACCTGTCCACAAGACCCTGGCCTGGGATGATAGTTTTCACCCCCCTCCAAGCTGGGGCCCCATCTGGTGAAATGCTCTGTAATCCGTTATCAGTCCCTTGGATCTTTATTCGTCACTCAGTGAGAGGAGCCTGGCTGGGGACAGATGCTGCTGGGTCCCCACTGTCCAGCAGTATCCAGCAATGTGCCGTTACCATCAGAGGGAGCTTCCCTTATAGACCTTGGGAATCGATTTCTCATCAGCCTTCTATGAACTGCCCCAAAGGTGGGTTTGTACAGTCCTGTCCTGAGATCTAGCGGGCTGTGCAATAGCCTCTCGAGGGAAGCAAATGGAGGGGGCCCCCTGGCTTGGGACATTTAAAATGAGGCTGATCACTGAGTCTGACCTCCTGCCTAACTCAGGCTGTTGCACCCAGCAATTCTTGCATGTATCGAGCCCAGCGACTTCTGGTCAATCTGCAGAGTGGGGGATGATTGAATAGGTTGCTTCTAGGGCCTCTGTTTCCCAGGTGCTGAGCACCCAAATCTCTAGTTGAAATCCATGAAGCTCCAGGTGTTTGCCACCTCCGCAGAGCGGGTTCTCTGGGGGAAGTTGTGGCCCGGTTGCGGGAGTTTTGATACTGGCTTCAGTGGGACCAAGATTTCAGCATCTCTCTCTTAACTTCTGTGCTATAGAAACTGCTAATAGGCTGGAGCCCAGTGCTCTTGCCCTGACTCCTGGAGACAGCAGGCTGACTGCGGGCCTGGCTGTGGGCCTGGAGGGATAAAAACATGGATGGGGAGAGGGCTGCCAGGCGGGACTGACCTTTGGCTCAGCTCTGTTAGTGACATTAGCAAGGCTGCAAATAGAGCCAAGGGGCTCAGCGCATCTCCCCAGTTCTACCCCAGGAATTGTAGGATCCCTGGCAGGTGCCTGGGGAGGGATTTCCTCAGTTACACCAAGACTCACTAGCCCTGTCCCCTGACATCAGCCCTTCCACTTGCGAACCGAGTTGAATGTGACCCTACCTGCATAACTTCTAGTAGGGATCTGGAGACAGCCTGTGCCAGGCAGGTACCGCCCAGCCTCTCTGTGGAGTCTTGGGCAGTGCCTGAGGTCGGGGCGGGCGGTCTGACTGGAGGCTTCATTCCCAAGCACTGGGCTGCTGCAGTCCTTGGCTTGCCTTCGGAAGAAGGAAGTACCTAATTTTAAAGCCGTTGGCTGTTACAGTCAGATCCCCTCGGAGACGCTTGCTCCGGCTGCAGAAGGAGGCGTCTCGCCCATGTGTCGGCTGTGCCTGGAATAATTGAGTTCAGTTTCACTTCCTCTATTTACCGAGCCGCAGCCGCTTTTCCAAAAAAGGAGGGAAACAATCGCCCGTCCCAGTGTCTCGCTAGCTTCAATGTAAACAGCTGGGAGCTTGGGTTCCAGAGCAGGGGACAAACCACGAATGAAAATGATAATGTAACTAAAGGGAGCTCGTCTGTCCGTCCATCCGTCTTATAGTTGGGAGGGAAGGGAAAATGCTGCTCCTCCAGCGATGTCCCAAACCCCTTTGGGTCCTTCCCCCGCCGCCTCCTGAGTCTCCCTGCAGCATGGGAAAGCTGGTCGTTTCCACGGAAGCCTTTATAAGGGGACATGAAAGTTCTGTGAAGCCCAGGCTCTTGCTGACTGGGAGGACAAGGGGTAAAGTGGATCAGGGGGCTCAGTCCGGAGCATGTGGCGGAGAGGCAAGGTTCTCTCTCTGTCTTTTTCACATCGCTGGAGGGGCCCACTGAGCTTTTGAAGGCCTCAGGGCAGCATGTCATGGTGCCACGGGACCCTCTGCAGAGTGTAGCAGGCAGAGGACCCCGCTCCGGAGGGCAGAGCGTGCAATTCTTGCCCTTGCTGTGAAAGAGAGATTGCAGTGGGGGACAGGGGCTGAGGATAGGAGCCGAGGTTTAGGTTCTGATCTCCACTCAAGGGTCAGGGAGAAGCTGAGGATCTGGGCTGTAAGCTCTCTGGGGCAGGGACTGTCTTTTTGCTTTGTATTTGTACAGCCCCTAGTACAATGGAGTCCTGGCTCATGACTGGGGCCCCTAGGTGCTACAATCATACAAATAACAATAATGAAATGGCTTACAAGGAGCAAAGCGCTGGGGATTCCAGTCCTCCATGTGGCTGGAGGATGGGACAGGGGTTACTCAACCCCACTCACGGGGTGTGGAGGATGAACCGTCTCATCCCCCCACTCCACACCTCTTCAAAGGAGTTAGGAGGGAGACAGACAATTCCTGCCCCTTTTTCAAGTGGACAAATGTGGCTGAGGACGATGCCCAGCACCAGATGGTCCAGAGGACGCTCTGAAACCTCCACAATAGATAATTATAACATGTCACTTCCAGTTATTGGTTGGCTCGTACCCTGAAGCATGAGAGTTTTGCCCTCTCCAGTGTGACTGTGGATGTTCTGATTCCTGTAAATATCCAGTCCTTTTAAGCATCCTCCTGAGCTCTTGGCCTCAGTGGTCACATAGGTGGTGAGTTCCACAGGTGAATAAGGCGTTTTCCAAACGAGTATTTTCTGTTATCAGTGGTAAATACGTGGGTGGTCCCCTTGCTCCTCTGTTGTGATCCAGGAGAAGCTGGAGTTGCCTGGCTGGTTTTCTCTCCATCGTTCCACATTCTCCAGACCTCTGCCCTGTTCCTCTCTAGGCTCTAATCCAGCTCTCTCCTTCCATGTTTGTCCCATGCTGTCAGGCGCTGGGAAGCAGGGAAAGCTCCGCTTTCCCCTTCTGGGATTGGAGCGCTCTCTGTCGCCTTCCGGCCCTGCTGACAGGGCTGGGACTTGAACCGCTCTTGCATTTCAGAGGATTGACCTGTCTGTGTGAACCCCACCCTGCTCTCCTCAGACCTCCAGTGAGGTTCTTTGGGGTCACCTCCCCACCCAGCTAGACCCTGCCCCAGCAGAGAAACGGGGCGATATGCATTTAAACCACGGCGACGGGCATGTTAGGCAGCCGGACGTTTTGGGCTCTGGGGGATTTAAAACAAAGGTTTGTTCGTAAGGAGTGAAAATTCTCTTCTCGACACCAGCTCCAGCCAAGCAGCAGCCCGCCGGGGCGGGGTGTGGGGGCTTGTTATCATTTGGAGCACGTCGCGGGGAGAAGGGCTGGGGGGAGAGAACCTCCCAGGGCAGCCGGAGTTTTTCCATTTTGCGGTGCGTGTGGAGAAACACGCCTTCGGGGGCTTCTCTCCCCCCTCTCTTTACTGCAGCTGAAGAACATTACACACATGAAACACATTAGAGGGGATTTTTCCCCTCCCTCCTGCCCCCCCAACACCTTTTCCGAGCGAGGGACCTCCAGGAGACAGAAGCCTATGAACTGACCCTGCCCAGCGTTTTAATTGACAGGCCATTAAAAATGGATGTGCGGCTAGAGAGAACTTTTCCGATCACGGGCCTGTTGGTGTCCGTGTGGGATTTTAATGATTTATGTTTCCTTCTCCTCCCCCTCCCCCCGCCCCAAACAATCCAGGCGCCATGGGAGGTCTGTTCTTGGATGGGGAGGAGAGCCCTGCGCTGGAAGACATCAGCAAATGGACAGTGGAGGACGTCTGTAACTTTGTGGGCAGTTTGTCTGGCTGTGCCGAGTACACTCAGGTAAATTCACAGCAGCTTGGGAAACGTTTGGCAGGGTTGGGAGGGGAAGGGGGAGGGAGAGAACTCGCTCCAACTCTTCCCCCATCCCCAGCCCCTGCAATCAATCAGCGCAAATGTGGCGGAATATTTAAGAGAGCCCTGCAGGGCCTGTCAACCGTCTGGCTTTCCTGTTTTCCTACCGGATTGGGGCTTAACCGCCCGGCTGCCAGTAGATGCCCCCAGGGCATGGAGGGGTGTGTATGTGGCTAGCAGTGAGGCGGCAGGGAGGGGGGCGGTAGAGGATTGCTGCTGCTGTTGGGTGGATTACAGCTAGCAACTCCCTGTGTTGGGAGAGATGTGTGTGGAAGTCTGTGGTGTCCCACAACCAACCCAAACACAATGCTGGCTTTGTGCCGGGCTGTCCTGGGGAGCCAAGCTTTGGGCGTGTTATCATGAGGGACTGTGTACCGGGTTTGAGTGCCGTTCAGAAGTGCCTTTTCTCAGGGAGCGCCAGGAGCTGGAAGCCTGCGGCATCTTCACCAAAAGGCAGAACCTGGTTGGCCTGATGGGTTCTCTCTGGTGCCCATCAATAGCCCCGCCCCCCTTGAGCACTGTCAGCCAGGTGCCCAGGTAAAAAGCCACTGGTACCTTGCAGCAGGGCGCTCAGTGGCACAGCTGGGCCAGACGCTCGCCTCCAGAGAGTGCAGGTCAGAGACGGCCTCATCTTAACGCTTGGCAACATTGAACGATCTCCGCTCCAGTGAGGGCTCACCGGCCGCGGGTGGTGGGGAGCGCTCCAGGGGCAGAGCTCTGGGAGAAGGGGAGGAAGCTGTGAGAGACCCCCCCCACACTAAATTAATTGCCACACAGAGTTGTTTTTGTTTTTAAAGCCCTTTGCAGCCGGAGCAATGCATCCATCAGTGCTGCAGGGTTCATAAAGCCGCTCAGTGTGAGGCTGCTAGGTGGGACACGAAAAACAACCCTGCTTTTTGGCTCCCACGGCTGCTGAAATCCATTATAAATACCCCATTGAGAGCCTGCTCCAACGGCAAACGCACAGATTCCTGAGCTCTTCTGAGACAGCCCTTTAAAGAGGGCAGGAGAGGGAGAGTGACGGAGATGGGGGGAGGCCATAAGAACTAAGAGAGGTTTAGCTCGGGAGAATCCAGCTCCTCCTGGGACAGACGCACCTAGACCGGGAACACCAGGGAGATCCAGGCACTAAAGTGCAGCTCCTAAGGGGAAGCGGGAGAGAGGAAAGCAAGGGAAAGACCCTTGTCACACACAGAGTGAGAGAGGGCAAGTCTGGGGAATCCAGTTGACTGGAGCCAATGGGGAAGCCACTGCTTGGAAACGATCCACTTCGTCCACTTGCTTCTGAGCTGGCTGAAAACTGATTTTCAAAAGCTCCCTCCCTTCCCCCCCAGCTCCCGGAGCATCAGGCATCACTGCCTCTCCCTGAACCATTCAGGCCAACAACCACTCAGCCGAGCGGCTGCTCAGAGTGTGACAAGGGCCCAGCAAGTGACCAATCCCCAGCCAGTGTGAGAAAGCCAAGGCCCGGCTTAGCGTCGCTCCGGGGAGCAGGCCTTGGGAGAGCAACTCAGGTGCCTGGCGAGGGTTTCAGGCCCTGAACAGGCAGCTCCTTTCATTCTACGCCGCACGTTTTCACAGATAAAAGATCTCCTTAAAGATGGTCCCCAAGGGGAGGGGGAAGCTGGGAGCCGGGCTTTGCCGTTCATTATGGTGTCCGGGAAGCAACGCCTCCCTTCCCGCTCTCCGGGGTGGCTGGCAGATGTGCTTTCAATGCAGAGTCTGTCCTTCTTTGCCCCCTAACCGTGGTGTTAATCTCATCCTGACAAGCTTCATTAAAACCACCTGTAAGACTGGTGCTGCTTCCTCAGAGCGTGCAGCTGTGCCTGCGAGACCGCGGCTGACAGAGATGGGGGGGCCCGCGAGTGTGTGAGAGAAGGGAGGGGCTAGAACCGAGAGGGGGGCTTGAGAGAGCAGGGGAAGTTTTTGGCGGGAGGGGATGGAGAAATGAAGAGGGTAGATTTGAGTGGCTGGAGGGTGTGTGAGAGAGACAGGTTTTCATGTCTAGCATGGGGGAGGGAAGGGCCGGGGGCGTGGGTGTAGAATAAGGCAAGGGATGCATGTGTGTTTGGGGGGGAGGTGTGGAGAAGTCGGAGGGCGGGATCAGGAGAGTGCGAGTATTAGTGAGGCAGGGAAGGGGGTAGGTTTCGGGGGGGGGGGGGGGGGAGTGTTAAACCAGCCCAGATCGGGGGTAACTCACAGGTGGCAGTGGAATTCCTCTGGATTTACACCCCTTAACAGAGCAGAGGACGACCCCACCGCTGCATGTGTTGAGGCAGGTAGGAAAAGTGGAGAAATCCTGACCACACGCACCTTGCCAAAGACTCGGCCATTGACACCTCCCAGTGCTCCCTGTGCGCCTAGGGACAGACAATCCAGAGCTGACAGATGCGCTGGCTCAGCAGCACTCTCGGCGCTTAGCAAACCCGAGCACTGTCCAAGCATGGGGCCCGGTGTAACCAACCCCGGCATCCCCTCACAGCAACCCGGCTGGCAGGGGGCGCTGGCACACACGCAGTTAAGCGGACGATGCTTTTATCATGCATCATGGTTGTGTGCTTAATAGGTTTTTACTGTGTGAAAAATGCAGCGTGCAGGGGTGCTGCAGAGCCGTCTGTGTTCTCTCCTCCCAAACCACAGCTGCCGGGGAGGTCTGGCACCGGCCCGCAGCGCGCTCCCGCCAGGAAGCCCAGCGAGAGCTTGGCGGTTACGCTGTGTGTTCGGGAACACGTTTCAAAGACACGAAAAAGTAACGTAATTGAAAACAAAGTCGTCCTTCCCACTCCCGATCTCCGTCAACGGCCATCTTTGTGTCGCCCCCCCGGTGAGGTGAGGCCTCCCAGTTTGCTCAGGTTAGGTCTCTGTGGGGTAGAGAGCTGAGCGAGGGAGCCTTTTGGCTCCTGTCCATGTTGGCTCTGTAGGAAGGAAAGAAATCTGTCTATTAAGTTTCGCTAGGTCAAAGAGCAGAAACACATGCTGCAGTCATCAAGAGCAGCTTTGCTGGTGGAGTCCAGCAGTAAATGAGCTTGCAACGGCTCAGCTGCCTCAGCGGCAGCAGCCACCGCTGCTCTCCAAGGGGATGGCGCTGCGATGCAATACACAGCTGAGAAAGAAGCCATTAGAGCAAACAGAAAGCCCCCCCTCCCCTGGCTGTGCTGTAGTAACAATGCTATGCAAAGCAGCTCCGCGAGGAGCGGGAGCGGATTCGGCTATTAGCTAGTGCCGCGGCCCCAAGACAGTTCAGCCAGGCGCGAGGCCAGCGCTCGCCCTGGCATGTGGAAAAACCCGTGTGGAGCGAAGGTGTGGTTCAGTCAGGAGGAGAAAATCGACATATGCCCGATCGAACCCAGGTTCCGCCACTGAGGGGAAATGGCTCGGTAGCAAATGAGAAAAATGACTGAGTAGTGGAGCTGCAAGCACTGAGCCAGCATTAATGGAACAAAGATGCTGGCAGGGAGATTGGTACAATTAGATCCCCACTTTAGAGATGGCAAACGGAAGCACTGGGGAGGGGGTTGTCTCGTCTGGGGCAGGACGGGATAGAACCCAGGCATCCTGACTCCCTGACCTGGGCTTTTACCACAAGGCCTGTTAGATGACAAGCTGCTGCTTGAGTCCATCCATCACTGTGGTGGGGGCAGAGCAGACTCTTCAGAAATGTTTTTTTTCCCATTCCATTTTTTTTTCTTTTCCTTGGGAAGGGTGTTTAGGGATTTGTGTACGTGTATAACAGAGGGGGAGAGGTGGATTTGTGTGCATGTATAATAGAGGGGTGTGTGTGTGTGTGTGCTATAGATTATATATACATCTATATGATAAAATTCCAGGATTCTCCCTCTGAAGCCTAGAATGTCCGTTGAGTCAGTGTGGAGCAAAGGAAACAGCTACAACCATGGCCGAGAGCTCGTTTTGTTTAATGTCACCCCCGATCAATCATCACTGGGATTCACAGCCTGTTACTAGCCAGCTTTTAAGTTCTCAGCCATTTGGGGCTTTTTTACACACACAATTTTCTGAATTACACCTGGGCAATAGCACAGGCATCAGCTCCTAGTCACTAACTAGAGAAGTTCCTGGAGGATAGGTCCATCGATGGCTGTTAGCCAGGCTGGGCAGGGATGCTGTCCCTAGCCTCTGTTTGCCAGGCGCTGGGAGTGGGTGACGGGATGGATCCTTTGATGATGACCTGTTCTGTTCGTTCCCTCTGGGGCACCAGGCATTGCCCACTGTCGGAAGACAGGAGACTGGGCCGTTCTTGTGTTCTGACTGTATGCGTTATAATGGCGCTTCGGGTATTTTAATGGGAGTGGTGAGTGTCTGAGAAACCCACTGCACTACGTGGGAGTCACTAGCTAGCTGGCCATTCAAAGGGGCAGGTCGTTTTGCATCGTTACTGCTGCTAGTCTCAGCTGGGAGGTAGTGCTCATTCGCTTGGCACAAAACCCTGCCCTGCTCGGTGTAGCACCGAGGGGGTGCATAGATTGTATCCAGGGCCGGCTCCAGGGTTTTTGCCGCCCCAAGCAGCAAAAAGAAAAAAAAAAAAAAGCCGCGATCGCCATCTCTGGTACTTCGGCGGCAAGTCCTTCGCTCTGAGAGGGAGTGAGGGACCCGCCGCCGAATTGCTGCCCAAGAGCCGGATGTGCCGCTCCTCTCCATTCGCCGCCCCAAGCACCTGCTTGCTGGGCTGGTGCCTGGAGCCGGCCCTGATTGTATCTAATTAATGTAAAGTGGATGTTAGCACAGATAAAAAGGCAGGACAAAGTGTGAGTGTCGTAGTTGAGGCATGGTTTGTATGGGGAACACACTGCCTAGCCATCTGTCTGTCTGGCACGTGAGCAGTGTTTAGGGCCTGGGTTTTGCTTAAATCAATCCTGAACAGGTTATTTCCCGGCAGTGGAGGTTTCTGAGAAGAACATCTTTGATCAGGAAATCAAATGTATAAGGATATTTCAGAGGATGACCTGAGCCTTTTTAGATTATTCGAAGCCCTTTTGTGTCTTGATGGAGTGGTGGGAGGGGACTCAGTCGTTTATGTGCAGGGGTCCTACAGGACCAGGAGAGACTTTTGCAAAGAAGCGTGAGGACAATGTGTGGGATCCGGAAAAGCAACCACATTCTGGTATATGCCACCACTATGGACATGGCCAGAGACCCTCCGAACATGCTTCATACCAGGGCAGCAACAGCTGGCAATAACTGCTCCTTGTGGCTGCCAGTGAAAAACTTGGCACCTTCATGCTGGGAAATGCATGTACGTGGGAAGCCGAGGTTGGGTGGTGAAGTTCCCCTGTAGTCTCTTTGGGGCAGGAACCTTCTCTTTGTTCTGGGTTTGTACAGCACCTAGCACACCGGGGTCCTGGCTCAAGACTAGTGCTCTGAGGAGCTACCGCACAACAAATGATAATAAATGGGTTCCTCAGCTTCCCTGCTGTGGCCTCCCGTGCTGCTAGCTCAAGGCATGTGATGTGCCCTGCGCTGGCATTTGTAAGCATGGAGGTGTGCTTTGGTTGTCTGCAGGTATTCAGGGAACAGGCTATCGATGGCGAGACGCTGCCTCTCCTGACCGAAGAGCACTTACTGAACAACATGGGGCTCAAACTGGGGCCAGCTCTGAAGATCAGGTCACAGGTAAGAACACATCAGCAGTGACGGCTGGTGTGGTCTAAATGGGAGCAAGTCAAAGCTGCACCCCCCGTACCCCACTTACAATATGGGGTGAAGGCCAAAACGAAGGGAGCTCGGTCTAATGGTTGATCTGCAGCACCAGGAGCTGGGTTCAAAGCTCTGTACGCTGTGATCGTCAGTGATTCAGGCAGAGAGGTTAACCCCCTTCCTTATAACCCGCCCCCTCTGTGCGAGCAGGCTTAATTCCCTAGCGTGTGAGTGCCTTGAGGGAAGGCACTATAGAAGTGTCACCAGCACTCGTTTGTCAGCACCGCTGTATTTAGCATGTGAACACACGGCTCACTCCCAGATGCAATGTAGAGAGACACACTCTTGGAGGCAGGGAGGGCTGAATCAGGCTTCTGGTTGTATTAAAGAAGGTGGGGCAAAGCTACTGTGCCCCCAATGGAGGCAGTGATCACTCACTCCCCCTCCCCCTCGGCCATGGTTTGGCTGACAGGTCCTAACCCCCTCTGCTCCGAATGCCAATGACAGACTCAGAGGGAGAGGCCAGATTGATGATAATTAGCCAGCACTTTCCTGGGATTTAGAGCCATTTGTTCCTGTTTGGGTCAGTGTGTCTGAACTGTCCAACAAAATTCATCTAATAAACACAAATGCTATAGGGTCTAGTATAAAAACACTAGGTTTTTTTTGTTTTGTTTTTTGAAGGGAAGTAAAATGTAGTTTATGAAGGCACCTGCAGTTCTAAATCGAGGGTAACATTAAAAGGGAAAGAAACATTTCTAACCGGGATCTGTAAAACAAAGTGCACATGGACCCATCCACATGCACACACGTAGATGTATTGTTGTATAGCCATATAAAACGTTACGGGAATGGGTGTTTAATATAAATTCCAGTACCGTAATGATATATATAAACCATTCATATAAATTCTATAAAATGTATAATGTATGTACAGACATGCATTACTGTCTTACATGCACATGATATACATGTGTATACAGCAATTTTACATACATATGTGTGTTAATTTATGTAAATAATCATGATATAGGGATACACACACACACACGGGTTTAGTTTCTCTTACCCACAAGCTAGACATTTGTTGTATTATGTTAAAACAATAAGAGTAACTTTATTACTTTCCCTGCAGCCCTTACTGTTTATGAGGGGTCTAATAAAAAGGTTCTGTGGGCAATTGTTCCCTGTGGATCAATTCGCTGGGAAATAAAACTCTTAGGTTTCTTAAAACCAGAGAGCTCCAACTTGCTCACAGACGTCCTTGGTTTAGATTTTGGGGGGGGGGGAGAGATCTGGTTTTAAGCCCTGCCTCTATACGGGGAGGGGGGGCAAAGCCCCCATTTTGCTAACAGAAACCCCAGTTGTTTGGGTTAAACACAAGCCTGTTTCTAGTTAAGCTTAAATGCAGAACATCTGTGTAGGTGCTGAAACATGGTGAGCACTTGGGCCCTGGTTGGGAGGTGGGAACTGCTGCAGGGGAAGTTTCTGTGCCTATGGGGGGGGGAGGGGTAGTGCAGCCTCTTATGCATTTGACAACAGCCACCCCTAAGTCCATCTCCCTCCCCCCAATGCAAATCTAGGCATCCAGGGCCTCAGCACATCATACAGCACATGCCAGGCCGCTCCTTTGCCTTGGTGCAGCTCCCAGGCGGTTTTCAAGCTGGGCTGGCGAAGGCAGTTAGTGTTTTCCACAGCAAACAGGACTGCGAGGGAGAGGAAATGATAGCAGGTCTCTCCACACATCCCTGCTGCGGTCTGCAATGGCCTGCTTGCCTTGCACGCTTCTGGTTCCTCCCCCCCTCCTCCCCCCCAAAAAAATTACTAAGCAGCAAGCTGCTCCCCTGGGTGGAGTTCAAGGAGTGTAGCAAGCAGCTGGTGCGACTTCCCAGGAAAGGGAGGGGAGTCCCAGCTCCCTGATCTGGCTTTTGCTTCAGGGCAGGACTAGGGCATGCCCTGAGAGTGTATGCGCCTACCCCCAAGGGGCTGCATGCACCGCAGCTCGGTTCATAACCGCTGGCTCTTTAGCACAGCCTGGCCAGAACCCACTCTCCCCAAAGGGCTGGAGAATAAAAGGCACAGTGCCGAGTGCTCCTCTCTTTTCCCTACCCCATGCCTCTTTCTACAGCCGGCCGGGAGCCAGGCTCCTAGGGGCCACTCTTCTTGCTGGGGCACTGTGGAATTACTGCCCAAGGGAGGTGGGTGCTGCAGGAGCCGCTAGAGCCAGGGTCCCGAGCGTGTGCTCTGTAAAGATGAGCAAGCGAGATATACTTTAGGCAATGCACTGCCATTAATGCTCCTGCAGCTACCTTGGCCTTTCCACTGAGTGAGGCATGCTGGGCTCAAATGTGGCACTGGAGCTGCTGCCATGTTCCTGCAGTGGCGGACTGGGGATGTGAATTACACAGAGCAGGAAGGGGGGGGCTGAGCTCCCACAGGTCTGACGAACTAGTCTGGTTTCAGAGCAGTGCTGTGTGACTGTTACACCACTGTCCCAGGAGGGGCTGGGGCTGGCTGGAGTCTCAAACACTTGCCTTCCTATCTGGGCTCAGGCAGAGCTTTTGTGTGGTTCAGTGCAACACAGCAACCACCAGCCCAAACCAGGGTTCGAGAAAAGGGAAGCGCCCGTGGAAAGGCACTGCTGGGGCCAAGGAGATGAACCAACAGCCGCTGGTACACGACATCTGAAATTTAACAAAACACACACACACCCAGGTCCCTTGTGTAAAATATTAATCCATGTTTGGCCACCCTCTACTTCCAGGGAACGTGAGCCTGGTTTAACGTGGGTCACAAAGGACTGTCTTCTCCCCATGGCTAATTTTCCCTGGGCCTGCTTTGGTTTCGTTTTATGGTGCAGTTCCTGCGCCTGTATTGTCAATTCCTCCTTGTCACGCGGCGGCAGCTTGGCCAGAGCACGCTGAGCAACAGGCTGCAGCAGCAACGCTCGCTGCTGCCCCCCCCCCCCCCCGACATGCTTTGTTTCTATGACCCATGCACAAGCTCCTCCACTGCCTGGTAAGCTCTTTTCTCCGGTTTGTTTTAGGTGGCCAAGAGAGTTGGCAGGGTTCTCTACATGGCAAGCTTCCCCATGGCATTCCCGCTGCAGCCCCCTGGCTTACGGCCTCCAGACCGAGACCTGGCACCCGCTGAGCTCCGCCCATCCTCTACAGGCAGCGTATCCTCCCCCTACAGCAGCAGCCTGCTCCCCGCTAGCCGCATCTCACCAAAGCAGGAAAATGGAAACCCCTCGTTAATGGCTGGAATCAACGACACCACGAAACCTGCATCGTAACTGCACAGCCTCTCGACTCCCTCCAGTACTAAGACACGTTGTGACAAACTCAACGGAACAAGGGGCCCCTCTCGCCCAGCCGGAGGGTCAAGGAAAGAGGGAAATAGGGTTGTGTGTGCGCATTCACTTTTTTTTTTTTTTTCTTTTAAACCCACAATAAGAAAAGATCAAAGAAGGAAAAAAAATCCAAAGATTTATTGAAAGCAATTCAAGGGAGGAAAAAACAGGTTGAGAGAAATCTGGCCCTGCTCCCCCTTTCCTGCTTGCCCAAACCCGCGGGAGAGCAGCCGGCAGAGATGGGAACGCTCGTCTGTTTGCCTTCGCGGGAACGCGGCTTTGGAGAACTGCTGGGGGTGACCCTGCCCACCAAGGCAGAGAGCCCCGAACTGTGAGCAAACCAACCCCCCCACCCCCAGAATTGTACTCAGCTCCTTGTTCAGGTGTCTATGCATCTCTAGCAACTTTTAAAACAATACCAAAGACAGACAAAAGGCAAGTTCCGGTCCATGTTTACTTCGGTGCGGATGGTACGGCAGAGGCGGCTTTGGCGCTGCCCCCTGAGTGCCGCGGTGCTTTCACCGCGCACAGAGACGACAGACTATGGCAGCGTCTCCTCATCCCCAGCCCCTCCAGGACTTTTTATTTTTGGGTAACTTTCTTTTGAAGAAAGCAAACAATAGCAGAAGGGGTGTGGTGGGGAGGGGGAAAGGCCCCTGGCTCCTCCTAGCCGCCCCCCCTCCCCTGCGTGTGTATAGCAAACTCATTGATATTGTTTTTTGGTTGTGGAGGGGTTATTTTCTTTTAAAGCCTTGTTACAGAGGTGGATGTAGTTGCACATTCTGGCCTGCTAAGGCCTATGAGACAGGTACCTGTGCATGCCCATAGGAGGTAGGGAGGTCAGGCAAACCCACGGGTAGAGGTTTTACTACTGTGAAGAAGACGGTAACTCCTGGGGGTGACCTCCTGTGACTTGTACAGTTGTGAACAACAATCACACATGGTACTGCGCGCTCTCTCTCTCTCTTTTTGTTTAAACGTTGCACGGGCTACCGTTTTTCTTATAAAAAATAGCTTGGTGGTACATTAGCTTCTTTATCTTGTAAAAAAACAATTGTCATTATTCATCCCATCACAATAAATGCTTTCCAGCAATCAGTTTAAATAAAAAAAATCACAAAGGGTCCGTGCTTTCCCCCTTAGAAGGTCTGCTCAGTGCCCAGCTGCTAGAACAGACCTCTCACCTTGCACTCACTCTATGGCCGTGCTCCTGGGGGCTCCAGCAGTTGTTCTGCCCGGCGGGGTCAGGAGCTAGGGCATGTTTTGCTTCACCTGCCACAGCTGCTGCAAGGAAGACTTTGGCGCAGGGGAGAGAGCACACCCAATAGCGAGGGTGTAGGAACTAGTCAAGAATGTATTACAGAAAAAGTTTCTTGCCAAAAATAGTGTTAAAAAAAAAAGGCAGGGGGACTTCTGACATTTCCCAGCCAAAAATCAAGTTATGCACCAAGGTCATTTTACATTTTGACAAAACAGCACAAGGTAGGTTTGGCTGGGTTTTTATCCTCTCAGTACAATCCAATGGCAGCTGGAGAGGGGAGGCTGTCCCCATTTTTTCCACTTTAACTTTTATGCAGTTGGAAAAATGAGCATGTGAAAACCCCCGCCCACACAGCCTTTGTGCTTGGCTTGCATGAAGGTGGAGGGGAAAATGACCTCCATTTCTCCCACTAGTTTTTCAGCACAACTCACTCAATCTCATCAGCTGTTCCCAATCTAACCCCTGCCCCAGGGAAGCAACCTTAGAAGCGGTTCCTTCCATTTCTCAACATGACTTCATGGCGATGCTCACAATCGGCAGCACCATGCAATGGCTGGAGCACAGGGACCCACGGGGGCTGGTTTCTAGCCCTGCCTCTGCCCGAGGCACATCACAGTCTTGCTGTGGAAGAGTTTGCGTGAAGCGCCTCAGAGATGTACAATAGGAACGTACTGTCACTGGGCCCCTCGCACAAGGTGGCTGCTGCATGATAAGCACTCCCGAGGGTGCACAGAGCAGCAGGGGCCTCATTTTCATCAACCCTGTGCACCCACAAACTCCCATGAACGCCATGGAAGCAGCAGGGGTCCTGCACCTCAATGATGCCCCTACCTTCGTGTAGCCCTCTCCTGCTAAGGTAGTATTGGAAATGTTTAAAAAAAAATCATCACACTCCTCCAAACCTCAGAGATGTGACGTGGTCCAAATGCCACGTCCTGGCGTCACACTTAGGAAAATGTGTTGAGATGCTATCGAATCTGCCCGCTTGCCAGCCCTGCACACTAAACTTGGGGTCTGGGATTCAAGCTGGCATCTCCTCCCCGGCAAAGGCAGCTCTGCGGGTTAAGGTCCTGCCCCCCGCTGAACCCGCGGCAGCCCCATGGAAGGATGCACCGGAGAGCCTGGAACTGGAACTTGGTTAACAGCAAGGGCGTTGATAGGAGAGCCAGCCCAGTTTGCTCACTGAGACCTTGTGCTGGAGGGACAATAGGAAAAACCCTCTCGTCACCCAGGTAAGCAGCGCTACTGCTGCCAGCCCGTCTTCGGTGGTGCTTGCACAGCAGCACTTCGGGATGCAGACAAGCCAGGAGGCTTGGGGGCGAAGCCGCCTTCCCTTGGCGGATGCGTTCCCCCCCGGGCAAACTGACCCGCCGACCGGTGCACGCCCTTCGTCTGCCAAGTCGGCGTGATCGTCCCTATTCACCCCCACAGCTCGTGTGTGTGGACACGGCGCTCAGCTGCTTTCCAGGGACCGGGAAGCTGCAAAGACACACATGGCAAGCAACCTGTGCCCAGCTTGGCAGAGTGCCCAGCCCATGGGCGAGTGGCCCCGTGGGTGGCTGCCCACATGGGCAGAGGAGCCTGTCCCTCCAGGGACTGGTTTCTTTGGGCTCCAGCAGGCTGGCGCTCCTGCATTATTTAAGGCACTGGAGTTTAATGAGGGCTTTTTATTACCTTTGCTGAGCAGTTTTACTGGTCCTGATGTAACCACACATTTCACTGCATTCCCACTAACGTAACTCTGGTGGAAAAGGTCCAGGCAGCGTCTCTGCTGCATCAGTGAGAAATTCCGTCCCGCTAGGGCTGCCCATCCCCTGCTGCTCCTACCTCCTCCTTCGGGGCTTCCCCTCGGCCTAGTTCCCATCACGACCAGCTTCGATTGTCGGCGAGGGCACAAGCTTGCCCTCCTAGGCGCAGAGGGAGGGAGCCCAGAGCATTTGCGGAGGCTTCAGTCACCGGCTAGGTCGTCGAAGTAATCGTCAGCAAGGTCCTCCACGATGTCCTCCTCCCCTTGGGCCAGCAGCTCGAGGTCGGCCGAGGACAGTCGCCTGGCATAGGCCAACTGCTTCTGGGTCCCCTCCGAGGTGGAGGGCCCCTCCTCAGCTCCCCCTGCGGGCAGAGAGAGCAAAGAGGTGTAAATCCCGTGCGGCTATCGGGAGGGGGCGACCCATCGCTAATTAACATGCGGGTGCCGCTGCTGCTCCCAGAGAGCAGGAGGGAGAGCACTGCGGGGCTTCCGGAGCAGCACCTGCTCCAGTCCAGACTCCGTGTGTGTGTGTGTGAAATGCAGCGTTCGAAGCAGGGAGGGGAGAGGGAGCCAAGCAGAGCTCCTAAGAGACCCTGAGCCCTCTCCTCCCAGCTCCCCTTAATCCAGCCGCTTTTCCCTCTATGCTGATCTCGATTGGGGGTTGCGAGGGTTAGAGCCGCAGAGGCTCTGGACCCCAGCTGGAAAACTAACCCCGGTCTGAGCCCCTGGTCCCTTTGAAGGTATTTGTGAGCTCCATGCAAAGCAGAACTAATTTCCCCCCGAACCAGGGCTGTCTCGGTGCCTGGTTCCTGGGCTGTGCTGGCACAGCACCGCCCCAGGATCAGCGCCGACGCCATATGGCCACAGACACCTGCATACGGCAGAGCTGGAGGAAAGCTGGGTCTTATGCCCAGGGTGGAACAGGAGTCAGCTGCCGGGGCACTGCCAGCAAAACCCACTGGCCTGGCAGGAGACGCTCCAGTCCCCGCATGCCACGCTGGACATTACTGCTCATTAGCACTTCTGGCTGGTGCCTTGGAAACGCCAGCGCGCCAGAGACGTGGAACTGCCTCCCCCAGGGGTCGGGTGAGCGCCCGATTTCTTCTCACTCCAGAACTCTGGATTCGTTTGGGGCACAGCACCATAGCGCAGGGCCCCCATCCCAGCCCAGCTCTGCCAAATGCTCCCGCGGCCCGAGGGGACGGGCCCCAAAGGCCTGGGGAAAGTTCCCGCTGGGACACTCCAGTGCTCTGTGCCAGTCAGCTGGGGGGCCCCTCGCCCCCCCCAGCATGCCAGCCACGTGGGGCAGGGGAACGAGCACTCCCAGAGCAGACAGGAAAATGTTCCCAAGCATCTTTGCCTTTGCAGCATTGTCCCGTCATGGATCTAATGCCCATCTAATCTGGGCACTGGCACTGTGCCAAGCCTCAGCCATCTGCCCTGCAGAATCAGACATGTTCTGGGCAATGCTCTGGCTTAGACGCCCCCTAGCTAGCAAAAAAACCAACCCTGCCAGTCCCAGGAGAACTGCAGCCGCTTCCCACCAGTGCCCGTAACACGTGGGTTTGGGCATGGCGGTGCTGGCTCTTCCGCACTGAGATCGCGCTCCAGCCCCCACGCTTACAGATGGCAACAAACTGGGCTAAGGTGCCAGCAGGCGCGACAGGGCCTGGCAGGCTCGGCCTTGCTCTGCCAGCTGAGCAGCAGGAGTGACGTGGGTAACGCTGCCAGAAGAGCCGCTGAGCGCACGCCATGGGAGCAGAGAGACGTGGGGCTCTGGGCCTGAGCAAGACAAGCGACTGGCTGTGTGTCAGGTTCTAGCTGGCCCCTGGTGACCCAGCTCACGGTGGGCACTTTGGGTCTCGTAAGCAGCACAGCTGGTATGAACTGCTGCTTACCCACTGGGGCCAGCCAGGGAGGGTGCCCTCTCGCCCGCACGCATCCCCCTCCGGGCACCAGCGGCTAACGGGGAAGCACAATCAGGACACACGCTAGGAGCGATCGCGGCACGGATGCAGCACTGGTCCGTGCACGCAACCACCTCATCGCTCCACGGCCGCCACACGCGCCGGGCGTCTCCGCTACAACGCCACCGCCCCAGCGGCTTCAGCCAGCCGCGTTCCCCCCCACGGGAGAGAACCGGTAGCCAGGGGGTTAAGCAGAAAGGAAAAGCATCACCACTGCTCTGCGCAGGTGAAGTGTTATGTGCTCGCTGCCCGTGTGGGGAGTGGGGCTGTGCGAAGTTCCTTTGAGCCTCTCTGCAGGGGGCCCCTGAAAGGAGATGAAAGGGACCAGCAGCCTATTCATCCCTGAACCGCAGGCACGAGAGCCCTTCCCATGCCCCCTGCCTGGAGCCGGGAGCCTTGCACAAGGGGGCTCGTTGCCTTTCTCAGCGAGCTCCCAAAAACCAGGCTGCAGGACGGGCTTGAAACCTATAGTCCCGTCCACATTTCCCTTTCCTTTCCCCACTCCTCCTCCCGGGCTGCTCACCGTCCGAGTCACTGGCTTCCTCTTCCTCCCCGATGTCATACTCGCCCTCTTCGTCGTCATCCTCGCTGCTCACGTCCGGGCTCCCCGCGGATCCCTGCACTTTCTTGGCCTTTGATTTTCCTGCAATTCATTTGGTTTTTGGGTTACACAAACATCCCTGCTGAGGTCCCTCGGGCAGTGGGAACCGGCAGGGAATCCGGGCCGTGTGCAACCTCCCTGGGGGTGATGGGGCAGACAGGGAAGTGACAGGGACAGTACCAGATGGTATGACCGGCTGCACTGGAGAGGCCGGAGTGAGGAAGCCGAATGCAGAGCTGAACGCCTACCATTGTACAGACTCCCACACAGCTGCAAGGGGAAGGGGCAGGGAGTTCTCTCTGGGGCCAGGTCTGATTACTGCTAGGTATTCAGGTAGCGCACAGCGGCCCTGCCCGGCAGCCTCCAGGAGACAAGAGCTCCCGCCGGGGCTGGGGAGACAGGGAGGAACGCCCAGCAGGAAGAAATGGCCCCGACAGCGATGAAAGAGAGGCAGAAAACTGGGAAGCACAAGGAGGTGCTAAACCCTGAAATAGCGTCTGATTCCCCTAAGCACCGGCGATCTGTGCGTCCTGGGGGGGGGGCACCCTCTGCAAATGGGAAAAGCATCAGAGCCTAGTTCCTGGCACTGTCGTACAGCCCCCAACACCAGCCATCAACCTCCCACTAAACCCAGCGATTTACAGCCCCTCCGCCCCAGGCCGCCAGAGGAACCGTGTCTCCGCGTGCCGTGGGACTCCATCTGGCAACCCTGCTGAGCTACTCACTCAGCTGCATCCAGAGAAGTTGGATGCGAGTGCTCCCTGCCGTCCCCGCCCCCTCCCCCTCAACCGGGCTGCCTCCGGCCTCCATTCATTAGGCTCGCTGGGTACCGAGACAATCCGACTGCGTCCTGTCGCCAGGCAGTGCACTCCCCCTCGGGGGCAGGCCAGGCAGAAGATGGATAGCCACGCTCCCCACCACACGAGATAATATTGATGGGCACCTGAGAAGCCTATCTCGGCCCACACAGGACAAGGTAGGAACAAAAGCTCACGCCCATTCATCACGGAGCGGGAGCGAAAGGAGCTGTCAGCGCTGGTTAGCGGCTCCGAGCGCTCATCCGATAGAGACCAGAGGAGCCAGCCCAGCTGTGAGCAGAACTGGATACCAGGCCTCTGACTGATTTCCCCACTTTTAGGTGCCGGGCTCAGGGCCTGAAAGGGCACTGACCAAAAAACCCTTCCCCGCCGGCTCCTTTGCAACAAAAGGATTTCAGACGTCGGGCTGACGTTTCCCCAGCCGGGCTGCCTGCGCGCGCCTCCTGTTAGCGTACGTCGACGCTGGAGCTGGGAGCGCGAGGAGACAGACCCGTGCTACCTGCCACCCCGGCTACATTTCTACATCAAGTGCGCTAGCTCCGGTATGTCTGCCCGAGCCGGAAGTTACAGCTCCAGCTCCATGGGTAAACAGACCCCGCGTCTGTCTAGAGCGTCCTCATTCCATGGCTCAAAACATCAACTTTTCAATCATTCCTGATGGCGGGGGGATCAGCACAGGGACGACCCAACTTGAATACTGGGCTGGGTCATAACCTCCCAACACAGCCCCCGCCGGGAGCAGCGCACAGCTCCCGGAGCAAGGCCCAAACCAAGCTTTGATCAGTCCCCATCTGGTCCCTCTTGTGCCTTAGGGCAGGGAAATAATCTGTGCCTGTCCTGGAGGTACAGACCGTGCCTGGGGGGAGCAGTGGCCAGAAGGTGGAATCAAGGCTCAGCCCAACTCCATCCAGTCAGAAGGGTGATCTGCCGGCGAGGGGGAGACCAGAGCCTCTTCGCCTTTGGGAAGCTGAACGGGGCAGCAAGCACCAGCGTCGCGCCCGGATGCTGCATGCCAGCACGTCCCTCTGCCAGCACAAAGCTTGCATAAAACAGGGGAGCAGCAGTGCCTGCAGTCCTCAGCGCCAGGAGCCCCCCCCCGCCTCCAGGAGTCCCTGCTGACTCGACTTGGAGATATTAGCCTGACTTTTAATACAATTTGGTCAGCAAGCGGCCGCTGTAAAGTCTGCATTAATCACTTTAATGATGAAGCTATTACTGGTGCAGGGGGAGGGGGGGCGGAGCTCAGACAGGATGGGAAATCCGCCAGCACTCCCGGGAGGTTGCAGCCATTCTAAAGAGTTGCCCGGCTTGGCTGCCAAACTAGCTGGTTGCAAAATGCATGTGGTTAAACAAAAATGATCACCCGGCAAAGGCTGAACAAGGTGCCAAAAGGGCCTGGCTGTTGAGCTGGGTGAAGAAGAAAGACGGTGTGTGAATAGTTAATGCACCCCCAGTTCGGGAACGGATTTTCAACCTCATGCTTCAAACCCATCTCTAGCTCTCAGAGATGAGAATGAGACTTAATATTGGGGTCGGGGGAGCAGATTAGCCCATAACTCCCTACTGCTGGGCTCTTCCTCTGAAGCATCTGGTACTGGCCAGTGTCAGAGAGAGGAGCCTGGACTAGCTGGACCATGGGTCTGATGAAGTATGACAATTCTCACGTTCCTGTCACCTGGAGTTGCTGGGGCCCCTTAGTCCAATGGAGCAGCTTAGCTCAAGGATTTGGTTCCTGGCCATGACATGCAACGAGCATAAAGCTACCCTTTCACTCTACGTGCTGAGTTACACACCCCGAAGCGCCATCTATTGCACCATTGAGCTCTGGCTCACCAGGAGAGATCGTCTGCAAGATCCTTTAGTGCTGGGTCGACGTGAAACGAAGAATAAACACAGGGTTGGGGGGGAGGGGAGAAAAGCTGGCCTCAAACAAAGAAATTAAAGATGTTCCACCCATTATCAAGGGATAAATCCCTCTGCAGCAGCTGGAGATAACTTTGCCTCCAACACACGTTTCTGATTAAGGGGCCAGAGCTGCATTACGCATAACTTCATTTTAAAACAAGTCCGTGTCTGTCTCCATACACGTCGCCTTTCCATAGTGCTCCCCGTCCCAGGATAGCCAAAGCCCTCTCTGCACACTAGTGAACTCAGCCTTTCGAGCGTTCTGGGAAGGCAGGGGAGCGCTACCACTCCCATTCTACACATGGGGAAACTGAGGCACGACAGAGGGCAGTGGCCCAATTTATGCTGTACCCATCGCCATGGTGTCAAGCCTCCTCCTTAGCCCGTGCTGCTATCAGGGAGGCCAAAGAGCGCCCAGCACCTTGCAGGACTGGACGAGAAGGGCCCAGCTTGCATCTCTCACTGACTTTGGAGTTTTGAGTGCTCAATGCAGGTGGCCCCCGGGGAGATGCTCAAGGGCACACGGGAAGTGTCTGGAAGGGAGAGGTGGAGGACCCAGATGGCCAGAGATCACCTGGATGGCTATACTGAACCAGACGTGTTCTCCCATGCACATGGGCCACTCCCCAGTGTGATAGCCAGACATGCCTGGGAAGAGGGAATTGCCAGAGCCAGGATTCCCTCCCATCAGTCAGCAACCCAAATTCCCACCTTGGCTCTCACGCCCAGCACCTGGAGAAGCGATCAGGCAAAGCGAGAGTGGGGTGGTTGGGAGGAGAAGCAACTGATGTGTGAGTTGGAGGAATAAAATCCACACTTCTCAGCCTGCAAGCCTGATGCAAATGCTTAGGCTGCCGCACACGTGTGTGTATGGGGGGGACACGACGCAGACCTGTGCAGGAGACCGGCGCCAGGCAAACCTTGCAGTGGGATGTAAGGGGTGACACATGATGGCCATCATGGCGGCTGATACATTGGGGTTCAAACCGGGGACCTCCGGCGCTAGAAGCATACACCACTACAGCCAGAGGCACAGCTCTGTCGCTGCATCACTACCAAACTAGTATCCCCTGCGGATCGGCACAGAGCGGGGACGCGTAACACACACCCACCGCTGGGGGAGAGACAGACCCCGTGCAGCCCCTCTCCACGGGGCTCCGCAGGGCTCCCAGACATGCTTGCTAGCCCTGACTCTATTGCTTTCCCTGATCTGCCATAAAGCAGGGAGATGGGAGTGCTCCCTCCCCACACTCTGGGGATGGAGGTGTTTATCAAACGCACAATTGCATTCTGCTTCCCTGTGCCCCGTCTTCCCTCAACCGCCCGCTCCCACGCGCTCACTGGCTGCAAGGCTCCTTTACCAGGGACCCCACGGACGGGATTCTCAAACGGGACGGAGGGAGCCAAACCCCCATGATGAGTGGGAGCTGGTTGTCTCACCCCCTTAGACCAGCCCAGAGACATGGCGCTAATAGAGGCCCCGATCCTGTGATCAGCTCCACTGGGGGGGGTGTCTGCACCCATGCAGAACCCCCAGGACCCGCAAAGGGGTCTGCCCGAGCAGCAGTCACTGCAGAATTGGGACCATTGCCTGTATCTGATACACAGCATTCTTCTGGAACAGCGTCTCATCAAGCAAAGTCAAAACGAAAACCCAAGCGGAGAGAGAGCGAGAGAGATTGAAGCCAAGAGGGATCAGGCAAGCAGCTTTGAGGAGGACATTTATGATAATCATCTATTGTTATTATATAATCTATTCCCCCGCCTCTACCCAGCAACACTTGGGGTGACTCTAATTACCCGATAAAAGGAATAATCCCTCTTCTTACCCCCCACCCCATAGAACACCCTGCCTATGGATTGCTTGGCTCATCCTGCATGCAGAGGCACACGCCAGGAAATCTGCCAGCTCGAAGGGCCACGGTTATTCCTTTAACAAATGAAAACATCTGGACCACCTCCTCCCCCCCTCCACACTGATGTAATATGCTTACGTGACTGATAAACGAAGAAACCTGCTCAAGTTCATTAGAGGCAGACCACCGCCTAATGTGGACAGATTGCTCATTACGGCCCGGCCCGGAGAGAGAATGCAGCCACGCTCCCTTCTCGCCATTAATTGCCTCATGACGAGGCAATCCAGCTCCTCTCCCCGAGCCATTAATAATTTCCAGGAGCAGCCGTCTTCCCTCCCAGAGAGCCGTCAGCTGGTAAATGAGAGGAATGCGTGCCACTGCCTCCCCCCACCCTAGACAGACCATCGATCAAATCCATGCGCCCCCTCCATCCTCGCCCTCTGAAAACCAGTGTGGTTCTGGGAGTGCTCAACCCACCCCCTTCCCTACCAGACCTTTCACAGCACCCAGTGGCCCCTCGTCAGCCTGCCTTCCTCAGCAAGCACTGGTCCACCTAGCCCATGTATCAGCCACCTTTCCTGCACCTCGGGCATTGTTCCAGCCCTGCAGAAGCTGGCAGGCAGTTGTACCACCACGGCTTAAACCAAAAGGGGAGGAAAGGGAGGCTCTTCCCTTTCATGCAGATGTTTTAACTGGTTAAAAACCAATATCAGAAGCTCCCTCTACATCCCACCCCAAACATGCAGCCACACCTGCTACATGCACTGACGTTTGCCCGGCAACTTGCCTCACCAGGTTCAAATCAGGCACGAAGCAGAGAGATTCGCTGCTAGGGAAATCACAACAGAAGGAGTGTTTGGTGGTGGTTTGATTTTATTGGGGGGGTGGGGGGGGTAGCATAAACTAAGTCTGTTAGATTCCCAGACAAACAAATCAAAAACATCACGTGTTTCCCTATGCAAAGATCGACCAGCCATTGATCTCACTGTGATTCAGAGCCCAGGGCCATTCAACCTCCATCACCTTCCTCTGGGCCTTCTACTGCAAAGAAACCCAGCTCCAGGGTGGAGGTGAGGAAGAGCTGAACCTGATTTTACAGCCCCTGAGTGGCCTGACAGGAAGGAAAGGAAAGACGGGAAGGAAGGGATGGGAGAGAGAATCATTAGGGTTGTGAAACTGAGGCACGGGGAAGGAGGATGGCAAACATTCACCAAGACAGGTGTCAAGGGCGCTCAGCACCCTGTGAGACTGGACCCTACATTCATGTCTCGTGTTTTATGCCTCTAGTTAAGCGTAGGCACATACGCTCCCCCTCTCCAACACACACGTACAGGCAGGTCTCTATTGTCTCAGATCTTACATAAAAATGGGGGGGGGGGAAGATTGACACAATCCCCCAGCTGCAGAAAGTTGCTGGGCTCCACCACGCTCTGCTTGTAATCAACAGGGTTCCGGAAGCGAGTGCTGATGGAAGCGAATTCCTGGCTAAAAACGAGACAAGACCAATCTTTTGGGATTGGCTCTGGAGTAATTTTAGAGAGCTGTTGTATCTTAATAGGCAAAAAGATAACACGCTGAACGATACTGTAGCCATACTGTTCCACACACATCATGCTGCTATATTGATATGCAACACACAACACAAACCAGATCCGTACCCTTACGTGACACTGTGAGAGAAACCCAAACAGGGTTTGATCAGCTGCAGTATCCAAAAGTTATTACATTACAGACAGCGCAATGCCATTTCAGACTACTTAAATATGCCTCATCTCTCACTTGCCCCGTATGTATCTAATTTGGGGGAATGACTTTATACATAGCCACACCCGACCCGACCAGTGAGCTATCTGGGCCAGCACCAGATGCTTCAGAGAAAGGAGCATGAAACCCTGCAATGGACAATTTGGAGTAGCCTGGCCCACAGAGATTTTGCTTCCTGACCCATAGAAGCCCTGAAGCATAAGGGTGATTCTAGCACATTCTACATGACTGTAGCATCTAGGTATTTATATCGTACGCTTCACCATGGCTACTCAACCCATGTCATCTTTATACACACACTTTGTACGTACATTGTATACACACACACACACAATGGGTATGTATGTGTATAATGTACATACATATCACACACACACACACACACACACACACACACACACACACACACAGTTGTGTATGTTTTTTATGCACAATACATATTTACACGCTCACTCTACACTTAATCATTTGCTATGGTAAGAAGTATTTTCGCAGAGGCAGCCAAGGGCGTGAACATGTGTTTACAGCAAAAACAATCAATTCCTCATTATTGTATGGCGGACCCTAAAGAAAATCACCAATAATTGCTGCAATTAAGCATCTCCTGCACCTGCAATCCCTCCCTCCCCCAAACGCTGTTTGCTGTTCTACAGTACGTACAGCCGGTGCGGCAGGTACGTAAAAGCAATGCCGGCAGAGCAGAGCGAGCTCGTCCTGAAATCACTGGAAAGGTTTAGCATCGTCCCTAAGTCTTTATGAAGCTGCATGTAACCCTGCCTGGAACATACACACAGCGGCAGCGCTGCCCTATCACACTAACTAAAGAGAAGCAACCTCCAAGACTCAGGGAGACGCGCAACATGAAAGAGAAGCAAAAGCAGCAGAGACCATAGAAACTGGGTGCAGGACCCTCCCCCCCAGCACCCTCCCCTTTTTTAGTTTTAAATATAGCTCCTTCTCCCTGTCGACAGCCTGGGTTTTCACCCTGCTAAATGGAGACCTCGTGTGGCTGCACGCACCGTAACATCTGGAATCATACGGGCAAGTGGACCCTCTCTCTCCTCTGAAGCACACCCTGCTTCCTATGGAAGGGGGCAGGGATAGCTCAGTGGTTTGAGCATTGGCCTGCTAAACCCAGGGTTGTGAGTTCAATCCTTGCAGGGGGCCATTTAGGGATCTGGGGCAAAAAAATGGTCCTGCTAGTGAAGGCAGGGGACTGGACTCAATAACCTTTCAAGGTCCCTTCCAGCTCTATGAGATAGGTCTCTCTCTCTATATATATATATAGGAGCCATGTCCCTCTAAGACCCCCCCCCCATATACAAGCTGCTTCTGCCCGGAAGGGAGCTGCTCCATTTCACCACTCCCCAGCCTGTTCTGCACCCTATCCTGGATACTCCGTCCCCTGCAGGAGCCTTTCCCGCTGTACATACCTGTCACACATCCCCCCCATGTTATATAGCTGCCGCTTCACCCTATAGGGACCCACCCAATCTTGTTCTGCTCCATGTCACAGAGCAGCCTCTCCCCCGCCCCCCACAAAGAGCCCCCCCATCCTATTCTGCACCCTCAATGTTGCTCTCCCAAATCTATTCATAAGGGGGAGCAACACCCCCTCCCTACTGGACCTCTCCTGCCTCCCCACAGGGTGGGGACACTTCACCCAGGGCCCCCCCCCGGGAGGATTCCAAGGACAACAGCTCCAGCAGATGTTCTGCTGCTGCTTCCACACCCGGGAGGCGGGGGGGGGAGGACAGTTCCCACCTGGGAGCAGAGCAGAGCCGAGGGTTGCTCAAGCTGCACACACCAGGCTGCTGACAGCTGCTTTGTGCAGCAGAGCCTGGGCCAGGAAGCAGCAAATCCCTGACCCCTCCCCGGTGCAGCTGGAGAAGAAGGGGGTGCACCCCCCAGGATGGGGGCAGGAGGTGGCACATGTTCCGGCTGGAGGACAGTGGGGGTGCAGCCCCCTGCACCAAGACCAGAGCAGAGACTGGGGTGCACCCCCACAATCCTGCCAGCACGTCAGCTCGTACGTTGCTCCCCTCCAGGAGCCTGGGAGAACAGGGAAGCTCAGGGCACTGGGCACCTCCCCCTTCCCAGCCGTTTGGGGTGAGACAGCCTCCCCCTCAGGCCAGCTGAGCTCCTGCTATAAGCCAGGCGGGAGGGGGAGGGCACGGCTTCCCTCCCCTGACCCCAATAAACCACACGGCTGCCAGAGAAAGGAACCCGTACCCACCCTCCTAGCAGGACTGACTGCAGCCTGCCGTTCTGCCCATGCTCCCGCACGGCTTGGATACAGCCGACCCTAAATACCCAGCAAGCCGTCCAGCTCCGCTCCCCTCCTTCCCAGCGCTTCAGGGGGTGGCAGGCTGCCCCACCCACAACCGAGCCCAATTTCATGCCGGGCTCTGCACGGTGGCTGTCCCCGCACACTTGCCCGAGGCCTGGCAGATGGAGCTCTCGCGTGTCCCAGTCCTGGGGCACTGCCTAAACACGGTTATTCCTACAGGAACAAGGGAGCCAGACGACAATGAATCCAGCCAGTACCCCTGCAGCTGGACCGTGGGCGTCTGGGGTGTGGATAGGGGAGTGCAAGCAATGGGGAATTGTATTTGGTGGTGAGAGGTTTGAGGGATGTTTGTTCAGTTGCTGTTGTGGCTGTTTGGGGGATTTTAACTGAATTGCCCAGAGCAGTTTAGATGGGTGCTGCTTATCCTGTGATCAACTGACAAACCCACGGAGACAGAGCGCCGCACCCTGCAGGGAACAGCGCCCTGGGAGGTGTAACATCAGCTGCGCTGTACAATCATGAATGCCCGGCAAAAGCCTCGCTCTTCAGGGTCCACCTGCCTCCTGTACCGGCAGCTTTGGGGCACGCAGGGGCCCCAATCCTGCAAACACGCATTTGCTTAACCCAGCTCAGGGGCGCACTCCTACTGCGTGCCAGTCCAGGCCGTAACGGTAAGCACCACCCCGGAGCATGCTGCGCTGGGGCTCACCCCCGGACTGCCAGGTCATTAAGGAAGCAGTGGAAATAAGTGGTTGCTGTCATCAAAGCAGCCATGTCCTCTCCCCTACCTCAGCCTAGAAGTGGGGAACTCTAATAAGACACACAACATGGATTTTGCGGCTGTGCATGTGAAGTCATTCATTTGCTACGCTAATTAGCCACGCTTCTCCTTTTGCAATTAATTGCTTTCTGATTACAGGGCCTGGGAATGAGAGCGAGAGGCTGGTATTTTGCTATACTTTTCCCCTACTTCCTGGACTAGATTGTCCTTTACTGTTCATTTTGCATCTTAAGCCTTCTTCAAAGCGAGTGAATTGTTTGCACTGGGACAGACCTCTCCAGTAACCTGCTCTCCTGTGCCCCAACCGCCCTGACATTTGTTAGACATTAGTTAACAAGCGAGGTAGTTTAGTTAGTTGTAGTTAACTCCAGGAATCTTGCTGTTCTCCATGCTAACCTATTCCAGGGAGATTATAGTCACTGTAAACCCTAATGAGCACTTAACTACAGCAATATTTAATTAAAAAAAAGGTGGGGGAGAGAGGGGCTTTGAACAGCAGCTAATTAACAGAAAATTGCTAATTTCCTAGCTATTAACGGCTGATTTTCCACTGGCTGAATGCAGGCTGGGATCTGTCTGGGCAAAACTGAACCACAAATGGAAAGAAGATGATGCTGTCAACAGGGAAGGGGGTTCCCATGCCAAACGCCTCGTCTCTGGCTAGGAATGGGAAGCATTTCTATTCTAGTCCAGCTCTTTGCATCTCACTAGTGAGCCACACACATACTGAGCCAGTTGCCAATGCTGCTATGGTCAATTAAGGAAAAAAAGGGGGTGGGTGAGGGAGGGCTCTCTTCTGCTCACAGTACAACCAGGGGGACCACCAGATCAGACCAGACCCAAGGTCCATCTCGCCCAGTATCCTGTTCTGACACTGACCAGCACCAGATACTTCAGAGAAAGGTGCAAGAACCCCACAGTTGGCCACTGCAGGGTAAAAGCTCCCCCAATGAAGTCTTGCCCTAATCCCTAATAGTTAAGAGGCTGGTTAAAACCCTGAAATGTGGTTTTATCTCCTCCCAATATTACTTTCTTAGCATTAACTATAACCCTGGATGTTTTTGTTATTTATATAAAGGTCCAGTCTTGGTAAGTTCTTGGCCTCAACGACATCCTGTGGCAATGAGTTCCGCAGTCCTATTATATGCTGTTTGAAAAACCATTTCCTTAGATCAGTTTTTAAATGTGCTACTTTTCAGTTTCCTTGCTCTCCTGTTCTGAGACAGACATGAGCGATTAAGTCTGGGTTGAAATTTTCAAAGCACAACGAATGAAAGATGTGTCTCTACATCACCTCGACCACTTCGAAAATTCCACCCCAGGCGTATGCCAAGCCAGGAGGGTCGTGCTCCTCTCTGGCCAGCCAAAACCATAACTTGATATCAACCAGCCAATACAAACGTCAATGGCGTTCTGCTTGTTAACACAGAGTCTAATAAAAGGCCGGGGCTGGTGCACGGCTGGTAAGATGTGGGAACACTGCTGCTATTAGGAAGGGACAGGCCCAGGCCGCTCGGGGATGTACGCAAGCCCCAGTACTGCTGGGGACGCCTGCTGAGGGCCTTGGTTCACTGGAGGAGACTTTAAGGGCAGTCACTTCTTAGCCGTTCTGCCCGGGCACCTGCTCTTACCTCAGAAATAAAGAGCAGAGCAAGGCTGTTGCAGCAAGGAGGCAGCTAACCCTCTCTCACTGCCTCCGCCAAGTGCTGCCCAGGTGGAAGCTGGCAGCGTTTGCACTCCCCGGCGCACAGCAGACCCCTTCAGTGGGCCACTGCCTCCTGCTGCTCCCTAGACTGGCCCCACATTATGCAGGACTCGGTGCTTTTCCCTATCCCCCACCGCCCGGGGAACACAGCAGGCTGGGCCAGGAACTCTGGCTGACAGGCCAGACTTGCGTTTGAGGGCCCTGGTGGATCTGCGCAGAGATTTCAGCCCGGGCAGTCACTACTGTTCATCTTCTGAGGGAGGATGACTGGTGTCTAAAAGGCTTCGAAACGTGTCAGGACAGCAGCTCATTTCACATCGCCAGCCTGCCACGGTCTATCAGGCTTCCCCCGCCACTCTCCACGGGGAGGTCAGTGCCGCCGGGCTTCACAGGCTCAACCATGCGTCCTATGCTCCTCTCCCAAGATACCCACCTCAGCCCCCACAGCTCTGCAGCGGAGTGTGGCTCACTTTGGGCGGGGGTCTATGTTGATCTCAGAGCCATCTCCTCTACCCCGTGCAGCACACTGTACCATGTAAAGCTTTGCATTCATCAGAGTTTTCTGGTGCGCAGATAAGTGGCCAGAGCAAAAGCAGGAGTGGTTGATAGAGGTGGCCAGAACCAGGAGATGAAGGGATGGCCGTATAGTGTCTATCTCCAATCACCAGACATTGATATTGCCTCTTTCATGTGAGCATCTCAAAGCACTTTATAGAAATATCGAAAATAAGTCTCAGGGTTAAGTGACCTGTCCAATGATGCAGACAGCACGCTGGTGGGAGAGTCAGGAATAGAACCCAGGAGTCCTGTACTCCCACTCCCCAGTCCCTCAATTACACATATTATTGACCCTTTGGAAACTACCGAGACTGTCTCGTAACGCATTCATGACAAGCCCCAGCCCAGTGTTGGGGAGAGCTGTAGGTCTCTCAATATTCACCAATTCTGGTGGTGCATTTGATTTTTCCTGTTCCTCTTTACTACAAAGGACACCTGCAAAATCCATTGCTTTAAACATGTGGCTGATGTGGCAAAAGTTCTCTGAACTTTCCCTCCCACCCTTTTTATTAGGAACACCTGCAACGAAACCAGGATTTCATCAACTTCTGTGGCTTAATTCCCCAGCAAATGTCAGAATTTACTCTGACACATCATAACCACGATCCCATGTGGGAGGTTAGAACTTTAAACGGGGGGGGGGGGGGCAAGAAAGAAGGCCAGGTGAGCTCCTGAACTAACAAAAATATCCTGTTTTGATGAAAATGCCCCTAGCAATAACCATCAGAAAATGCAAGCTAAATACAAGACTTTCTAAAAGAAGAATTTGACAGTTTTCTGAGTTGTCCAGTGGAGTTTTTAAGCATGTTCTGTAGCGGACCCCTAGTGGTTAATTCGTGAATTACACCACTCTATTTTCTCTACAGACCAAAACTTTCTTGTCCCGTCAAAGACCTGTGCAGTCCTTAAGTCATTAAAGAGTTGTCTAAAAAGATCCCAGGGACAGAAAGGGTGCTGGGTTTGGGAGGCGTTAACCCTTCTCTCAAAGACAGTCTCTGTTCTGGAAACCAGCAATTGCTGGGCCTACCTCTGGTACTGACCTTACCGTATTTATCCCCACAACACTCCTGTGAGGCAGGCCGTGCTAGTATTCCCATTGTACAGAAGGGATAGGGAGACACAGAGGACCAGAGGCCTGCGTTCGAGAGCTACTGCAGAACTCCTTACAGCAGTTGAATCTTAGCCATATCACAGGAACATTTGAAAGAGTGGGCACTACCTTACGATGAGCGCCCCCTGCTGCTGGATTATCAGAGAGCCGCTGGCCAGGGTCAGCATCTGCAGCAAAAAGGTGCTGGGGGATGGGGTGGAGGGTCAGGAAGGGAGATGAAGGCTAGTGGGGACTCCAGAATGAGCTGGAGTGAGGCGAAGCAAAAAGACATGGGGGCAAAATGAAAGGCTCTAAATGAGCTTCCCTATGCCGATTGAAAAGCCACAAAAGGAAACCCCATACCACTCTCTCTCCATGTCCCCAAGCCTGATGGGCCACGCTCACCTGTAATGCAGCTCCTCCAAGTCAGAGGAGCACCATCTTCCACCGTGGATGAATTTGGCCCCGCCTCTTTGCAATATACAATCAAACCCCTACCAGCCCCATACCTTGCACAGCGAATCCACCGCTCTCCCCGTCCGAGTCGCTGTCCAGCTCAAAGAGGTCCTTGAATTCTTTCTTGTCGTCCTCCTTCCTGTCCTCCAGCCGCTTCCGTTTGATTTCTGGGAGGTTCAAGTCGTCGAGCTAGATGGGCCAAAAAACAATGAAATCAGCTTTCGAAACCGTCTCTGCCGTCCAGCTGTGGCGCAGGCCCCCGCCCCGGTCTGCAAGCTAACGTCCAACGCTGAGCTTAAACCCCGAAACCGCAGCTTCGCACTGCCGCTAAAATCCACATGACCCATCGGCAAAGGACTATTACACATGCCGCCTGCAAACATGCCGGGAAACCAGCTCCAAAAGGTAAACGAATGCATGCCAAGCAGTGCCACTCCAGTGACCCCACCACGAAACAACTGCTGGCAGCGGTCCCTCCACAGGAAATGGCCCATTGCAGCTTTCCAGGCAAGAAAAGCTATGCACGTGATTCCTTGCACGGCCCCCCACAATACAAAAAGTGTAGCCCTGGCGACTAGCCAGTCTTATGTGGGTGGACAGCCTGATCTGGCCTCTAGCTACTGGATTTACAGCTTCACTTGCCCCAAGAGCTCAGCTGGTCACTGCTCACCAAGGTCCGATCTAGGCTGCCTCTGCACTAGCCAGCTAAGAAGCAGTAATTCTCCATCAGTGCCATCCCATGCTGGAAGCCATATTATAGCCAATGGCTCAAGTGCTTTTTGCTACCAGCATCACCTAGCCCTCAGAGCAGGATTAAATGACAAAGAGGTAAAGATGCCCAAGCTCTGTCTCCACTACAGCTTCCACCGTTGTTAGCCCCGGGGCCCAGCTTTGCGGCTGTAGAAACCGCCAATAGCAGTTCGCCCCTTCAGTGCCGTTTAGCGTTAGCAATCCACCCCACGTCCCTGTTCTCTGCACCTCCTCGAGAGCAGCAAGGATGGGGATTTGCTGGCAAGGGCTCAGGTCACCAGGGCAAGGACAATCTGAATGCAAACTTCAGTAAAGCATTCGACAGTCCCACACGGGAAATGATTGGTTAAATTAGAGATGATGGGGGCGGGGGCCTTAGGTTAAGAATTTGGAGGTGGGTAAGGAACTGGCTAATGGGGAGAAGGCAACAGGTTGTGCTGACAGGTGAACTATCAGACTGGAGGGAAATTACTAATGGAGCTACTCAAGGATTGGCCCTGGGAACTGATCTTATTTCACACCTTTATTAATGACCTTCGCACAAAACAAAAAAATAGTAGGAGCATGCTAATGCGATTGGCTGGTGATACAAAGATGGGAGGCATCGTCAATATAGAGGAGGATCGGAATATTATACAGGAGAGCTGGAGTGACAGTAAACGTAATACACCTCTACCTCGATATAACGCTGTCCTCGGGAGCCAAAAAATCTTACCGCATTATAGGTGAAACTGTGTTATATTGAACTTACTTTGATCCACCGGAGTGCGCAGCCCCGCCCCCCCGAGCACTGCTTTACCGCGTTATATCCAAATTCGTGTTATATCGGGTGGCGTTATATTGAGGTAGCGGTGTAGCACAGAGTGTAAGGTTGTACACTTAGAGTGTAATTATAATAAGAATTTCTGCAAGAAGCTTGGGGCTCATCACTTGGAAGTGACAAAGGAGGAGAGCGCGCTAGGTGTATTAGTCGATCACAGGATGGCTATGAGCCAGCAATGTGATGTGGCGGCAAAAAAAAAAGAGACAAAAATGCAGTTGTAGGATATATCAGGCAAGGCATTTCCAGGAGAGATAGGGAAGCGTTAATGACATTGGACAAGGAACTGGTAGGCCCTCGTTTGGAATATTGTGTACAATTCTGGTTACCCATGTTCAAGAAAGATGAATTTAAACTGGAACCGGGGCAGAGAAGAGCTAGGATGATCAGAGGAATGGAGGGCCTGTCTTCTGAGAGGTGACTGGAAGAGCTTGGCTTGTTTAGTCTAGCAAAACGAAGGCTGAGAGGGGATCTGGTTGCTCTCTATAAATACGTCAGGCAGTAAACACCAGGGAGGGAGAAGAGCTATTTAAGGTAAGGGACAATGTTGGCACAAGAACAAATGGGGATAAACTGGCCATGAACCAGTTCAGACTGGGAATTGGAAGAAGGTTTCTAACCAGCAGAGGAGTGAGGTCCTGGGACAGCCTCCCAGTCGGAGGCGTGGGACAAACTTATTAATCGAGAGAGAGCTGGACAAAGTGATGAACAGGGTTGTGAGACAGGCTTTCTTGAGATAGGGGGCCAGGGCTTGGCAGCCCCGGGGGCTTCCTTCTGGTTCATGTCAGATGTTCCTAAAGTCTCATGCTTCAGGGCTTTGGACGATCACATGCAGTGGTCAGGAAGAGAGTCTCCCGCTCCTCTCCCTCCCCTCTATGGTTTTGGGGTGGAGGTTGTCTCCTTCCTCTGTACCATCAGAGATGGCCACAGCTGGAGATGGGACACAGGACAGGATGGGGAAGTGCTCTGAGGTGGCACCAAGCATCCTCTCTCTCGGGTGCTTGGCTGGCTGGTTCTTGCTCACATGCTCAGGGTCTAACTGATTGCTGTATGTGGGGTCAGGAAGCAATTTCCAGGTCAGATTGGCAGTGACCATGGGGGTTTTTCCACCTTTCTCTGCAGCATGTGGGTCACTTGCCAGGATTATCTGGGTCTATCCTGCCACTGCAGGGGCCTCGGGCACTGGTGCCCCTCAGCCCTTCCTGTTCACTGTGTGTCACATAATGGTGTAGTCTCCTGTGGCTGTCATACCTTGGTCTCATTCTGGGTGCCAGGTTTAGTGTGGGGAGGCGGGGAGGGGGTGGTGGCCTGCGACGGAGATGTGGTCCCTTCTGCCCTTCAATTCTACAACTCTGTGCAAACCAAATCCCACCTGCTCTCCGAACACCAGCTGCCCTGCTGGGGCCTGGCCACACACCTCACGCTCAATAGCCTGCTGGGAATAATTCTCCCAGCTCCCACCTGCCAGGCCACCCCCGAGGCGCTCATCTCTGGGCAGAATCACTTCAGCGCCTCCACGAGATCCAACATGTTAGGAGAGGTGGTGAAGCACTCTCCAGATACAAAAGCAGCTTCAGCAGAGAGAGAGAGAGAGAGAGAGAGAGAGAGAGAGAGGCGCATCTCGTCCAAAAGCCAATTCCAGCTCGTTGGCTTCACTGCTGTGGTCCCCAGCTGGGCAATATTGATTCTGGGAGCAGAGCACTCACAAACAATGACCAAGAACACTAGGACTGAAGGTCAGAGGCTGGCCAGGCAGGGCTGAACCACCACCCACTTGCAGGGTCTTGGTTTTAAATGATCTCCCGCCTCCCCATCCACTACGGTGTGGCCTGCGCTCCTGCGGCCCCTCCAGACATCTCCCAAGTCACCTGCGTTTCAAGGACATGCAGAGAAAGCAGCATGTGACCGGCTTTAAAACCGCAACATGCCATGGGATAGATGTGGGCAGCATCCCCCAGCGGGAGTCAGCTCCACAGACCCAGTCAGCCCCTTCGAGCTGAGATACTCTTTTGCCTTTGCAATCTCCCAGTCGTGCAAAATTCCACTCAGGCCGCAGGAAGGATTCCTGTGGACGGGCGAGTGAACATCACTGTTTTCCTTCTAACCATCACCGCAAGGGCAAGCAAATAGATTTGGTGTCTGGGCTGCTACATTTTTCAGGACTTTTGCAAGGCTGCATTATGGGCAAGTCTTGCTAGTGCCCCTTCCCTCTGCATCAGTCTCCTCTTTATCTTGCTTGAAGGAAGACAACTGAGGGCACGTCTACACTGCAATCAAAGTGTCTGACTGCAGCTCATGTAGACACACCAGAGCTAGCTTCAATCTAGCTAGCTAGCGAACTGGCAGCAGTGAAGGCGTGGCAGCACGAGCGTCCGCAGAGGCAGTGAAGTTTGCCTGGCACCCTGGTAAGTACTCGGGCAGCTGGCCCATGTGTCCACAGCTTCACTGTTACCAGTAGCTGAGTGAGCAAGGTCACAGCTAGCTCCAGGAGCTGCCCCCCGACTGCAGTGCAGAACTACCCTCAAAGTATACACAGGAGCCCGGAGGAGGCTGCATCACTGCCTCCTATCTAAAAACAAAAGCGGGCTGGCTTTCAGCCTTGAGATCTGTGCATCTCTGTGCACTAACTTCCCACATAGCCCACAACGGCCATGCAGAACACGAGATACTGGCCCATTTGGCCAGGCGTGCAAACAGAGCAGGGGACTTGTGCATACAGGAGTGTGTGTGTGCAAAGTAAGTGTGCAAACACACAGGGCCCTTAGGGTTCAAAGCTGGCTCTGTGCAGTTCTGTATTACCCTCAATCTTTTGCAGTGCGCCTGGGAAGACGCCTTCGCCAAACTACCCGGAAACATGCCCGAGTCTCAGCACAGACGTGAAGTTGAAACTAGCGTTGCCTTACCTTGATCCCAGTGACTATTTCATTTGCTATTATAATTATTTATAGCGCCTAGGAGCCCCAGAGCAAACGCTCATCGTGCTAGGCACTGTACAAACATATCATGCTGCCCAACTCCCCAATGTCACTGGAAACCTCTGGGACTTCCTTGCAATGCTCTGCCGTTTTATTAAGGTAAACACTAATGTTATTGGGGAAAGCCATCAACTTCCTACGCTACATCAGTCATAAACACGTTACCGCATTCTGGTCCCAATACCAACCTCCAGGGTACGTTGTTAGCTTCCACTCCACGCTGAGCAGCAGCTGTTTATTAAGACTCAGTTTCCTATCATGTAGCTACTCAAAGGGTTAGCTGGGGGCAGGGGAGCTCAATCTCGCAGTTCAGTCCCATTCCCAGTCCTCCAAAGATTGGCAAAGTCTTTCGGGAATGAGAGGCGTACCCAGGACCAGGTTTTTATAACATAAGCAGGGACAAATTAGGAGCTAAACATTAGGTTTGATGATTTTTGCATTTCATAATCAATAATTTGGGGAGGGATAGCTCAGTGGTTTGAGCATTGGTCTGCTAAACCCAGGGTTGTGAGTTCACTCCTTGAGGGGGCCACTTAGGGATCTGGGGCAAAAATCAGTACTTGGTCCTGCTAGTGAGGGCAGGGGGCTGGACTCGATGACCTTTCAAGGTCCCTTCCAGTTCTAGGAGATAGGATATCTTTATTTATTTATGGTTTTATCTTTTCCCCTCATTGCATTAGGAGCTCCAATATGGGCCTATTCCCAGGGGTACATTGCCCGGCCTAGGGTTTAAGTGGAAATGGATCTTGGTTTGGAGCAAAATTTACCCCATGCCCCGATTGCGCAGAAGTTTGCTTCTTCAAACGAAGAGGGTGGGAGGAGGAAGCCAGCCATGTTAATCGACATTTTGCACAACACTTGAGAGTGTAGGCTTTTGTGGGCAGAGACCGTCTCTTACTATGGGTCTGCTCAGCACCTGGCACTATCCTGAGCTCAGTCGGGGACAAACAACAATGGTCTAGGTGTTCAAAAATGACTCAGGATTTCGTGTGACCATTTCTGGGGTGCCCAACTGGAGACACCTTAAAAAGGAGGCCATTTTGGGAACCTACCGAGCACCCACCCTGGTAGAAAATAACTCCTTTACAATGTCTCAAGTTGCCCCCCCCCAAGTTTAAGGGCCCCCCTAAATGACTAGTCACTTTCGAGACCGGAAGCCAACAGAAGCAGGATGCAGACCCAAGACTCCCGTCTAGCTGCAGGCTGTGTGCCTCAGACAGGGGCAGCGAGTGGCAATTCTGGGGCTGGCCCAGCTCGGGAGCCAGCCTCTTCAGACTCCCATGAAGCTGATTAGTCCGTGTGCTGCTAGAAACCGCTGGGGAGCTGGGGTGGGAATCAGGCAGCCGGGTCAGAGTTGTTAGATGAGGCCAGTTTCACCTCAGAACGAGGCTGATTTTTTTCAATGGCCGTTAATGTGGATTTTTCTCAGCCCTAATGGGCCTCACGGTGCTCAGCATCCCGCCGGGGAGCACAATGCTGCATCATTAAGCCAGCAGCCCTCACGGAGGGAGACAAGAGCCCCATTCAAAGCACGGAGATCTTCAGGCAGCGCCAGGCCTTTCTGAAATCTCACTTGAAAATTCACCCTTCCCTGCCCTCTTGTCTATTCATCCCGCGCTCCTTCGGGACTGAAACAAAGCCCTACCACTTCCCTTTGACCACGTCCCCCGGCTTTACCCAGCTACCCTTTCACCCTCGCTGCAGGAGCCCCCTCAAGGGGAACCTCACCCCCCGCCGCTCCCGGCTGCCCCGGGAAATCCTCGCTCACTTTTCTATGCATTGTCACCCATCAACGGCTAGCCGCTGGGGTAGCTCCAGCAGCGTAACCCCCTAGCGTGGGCAGGGAAAGCCAGGGCTGCCACCAGCAGGACCAGCCCCACTTGGGCAAGTCACAGCTCTCCATTTCCTAGCAGGATTTGCAAGAGGTCATTGCTTTCAATGCTAAATTCTATCTCCCAAACCGAACCGCCTGTAAGGGGCGCTCCCCATTCCATCCAGATTGCTGTACTGGGGGCTTATAGCCCCGTGGGCGAATTTCTCCCTGGAGCGTGACTTTGAAAGCATCTAAGATCTCTGAGGTCTCCTCCCACCCTCTGTGACTTGGCCTGGAGCCAACCACCACCACCACATCCCGTCAACTATTTCAATCGTCCCCCACCATGCCCTGGGGTTGCTCATTATATCCATTTCCTGCTCCCCAGATGAGCATCCCAGCTCAACCCTTTTAATCATATTAGCATACAGACAGCTTTACTCTGTGGTCCTGACATGAGTGAGCCCCCAGATCCAGCTTCCAAATGCTGAGTGCTGTGCCCGGAGCGGCAGGCAGGGCGTTCGCACGTGGGATGGAGCAGGGGGAAGAGGCAGCCACACTATTATCTACGTAGGCAGGTCTGAGGTTAGCAGCGGTTGTGTCCAGACTCTTGTTCTGCACTGTCCCCTTAACTGATGTGTTCCCCCAGGGGAAGTTGTTGCTGAATTTGTACAATGCCATAGTTAAGGGCCGATTGGCGCTGGCCCTGTGCTCGCCCACCCTGGAGAGTTTCACCCGTTGACTCGGCTGTTACATCCCCAGCAAGCGTAAGACTGTAAGCTCCTTGGGGCAAGGAACATCTTCTGTCCTGGGTTTACACAGCGTCTAGCGCACCAGGGTCCTGGCTCTAGGCTGGAGCTCAGAGGCGCTATCGTAATACAAACAATAAATAATAATAAATGGAAAGGAGAGGGTAAGAGGCATGTCCTCATGACCTGAGCACCCCTTCGCAGCCAGAGGTCACCCTGCGGCACCCTGCCTCTGTTTTCCCCCCTTCAGGGCCCTTTAACAACTCCCAGTCCCCAGATAGTTCAAAGAAATCCCCCACTAGTAGGCCTCAAGCCCAATTCAGTCTCTCTCTCCTGATTAACTGAACACAAACTCACACAGGCTTCATCCAGCCGGCCCTTTGCTGTCTCTGCCGGGCCTCCCTGCCTGGAGACCTTCCTCCCTCTCTCTCCTGCTTCTTCAGCGTTTTACCTGCTGGTTCTGGGCCCTGCAGGAGCCTTTTCGCTCCCTGCAGTATCTGCAAACCTAGCTATAGGCTCCTGGGCTTCCCCCCTTCACTGCAGCTTCCTGCTCTTTTTGCATGGGGACCACCTGGTTCAGCCCAGGTGCGGCTCATTCTGTAATCAGGGCTGGCTTAGTGCAGGGCAAGCCGCCCTGTTCCACAGAGCAATCTAGAGGGAAAACCAGACAAAACCAAGAGCCAGTGGCATCAAGGGAATCCGGTGACCCCCTTCCCCCGGTTAGCTGAGTCGCAGTTCTTGGCCAGGTACACTTGGCATTTAGATAGCCCTCTACAGCATCAGACAAATACAAGCTAACTAGGAGCACTGCAATCTGTTTCCCCACTGATCTGGTCTCCTGATCTTCCGCACCCCATTGCAAAGATTTATTTCCCCCAAGACACCTCCTCCGTTAAGAACAGCAGCCAAATGACTGGCTCTGTTCTAACGTAAGGCGGGTTTGCCCTTTGCACAGCCCCTTCCGACTGAGGATTTCAACGTGCTTCAGACAACGATCTTAGCCTGGTGAGGCGGGTCACCCCATTTTACCGGAGGCATGGAGCAGCCAAGTGACCTCTGCAAGGTCAGCAAGGAAGTCCCGAGGCAGAGTGGGGGACAGGTTTCTCGTGTTCTGACCCCTCTCCGCTCCGTGTAGGCGGATGACACCCGGGTGGGGAGAACTGAGATGACCGCATCCTACCAGCAGACAGCTGCCAACTCGCATTAGACCGTTACCCTCAAGGATACGCTGCTCAGATACAGGCAATTCAGATCTTTTCTTGTCCTCACCCCAACCCTTCGCTCCTCCCCTCTGCCATCAGGAAAGGCCCAACTGAGGCTGGCAAATGCCTGCTGCAAAACAAACCAACCACCCCGCCTAGCGTCCCCACCTCTGAAACGAGGCGTTGTAGAAGAACTGCTAAACGCTCGGAGGATTTGGCCGGCCGCTGGCTAAGCTGCACCCCGGTTCACGACTACAGACCGGGGAGTAGCTGGCCCTGTCTCACAAAGTCATACTTTCGGCAGCACTAGGACATGCCTCCGATGCATCTCTGAGACACAGGCAGATGGCCTGCCCCACAGATACTGTTGATCGGCACAGCTCCATGGGCTGCAATGGAGCCGCACCCATCTGCACCGGCTGACGATCCAGTCCACTGGACTTCTTTTCAGGCCCCGATCCCAGTTTGTGGGTCCCTAAATAATTCCTTTACATGTTAAGGAGCGTCAAGCTTATATACCTGTTACTCTGCCAAGAGCTGATCCTTCCCCCACCAGCCCCTTTGGCTGCCAGGCCCTGAGGCTGCACTCTAGGGTGCTGGGGGTTTTAAACACCTCTCCAGTAAATTCTGACAATTACTATAGCAACCCTGAAAACAACAGGGGAAAAATCCGAAGCTCTTGGGGACAGGGGCCATCTGTTTGCTCTGTTTGTACAGCGCCGAGCACGATGGGGTCCTAGACCATTTCTGGGGTGTAACAATAATACAAATAATAAATAATAATAATAATTAATATATAGACAACCTGCAAAGGACTCCCCTCCGACAAGTACAGGCAGCAGGCTCTTTCCTCTCACCAACAACTAGGCACCAATGTTTAACTCGGCAGCGACTAACTGCAACCTGGGATTTAATCTCAAATTCCAGATCCTCTTTCAGCAAGGGATTATGGGGTCGTGGCTATCGGTTAATTGCTTCAACACTCGTCTTACAGCAATGAGCTAAACATTTGCTTGCATAAACCAATTCAAGGGCTCCAACGGCAGTTACATGAAGCGCAGTTCAAAGCTCCCCCCCCCCGGCAATCTCAAACTCAGGCATTTGCCCTGAACTCTTCCTATGCTCCACCCCGTCATTATTCTGCCTTTAAGGCAACGGGATCGGCATACCCAGCACAGGAGCTATGTGAATCTCATTCCAGAGGTGCGGCCGGCCAGCCAGGCCCTAACCACACCTGGAATAGGCCCAGGAGAAAGGAAGAGTTAACGCACGTTCACGGGAGACTGTTGGCAGTAGCAGTTCTAGGGCTCCCCATTTAGGAGAACAAAGAATTTGCCGAAAGCGGCCGTCACGCGTCCCATTCACTGCAGGAATTTCTAAATGGATGCATCACAGCTGCAGCAATTTGGTGCATTATAAAGCTATATAATCAGCGCTCGCCCCCCTTCCCCTGAGCTATTAGCGGCTAAACAGACTGCAAAGCAGCCCAGCATATTTTGCCCTGAAGCCACCACTGTTAGGAAACCTCCTGTTCTGAAGGGCAGAGATCGTCTACGGCACAGCAGTTTGTGCTGTTCTTTCCCTTCACGCAACTTTTATTTTGACAGGAGTCCCGCGACGTTCCTCTGCTTCGCTAACGCGATGGTGGTTTTAACGGATGTGGATTGCCCAGGCAACGGGAGAGCTCTCTTTACATGGAAATGGCTGCAAGTGCACTAAGCAGGCACCAGCACAAGGTCTAAAACACCACGGCTGCAGTCCATGCCTGGGCCTAAATCAGCACCCTCCATGTGCTATAAGGTTATTGCATCCAGGTGCTCCGTACAACGGACTCTATTGCACACACCACCTCCCTGACAGAGTCTTCCTATAACACTCCAAATCCCTGGCTCCTTAGCATACATTCCCTGTAAGCCCTGTACTAGACAAAAGTGTGCTCTGGTGGACAGGGCACTGGACTGGAAATCAGGAGACCTGGGTTCTATTCCCGGTTTGGCTGCTGGCTGACCTTGGACAAGCCAGGCCACTCCTCTGTGCCTCAGTTTCCCCATCTGTAGAAGGGAGATAAATGATGCTGGCCTCCTTTGCAAAGCACTTTGAGGTCTACTGATGAAAGGCGCCGGATGCTATGTTTAACTGACCCTGTGCATAAACAGCCCAAAGAGGAACCTCTCGCTCCGTAATGAAAGCGGGAATCTCCAAAATTCGCTACATGGCTGGGTCTCAAACCCTCAGCGTGCGGGGTGGCTGCCCGCAGTAGGCTGGGAATCTGGGATAGGCTTCCCAAGACTACGAGGATGCGTGCTGGGAGAGCCAGCTGCCTGACGTACCCTCCGTTCGAGTCCTTCTTCTCACTCGCAGAACCAAACCATCATCACCCACAGCACTTCCCACTGCGGCTCTTTCCAGCCACAGACTCCCAAGTGCTTTACAGGAAAGGACAAGTATTGCTAGCCATGTTTTACAGGCAGGGGAACAGACAGGTGAGATGACTTGCCCTCGGTGTCACAGTGAGTAGATAGCGAAGTTGGGGACAGAACCCAAGCGTCCTGACTCTCTGTCCGGGATCCTGCCCACTGCACTACATTAGGGAGGCGGCTGCATGCCCACTATGACTCTTTCGGCCCCACTATCCCCTTTGACAAATAATCAGTGCATAGAATAAAAGGCACTCGATCTGAGCAGCCTCCCAGCTTTATATTTAAAGGTGGGAGCCAAGAAAAGCCCCTGAGCCAAACACCGGGAGAAGTTTGGACCCAGGTCTGAACTCAATAACTCAGCTACTTCTCCGCTTATAACTGCCCTCAGCACAGCGGGACGTCAGCTGGCTACAGGAGCCTACCCAGGCACAATGCAGCCATCAGAGGAGGCTCATCCCTGCCCGGCGAACCTGGGGAAAGACACTTTAGCCAGGAAGTGGATCCAAAGACTTGCCACTGGGCTCGGGATCCTGGCAAAGGCAGGCATCAAGGCTGAACAGGGAGCTGAAGGCCGTTCAGTTTAACTGGCTGGGGCCGCCCAATCAAGCTCTCTGCCAGGCAGCACCCCAAATCACACCCCCTTCCAGGGCAAAGGTTTCTCAGCCATGCTGCGGAGGGGCCGGCTTTGCTCAGCAACCGTCACATGGGATATCTTTGGTTTCCCACTGCAGTTAACCAGGGAAGCCGGTGACTTGCAGCCCTTACCCTTTCCTTGCCGCTGATTTCCAGCTGGATCTCTTTCTCCCGCAGCTTCTTCCACTGAGCGTAATACTTGGTCAGAGGCGTCCCCTCTTCCTTGACCTGCTTCTCCCATTGTTCCTGTGGGGGGAGGGAGGAGACAGACGTTAGGCCAGGACCAGAGGCAGTCAAAGCAGGCGTTCAAAGCAGGCTTTATGTAACACAGCCACGGAGGGAGCGGGCCCTAGGCTGACAGAGACCGCAGTCCTAGGTCCTGTTCCAAGCAGACACGAGCCACCCGGGAACCTAGATTCTACATTGCAGAGCAAGGGCAGGGCGAAGTGTGAATTCAGAAGAGTCATTTAAGGTAACCACAGTATCACACATAGCATTATGGGGTACGTCACACAGCGTGGGGGAAAAAACAGACCACCCCGCATTAGCGCATCTCGGCACCTGGGTCGACAGATTCGGGCTCGCCCAGGCTCTAAAAGTAGCCACAGAGACGTTCCTGCTCGGGCTGGAGCTCGGGATATGAGACCCAGCGAGGCGATGGGTCTCAGAGCCTGAGCACGAACATCTACATGGCTGTTTTTAGTGCCAGAGTCCACACCTGAGTCTGTAGACCTGGGGTCAGAGACTCACTGCGGAGGGTTTGTTGGGGATTTTCCCCCCCGCGGTGTAGACGTACCCATTGACAAAGACAAGGGCCAAGATTTTCCCCAAGTGACTGCTAGTTTTGGGTGCTCAGCGGGAAACACCTGGAAGGGGCCCAATCCACAGGTGCTCAGCACGTTCCAAAATCCACCCCCCTCTGAGGTGCCAAGCTGGGCAGCCCAAAAATCACTGCTCACTTTGACTGTAAGGGCCAGAATTTCCAGAGTTCAAACGACTACCCTTCGTATCCACCGTGGAGATACAGCCCTGGAGACCAGCCCAGGGGGCTTGGCAAAGGAAGAGATCTGCAGGGGAAGGCTAGACACACCAGGGACTTTGGGGACTGTTCCACACAGAGCAGCACCCATACACGAGCACATGGGACAGTGGGGTTCAGGCATAACCTCAGGCCAGAGGACTCAAGCCTGGTGGCCTAAATGTTTTGTTCCTAAATCCATATTTCGGCACCTAACAGAAGCAGCCTGATCCTCAATGGTGCTGAGCACTTGCAGCACTCATTGGGCAGCTCTGAAAGTCGGCTCACTTCTATTTAGGGACCAACTGTTAAGCTCTTGGCCCCGGATCTAGGCCTCTCGTACTCCATGGGTCTGCGGGAGAAGAGACAGAGACAGACACAGTAGGCGGACTTCAGCGGGATTTCTGTTCCTTTCATTTCTGGGACCTGTTGGTGCAAATGTGGTCCCCTAAAACTGTTTTGTATGAAGCTTTTTAAACAAAAAACCCACCCGCATTTGCAAAGCATAAGTGTGACAGATGTTTGCCCGGTTTGTTTTTAATTCTATTGCTAAAGTATTTAGTTTTTAAACAAACAACCCGCAGCAGTGTCTGTCACCCAAACATCACAGCCCGGCGAGGGCAGAACGCGAGATTGACTAACTAACCTACGTTCACTGTCCAAGAAGGGAGAAACAGGAGAAGTCAGTCTCATAAATAGCAGAAAGGAAATTAGATGGTTAAAATCTGGCGTGTGATCGGTGAGAGGGCATGTGAAATTCAAATGCATTCTTTTTAACCTGGCCGCATCCCTTTACCATAGATCCCACCCACCCAGATCGGAACCTTGTCATCTGTATTACAGGAGTGCCCCGAGGTGCTGCACAAGCACATGGCGAGAGGCAGCCTAATGCGAGATGGGAGACCATCGGTGTGGGTAACAGTCAGAAGCAACAGGCGAAGGAGGACAAGGGAAAGAGCGACAGGAATGTGTGTTTACACACAGAGCCGTTCAGGATCCAGCAGGAAAGGAGGATTATCCAGACTCAAGTGTCACAAGCAAAACCGGCACACGCTGAGCAGCTGCATGGCACATTCTGTTTCCGCCTGTGGGAACGCACCGGCGGCGCCGCAGAGGAGCGGAGGTGGCAGTTCAAATAAGCTTCTCCAGTGGCATCGTTTTGAAAACACCAAGCTTCTGCTTGTAAGGAAGTCAGGTCGGCCTTTTGGGAGCAGCTCATCACAACTCAGACGCGACAGCACACTGGCTGCTGGTGTCAATCAGAGCCGAGTCCACCGGGGAAAAGTAGGTTTAAAGAGTATTGCATTGCGAAGACAGACAGATAAAGAGAGCAGAGAGACAGCAGCTCCTTAATTTGCAGCAGGCCAGATCCGCAGCTGGTGGAAGCCAGCATGTATCTATTGAAGACTTTAATGGGGCCACACTGATTTGCACCAGCTCAGGAACTGGCCGGTAGCAGGGAAGGGAAAAGGCGGCGCATCCATGGTCTCTGCACCATGAACAGCACTTTGGTAAATAAATGGCAACCGGCTTGTCACACCCACATTCTAATGTTCTGGAATCTATTTATTGGGGGGGGGAGGGGAAGGGTTCAGTCTCCATCCTCTGAAGCATCAGTGATGGCCCCGTCTGGAGATGGGACATGGGAGAGAGTGGGCCAGGGCTCTGAGGTGGCACCAAGCATTCGCCGTCACAGGTGCTTGGGTGGCTGGTTCTTGCTCACATGCTCAGGGAATAACTGATCGCCATATGTAGGGTCAGGAAGCAATTTCCCCCCAGGTAAGATTGACCTTGACCTTGGCCGGGGGGGGGGGGTCACCTTCCTCTGTAGCATGGGGCGCAGGTCATTTGTTGGGATTATCTGGGTATCTCTCAGATAATTCAGGTATTGGGGCACCTCGGTCCCTCCTATTCTCAGCCTGTGGCACATCCTGGTTTAGTCTCCTGGGGGCTGTAATACTCTGGTCCAATTCTGGTTGTTGGGTTTAGTTTGCGGGTGCTGAGTAGTGTTGGTGGCCTGTGATACACAGGAGGTCAGACCAGATGATCTGGTGGTCCCTTCTGGCCTTAAACGCTGTGATTATACACCCAAGAATAGGGACGACAGCATCAAACCAAACACTCCCTTTCCCGTAATGATGGGCCCCAAGTTTATACCACATTTTTGGAGCATTGGAAACACACGGCTCTGGACTGCGTGGCTTGAGACCAGGCCTGCTTGCCAGTTATCTACTCTGCTCTTCAACACGCTGACAGACACGCTGTGGTCTCTGGTGACGCAGGCCAGCAGACAGGCCTGTTGTCAGACAGCTCCACTCTGCTTTCAGTCCTGCTCGTCACAACAGCAAAAGTGGCAGAGTCGTCGTCTTTATACACAGATCAGGGCTGCTCCTGGCTTCCAGCCAGAACTGACCATTTCAGCGAAGACTCTGAACATTCACGGGGCGGGGGGAACTCTTCTCATGGAGGGAGGCTCTTTGTTCTGTCCAGTGTGCAGAGACATCTATTGTTTTCCATTGGTGATGGACCAGGAAGACACAAAAATAATGAAAATATTCCCCTTGACTTTTCATTCTGAACCTCAATGGAAAAAGTTGAGAGGGTCAGACACCGAGTCCATCCCAGCTGCTTGCAATTCTCTTTCCCTCCAGCACTATTAATTATTTGGGACAAGCGGTGCTGAGCATGGATCGGGGCTCATCATGCTAACCCCCTGTACAAAACACAAAGATGGTCCCTGCCCCAGAGAGCTTCCAACCTAAGTAGGAGGCAACAGGCAACCAGTGAATGCAAGACATGGGGAGCCCAAGGAAACAAAAAGATACACAAGTCAGTCATTCTTCATTAACTGGGACAGGCTGTTAGATGGAAAAGCCCAAAGCGGTTGTTGCCATCCTCCTTTAGCAGGGCGCTTCCAAGGCAGCGTCAAGCTCTCAGGGCTCTTAACATCTTGCTTCTGAGCCGTGAACTCAATCCCATGAGGTGTCAGCAGCACGGTGATGACCAAGGTCTTAGAATCATAGAATATCAGGGCTGGAAGGGACCTCAGGAGGCCATCTAGTCCAACCCCCTGCTCAAAGCAGGACCAATCCCCAGATAGATTTTTACCCCAGTTCCCTAAATGGCCCCCTCAAGGATTGAACTCACAACCCCGGGTTTAGCAGGCCAATGCTCAAACCACTGAGCTATCCCTCCCCCCTTGTTTATTCGTGATGTCAGCACAGCTCTAAGGACAGCATCGCTCCTACAGAAAGTCACCGATTGGTCCAGGACGCCTCCTGGGTCACAGGGACCTCCGTGCGTGGGCTTTAATAAAACCTGGAGCACGCTCCGATACCACGGCAAGGAGTATGGTGCAAGAACCTGGACAGGCGAGACAGCCCGTCCCCCCGCGTGGGGACAAGAGCGATTACACAGGCCCTAACCCTGCCATCCCATTGGAGGTCTAGTCTCAGACCTCCTGTCCTGTGACGGCAGCTGGTTCCAGGGCCACAGATGTTCTTCGTGTCAAAGTTCCCTACATTTTACCTGCTGAAAGTGAAGGCCATGACCTCAGACTGAAGGTAACAGCTGATCCTGCCTCTCCAGGGTGCCTTTAGGGTGGGAGGGGCAGGAGGGATGCATTTGCTCTCCCCTCTCTCTTTTCTCTATGCTGAACCTCTCCTAGGTCTCCTAACCTTTGCTCCCCAAGCCCCTCCCACCGGTTTTGCAGCTCTCCTCTGAAGTCTCCCTGCCCTTTTCCACCTTTTCCCCAGGAATCAGGAGACTCGCGATAAACCAGAGGCCGAGTACAATGGATGAGAGAGCCAGGGCCATGGCAGATGCTGGCTGTGCTGGGAAAGGTCTCAGGAGCAGCTCATTTTCACCACAGTTGTTCAATGGAGTCCCCAGGCGAAAGGGAGAAGGGAACAGCTGCCGGCGCCGAGCACAGCTCGCTGCGCAAGAGATGGAGCTTTCTCGGGGCCAGTCGGACAGCGTGGAGCAAACTCTCACAAGGACCATCACAAACCTCACCACCGTCCCATCCGAGGGCCAGACGCTCTCCTCCGACCTGCCTTCTCTAATACAAACACAGCAGAGTGGACATTCAAAACCCAAAAGAAAACCCACCACGCTCCCCGAGTGGAAGAATGATCCGTGCAGTCAAGGTGAGACAGAACGAACCAGAGGTGCGGAGGTTAGTCCCGTCGCTTATTGACCTACTGGAAGGTGCTCATATAGCCGGCTGAGGGCGGCGGGGTCAGAACCTCTACAGAACAGAGTACGTTTATCTTGGTTTCAGACAGGCTGGCTATCTCTGCAGAGACATAGCTGCATGCCCCGGTGCGCTAATTCCACTGCCTGCATTTCATGTCACTGCACCAGAGACCCGTACCGGTGCCAAGGAGTCTACGGCCAGGGTTGGATGCTGCGCTCCAGGGTTAAGAGTTAGCGGCAGGCTCCGTTCTCTGCCTGGCTCCCCCCAGTCAAATATTCATTAATGCATTAATCCTATTAGCATCGGAGTCGGCTTCTCAAAGCAGCCCGGGCTCTGGAATATTGCACTTAAAAAAAGATATAACGTGAGTCATCACCCATGATTCAGAGTTGGATGGGGGCAGGCGGGCAGACATCCAGCATGGCTGCTCCCCCACGGCAAGCAGCTCACGAAGATGGAAAGGGTAGTTGAGCAATCGAAGCATCAGGTTTGATACCTCTAGTCTCCCTTCGGCCACAGGTTCAAATCCTGGCCGGACCCCCTTTGTCCTTTAGAAGAAGATAATCTAGGCCCATGCAGTATAGCAGAGATGGGTGAAGCTCAAAGTTTTCCCAGATACTACTCCCGGGGACTGCAGAAACGTCTTCATGAAACAAGTCACATTCATGAACCTTATTCCTGTAGAGCCGTTCCCCACAAATCCACATCTCTTAAAAAATAATTTTTCTCTGCTAAAGAGCTGCCTATGAATTGAACCAAAAGCCAAGCTGGGAAAAGTGCAGGCCCTAGAGATACAGTTTAGTTCTAAGCGGAATTTTTCTCTGCCCCTTTTTCCATCTCTCTCGGAGTTTGTTTTCACTCCGCCCCTTCTATTCTCCATTTTTTCCTGATCCTTCTCCCCCCCACCCTCCAACCCGCATTGGATTGCTTTTCTCTGCTCCCTTCTCATCCTCTCCTTTAAGCAGGATGCAAAGCTAAGAATAGTCCAAGATGAACTTTGAGACGAGTTTGCCTGTTCTCTGAGCGGGGCCTTCTGTGACAGGACTTAGAGCTGGGGTCTTGTCTGATCTGTGTGGTCACTGCTGTTAAGTTACAGTAGCGTCTAGAGCCCCAACTAAGATCGGGACCCCACTGTGGTGGGTGCACGACACACACACACACACACACACACACACACACTCCCCCAAGGTCATACGCAAAGCCAGGGAGAGAACCAGTCTCGTGGCTTCCAGTCCAGCGTTCCCCCACTCGAACACGCTGCCTCTGTTAAACAGGCACTTCCCAGGACAGCAGGAGTTACTCCATGTCCAGGGGCAGGATTCCCCTGGCTCTGCAACGAGCTGGTTAGCAGCTGCCTCGGCAGGGTGGCTGTGTTTCCCTGCTGTGGCATGAAGAGTACGGGCAGTGGGTGGTCAGACGGGCCTGGGGTGCAGGTACCAGGGCTCTGCTTGCCGCTGCGCAGTGTGCGACTCAGGGGCCCCCCCCCGGCACATGTGCATGGACGGGAATTCCAGGGAGCATTTGCTTTCAATTGCTCCTGCTGGCAAGGGAGACAAGCAGATGTTTGGCCTCCCTTCCTCCACCCTCTCTGGCGGCGATTTGCTGCCACATACATTGTGAGGCTGGAGGCAGGCGGGTGAACTCAACCCACACGCAGAGGGGCACTGCAAGCCTTGCTGGGAAGCCAGGCCTCTGCGCTAGCTCAGGTTCTTGCCCCTTCTCGGAAATCGACGCCATCGCTTGGCAAGGCGGTGCGGGGCAGAGCAGGGCTACTGTCCACAGGGGACTCCGACCTGCTCTGCAGGCGCATGAGATGGGCCATGATCCCCTCCCTCCCCCAGGAGCGCAGTGTGCACCCGCCGCTCCCCCCATTCCCAGAGGCCAATGCTGTTCCACTACCGACTGCTAACGTGCATGAGGCACAAGCTACGCCCCTCCCTCCCCGTTCCTCCTCAGGTAATGGCTCCCGCCTCTCCACAGTGCAGAGAGCAGCAATCACACGTTCTGCTGGGAACACGAGCATCCCTGCACAGCAGAGCCATAAGCTGCTGCGATACCCCTTTAACTCACAAAACAAGAACCCCCCGAAGCTTGCATGGCAATCCAGCGCTCCCCCACCCTTCCCAGTGCAGCCGCACTTCGGGGGTCAGCCCAGACGGACTCTTGTCCCTTTCAGCAGCCAGCCGCTGCAGGTGCGATATATAAACCAGGAGCTGTGCAGGCAACTAAGTGTTAAAATTAATTATCTTGTTCTGATAAACGGGGCTGCAGCCTGAGCTGCTGGGAGCGAGCAGATAATTGCATAGTTGCTGGAAACCCTTTTTATTTCGCGAATGATCTTACCCGGCCCCGCACCTCGCTGAGAGCCCCAGAGGCTGAAATCTCCGCCTCTGCAGAGCGGGTGGGTGGTCACGGCATCGACAGGGGGAAAAAATAAAATGAAAAAAGCCTTGCTCCAGATGGGAAACCTAATCCCTTTGGCAAGACAGTCCGATCCAGAACGGCATTTATAGAACCAAAGAATACTTAAGTCACTTCAAAACCAGTTCCATCAGCCCCTTAATCCCAGAACAACGCTGCTGCGGCCTGGCGCTGATACACCAGGATTTGAAAGGATAATTTCCCTGCAGTCCACGCAGCTGAGCATCTGAAGATAAATTTGTCTGCAGTGGAACTCCTGCTCCATGCCCGGCGCTAACAGGTGGAGCCTTTCCCAACGCAGAGCTTCAGCCAATTCCCATGGGCGCAGAGTGGCAAAAGCCAGCTCACTCCGACCCCATGGGCTCTTCTGGGGGACAAAATATTTTCACCTCTCCTTCCCTGCCTGGAAGGGAAAGATCCCACCCCAGACGCCCAACGCAACAGCACACAAAAATCTGTTAATGGGACAGCAACTGAGAGTCTGGATTCGGAGCTGGGTTTCAAATGCTCCAGGACTCAGCAGTGAATGGGTCCCAGGAGAGGGTCTGGCCCAAGCAAGAGAGAAATAAAAATTAATGGCTTCAGCATGAGGGCAGCAGCGTTGAGCTGAATTCCCTGGCCATGCTCTCTCCCCTTTCCCCTCTCTCCGGGGGCCTAGCTTGGAGCAGACAGGCTTCCCAGCATCTCCAACACCACACAGCCAAGAACCATTCTAAGAAGAGGTCAGCGTAGGGAAGCCAGAGAATTCGAGGGCAAGATGACGATGGAATAGAATTTCCACCTCCCCATCCTCTTCCACAATCATGCAAAGCAAGTGTCAGTCTTGGTCAAGCCAAAATAGGAGGGAATTTCACCCCACAGCCCAGAAAGAGACCATCCAAAGCTGCTCTCTCTTTCTCACAGCCCCGCTCCTGGCCTCATAGACTCTAAGGGAGAAGGGACCGTGGTGATCATCTAATCTGACCTCCAGCACATCGCAGGCCACAGAACCTCACCCACCCACTCCTGTAATAGACCCCTAACCTCTGGCTGAGTTACTGACGTCCTCAACACATGATTTAAAGACTTCACGTTCCAGAGAATCCACCAGAAGAGACTCACAGAACTGCTGTACGGGCTGCTCTTCTAAGACAGGCCCATAGGAAAAGGCATGAGAAAGCAAGATTGGGTGGGAAATGAGCCAGGGAGCTTCTGATCACTAGCCGATGGTTCAAATCCAGCCCAGCAGCCGCGGGAAGCTGCCACCACCCAATGGCTGCCCGGTGGCCTGTAAGAAATGAGCCAGGTGGGTCTCAGTCCAGTTCCCAACGGACAAGTGCCCACTTAGAAGAAAACTGACCATCACCACCACCGGTTCTAGCCACTCCCTTGTTGGACGTCCCAGCAGGGAGGACGGAGCTAGAACAGTCCCAGGAAACTGGAACACCCTTCTCGTGCCTGGAAGGGAAGCTCATCTGTGCCGGGCCCGCTCTGTGCAGAGGCAGGCGACGCCTGACCCACTGAAGCTAATGGTAAAAATCCCAGCTCCTCCTGTGGGAGCAAAGTGAGGCCTCTCAAAGCCCCTTCGGAACCATCAGCCCCGCCCCCTTCCTGGGCCTTATCGTCCCCACTATCAGTCTTTTATTGGTAAAGAAAACCCCTCAGTGCAGCCACAGCCCAGAGGCCAAAGCCCCCCGCGCATTCCCTCGGCAGCTACTGCCTGCACCGGGATCGATTCCCCACAACGCGCGGGGAGGGCCTCTGACATCTCAGGCACCGGCTCCCCTTCCTCCCCGCCCCCAAGGTTTAAAGCAGAACGATCCAGTGCACACTGGCTCCTCCAGGCCTTGGCGGCTTTCCTCGGCATCAAACGTGTAGAGATGTCGACGCGCAACGGCTCGGGCTGCAGGGAGGGGAAACGTCCCAGAGCCCATCGGCCAGCAGCCGCGGAGGCACAACGCCCAGAAGTCCTGCTCTCAGCCTGAAGCTTATTGCTTGGCACTGAGCTTAGAGTCCCGTCTCCAGGCGAACAAGGAAAATCTAACCAGGGTGCTCGTTTTACAAAGACAAAGTGCTGCAAATCAGCTGAGCGACAAAAGTATTATCCCCCTCCCTCCCCCACCCCGGCTGGAGGCAGGCAGCCAGGGATCATGAGCCAGCAAAGCTCCTAGATAGGAGGTGAGGTCCCTCCTCCAGTTGTCACTCATCTGGTGGCCTCCACAGTTCTGAAGTGGGACAGGCGAGCTGCAAGAGACTTCTACAGGAGAAGGCCCAGACGGCTACCACTGAAAAGGAGCGTTCCTAATAGGAGCACACATCCTTCTGGTGATCCAGAACAACGGGTGTAATTTAGGGACTATGTTTTCCATGATGCTGTCGGCCGGGGAATTTCGCCAGCTACAGCTCAAGAGCCCAACTCAGCCGACGCTGTTTTGCAAACGTCCAACCCACCCCGGGCATGCCCAATTCCATGACCTCGCCCCTCCTCCCGCTGCCACAGTCTCAACCCCCACCGCAGAGTCAGACTGTCTTTCCAGGAAACCGAAATCCAAGTCGCCGACTCACCACAGCCTCCCTGCTGGCCACGCCAAAGGTGGCTTTCTGACGCCTACTGGCGACGTAGGCAGAATTTTCCTGCAACTTCTCCAGGAGCTGCCGGATCGCTTTGCAGTAGTTGGCGATCTTGCATTCCTTCAGGAAAGATTTGAGCTGGAGCGAGAAGAAAGGAAGGGGAGAAAGGCAGAAAATGAACGACGTGTAATAGTTTCCATTAACTGATCCCACAAACAAAGCCGTCTCCCCCGGAGAAAGGCAGCAAAGGGCTCCTCGTTCCCTCTGTTCACAGCCACGGCCCAGCTATTACCCATCTCCGCTGCCATGGTGCTTCACCCTCATCATGCCAGGCTAGCAGGAGCTTAACAGATGGACCAATGCACCGGATGTCAGCACCGAGGTCAACTTAAACCTCCTTGCTCAGAGATCGCTCCTGGCATCCCTTATCACAGCTCCTATCTGGACAGGGCATCTAACCATCAGGCTGGAAACACCTCCGCGGCCTGAAACCAGAGCTTCCAGCTGCCCTATAATCACAACACTGCTGGTCCCTGCTCAGGCAAGAGGCAGGAGTGGAATACCGGGGGGGCGGGGCAGATAGAGGGGCACTAGCGGAGCTGGGGAGCCCAGAACTGGACTACCAAGGAGGAGGGGCAGATAGAGGGGCATTGGCAGAGCTGGGGGAGGGGCAGAACTGGAATTCCAAGGGGGGTGTGGGTCAGGATTGAGCTGCATCCGGAAGAGTCATCTGCACAGGACCCGACTGCTCCGCCCCCGATTCCAGCCAATGCCTCTCACTTTTCCCGAGTGCAAACCCCACACGCCCTCCCCACAACATCTGCAAAATGAACCTCTCTGTGGGCTGCCGGGAGGCCTCCAACCAGCCGATTATTTCCTCTTGGACCTGATGCCTTATGTGGAACCCTTGGGCTCCCAGCCAGCACAGCTCAGAAACCACAGACGCTGCCGCCGGCCTGCGCAGAGACCCTCCCAGTCACCGAGGAGCTGCCCTGGCCTCCCTTTGGCCAGGAAACAAACTTCGGTTTCGCTAGACAATAAGGGTATTTTATTCCAACCAGATCGAAATGTGTTTTTCGCCTGCAGCCTCGTCCTTAAACACCCCTCCATCCCTGCTCCCAATCCCAACCAGCCCCCCCATGGCTCTGCACCCATTCTTTTACGGCTCAACTCTGCCCTCCCCGCCCCCACGAGAAAAGCTGAGGCAGCGTTGGGTGTCCCTGCTGGCAAAGGGCTGCAGAAGCAGGGTGGACGGACTGACAAGTAGATTTCCTCCCAGGTACATTACATTGCTTGCCAAATGCTCCCGCCCTCGGCAGAGAGCAGCTCTCCAAGGCAGGCTCCCGGCCAGAGCCACATGCAAAGAGAAACCCCGCCAGGGCAGACAAATGGCTAACTGTCAGGGAATCCAAAGCAGAGGGTGAAAGGCCAGCGGGTTGCTTCCCCCTGCAGTGCATATGCCTCGCTAACCTGAGCCCTCTGAGCCTCGGCATGGGCTAGCAGTGAGAGCAAGGAAAGGGCAGTCAAGAGACCGGAGTTCTAGCTCCAGTTCTGCCACTGACTCTCTATGGGGCCGCGGGAAAGTCACACAACTTCCCTGCCTCCGTTTCCCCATCCGTAAAATGAGGCTCATTCTGTACCTGCCTAACGCAACGGGGGGTGTTGGGAGGGTTAGATCAGTTAATGTTCAGAGAGAGCTTGGAACTGGTAAAGCAGCGTGAAGGGACAACGTACTCCAGTGCCCCGCTAACAGCTCTGAAACACACACACAGAGGCTTGTTTTACTTTGACTTCACACACTCATTATTCAGAGTGGGGCAGTGCCCCAAAGGCAGGACTGCAACAGCCACTCCCACCTCACCCTGATCCACTAGGTAGTTGGGGAACTGCTAGAACTGAGGAGGAGGACGGGCTGAGAGGAGAGAGAGGCTTGAGGTTCAGGCACTGGACTCGAGATCTGGGTTCAGTTGTTGGTTTCGCTATAGATTGTGTGCGTGACCTTGGGCAAGTCACTTAGTCACTCTGTGCCTCAGTCTCCCCTCTGACCCTTTGTCTTGGCTATCTTTGGAGAGGGGATATTCTCTCTCTCTCTCTCTCTCTCTATGTACGTACAGTGCCACATGCAATGGCACCCTGATCTCGGCTGGGGGCTGCAGATGTTACCGGAACAGATCATAAGTCTCCGATTGACGAACTCGACTCGGTGTTTAGAAGTCCTGCGTGAGGACAAGAAAAACGGGGAGGGAGGTGTCCCTGTCAGTCCCACAAACTGGATCACTCGGGAGGCAGGTACCCCTGTGACCGAGAGGCGACACACCTGCTCTGTGCTGATGTCCCCCACCGCTGGCAGCTCACACAGCACTGCAGGAAGAGCCAGTCATTGGCTCAAGTTTGCAACTCACATGGTGAATCCTCCCCCATCACCCCAGAGCAGGTCCCTCCACTGCACACCTGCGCTCTACCCCGCATCCTAGGTTCTCCTTCAACCGCCGAAACCACAGGGTTAATATACATTGCCTGCCCTCTCCCTACAGAGGTGTTTAAAAACCGGTCAGTAAAACTGTTTTTCTGCTGCTCAAATCCCCCCCCAACTTCTCCTAAAATATGTATCTTTATAGGTGCTGCATATTTATCTTCACCCAGGGATGCATTTGTCATTTTATTTATCTCGCTGGATCCCCGCAGCTGCAGCTCAAGATCCATTTCATCCGTTGCGATGTACATTATCATTTTTCTTTCGCTGCGGAAGTGTCGCCAGAAATCCTGCCAAATCTCAAGCCCTATCTGTGCAGTTCAGCGCGGCTTGTTCGCTCCCTTCCCCGCCATCCCACCCTCTCCCTGTTCCCCTGCTATCTGCCTCGGATATTAACGAGAGGTAATGAGATCTCACTCCAGCTCTGGCTCCTGCGTTAAAAGACGGAGACAACCCAGAAGGCTGGAGCAGACAGCGAGAAGGGAGAGAGTGGGTGAATGTGTGTGTGCGCGCCTCCCCTTTGCCAAATCACACAATTGTATCTTCCCAGAATATGGGAAGCCAGGGGGTGCGTGTGAGAGCGAGAGACAAGCGACATCTCGCACTAGCTCCCAGCTAAGCAGCCCTGTGATTAGCAGGATTGATTCTGTCAGCCTGCCACGCCAATGGTTTACACCAGCGGAGACCACAGCAAAAAAAAAAAAAAAAAAAAAACCCCCCCCCCCTACTGGAAACGATGCAGGGAGCTATAAATGATCTGAAGCAGCTGGGCTTGTGTGTTCCAGGCAAACCAACCCAACCCCAGCCTGCCACCCCAAAAACAAAGGAGCGAGAGCACGCGAGCCAGAGCAGAAAGGAAGGCAGCTGGAGCGGCACATGGCAAGGACCATCCACAGTTCCTGCCCTTCTGCCTAGCCACAGATGATGCCCTCCCCTGCCTGTCCCCCGCCCCTCATTCTGGTGGCTGTCCCCTTTTCCCGTGCCCACGCTGTCTGGTGCTTTCCCTCTGGCAGAGGGCTAGCGAGGGGACACACAGCCTCCTCTAAAGTCAGTTCTGATTCTAGTCTGAGAACCAGACAGCAGGGCGTGCGCAGAGGCAGCCAGACCGGCACCTCCTCAGAAGGGCGCTTAACCCTCACCGCCAACCAGCAGCCTCCCCCGGTCACTCCCGAGGCGCTGGGCAGAAGAGAAGCCTTTCAACCCCCTCCATCCTGCTGGCTCCACTTCCCTTTGATCTGCCCTCGCGCTTCCTGCTTTCCGGGCTGTCAAGTTCCGTTTGGAGTCGGTTCAGCCGAGCTTCTCCCAAAGCCACTGACCGGCAGCTGCGGAACCCGCCCTCTGCCAGCAGGAATCCGGCCCCAGCGCCAAGGCATTAGGAGGAGGTGAGCTCCAAGCGTCAGGACGGAGGGATTTTTAATCACCGAGTGGAGGTGTCCCAGGGACACGGCCTGCCTCCTGGGACCTCAGCTTTTGGGAATGCAAACCCAACGCCTGGGCCCAGCAGACACCCCAAGGCCGTGGTCAGCGGTGGCCATGCAGGAAATCAACAGGCTGTTCTATCCGGGAGCTTGTCGCACCACACTGCACACACAGCACTAATTATCTGCAGAAAGGCAGGCTAGGATGTGGGGTGTCTGGAAGCTACAGGGCGCTCGGTGCCAGGGGGCTGCGGGACACGCTCCATTCCCGCCACAACACCGGCTCCTGATGGCTTTGATGCCCTCAGCAGCTGCTGGAAATGACGCAGGGAGCAAAAGCTTTCATGCGTCTCTTGTTGATCAGTAAACGAACACATTGGAGCGAGCACAGGAGCTGCGCTCCTAGCACAGAAGAGCCCATCACCTCGCGTCCGCCAGGGGCGGCTAGGCAAGGGCCAGGCCAGACTGCAGGCACCCAGCCCACGACCGTGTGCCATGGTCAGCAACACTGCAGCAAGGAGCAGATACGCCTCCCAAACAGCCAACGGTTCCCACGCTGAGAAGTCACTGCCAGATCAGCCAGAGGTGTCATAGCAACCAGGTGCATGGTCACCCACTAGTCAATGGCGTCTAAGCGGAGCAAAGATACTAACAGTACTGAGCAATGTGAGGGCAGCAAACCTAAGCCAGTTCCCATACGCCACCCATCAACAGGGAGTTAAAAAAGGGAGCCCGGGGGGAATGGAGAGAGAGCAACACGTTCACTGAGCTAGGAGCTAAATTTAACTGTTGAGAACCAGTGACCCACTGCTACCTAAATACAAGCCATCCGGCTCCCCAGCTGCGCCAAGTATCAGCGAACACATACAAACCCGCACGGGCGACACTGATCAGAAGGCAGGGCAGTGCGCCAGAGGGCAGGGAGGAGCAAAGCAGGGCTTGTTTGCCAGGGGACAAGGAAAGAATACTGCTTCGTGGCACGGGCGTAAGGGGCCATGGGGAGGGACAGTAAGTCCTGCTGCATGTGCGAGGGGAAAGGGGCATATGTGTTATTTTGTGGTGGGTGAATGAGGGGAAAGAGCACTGGTTCAGGGGAAGGGCTGGAGGAGAGAGCCCCATCTTGCAGTGGATGTGTGAGGGGCTGTGGGTCAGGGAAGCACGTCGCCTCACGAGGCACGGCTACCAACTCACGCCTGTTCTGGGAAACACACACCCACGCTGCAATTTGGACAGAGCTAGAGCGCCCAGAGCCAACCTGCATTCATCAGTCACGAGGACACATCTGCAGTAATTAGATGCCCCTTTGTACTGCTCCCACGTCTCCCAGGGGAGAAGTGAAATACAGAACCACTTCCTCGCCCACCCTCCTCCTCCTGCTGCCTTGAGATTTCCCTCCGCCCACAGCCCCTGAGTGAAACCAGGACCTAAAACATCTGGAGAAATGCCAAGGGAAATCACCACTGAGAGAAAAGAGAGACCCTCTCCCACCAGCGCCGTTTCAAGCCCGCCCCAAATTCGCATGCCCTGGCACAGGAAAGCGCCTTACTTGAATGATAATTGGCAGGGTCAGCTCTGGGAATCCGATGCTGTGGGCTTGGCCGTGGAGATATTCGAGCGTCAGGTCATACAGCTGCTCAACGAGGCCATCCTGGGTAAGGAGGGTGGAAGGAAAAAGAAATCAGATAAAAACCAAATCCCAAGCTGCCTGCCCTCTGCCAGGGCCCTGAGCTCTCTGGGGCCAGGCTCTGGGCCACCCAGGGTCCTGTGGATGGAAGAGAAATGCATGGGGATGCTGGGATGTGAGATGGGCCCATGTGACGATCACAGAATAAGCCACCCCAAGAGTTGACACCGGACGCCCTGCGCGTGCCTTCTAGTGCCTCCGTCACCCCACCTGAACCGGGTACAAACTCCATGTGGAATCTAGAGGCATCTAGATGGGGAAATTAACCCCTTACAAAACCCACCCCAGGCGCAACCGCGCTGACTTCAAAGGAGCTGCCCAGGGATCTGTTTCGCTCACTCTGTACTGGGCGTTAAAGCATGAACCCTGGGGTGGAAGGGTTCCACATACCCGGAAAGCCTTCTCCTGCAGGTTAGCATTGGACAGCTTCAAGATGACCGCGAAGTTAATGGGCTTGGCGCTCATGCGGCCTGGCTTCTTATTGAAATCCACTTGCTGGAAAATCTGCAACAGAAGAAAATCCGGTGTAAAAATGATAAAACTCGCAGCGCGCAGAGAGCGAGAGAGAAACTAACAAGACCACAGCCTCACTGAAAGGCCTACAGGCCAGGTCCCAGATCGGCTGACGTCACTTGCAAAACTCCCATTGCCTTCAACAGTGCAGCGCTGAGCCTGGGTGAGCGTAAACTGCTTTACAGACAAAGCCTGGTGATGCTCCTCCAAGGCAGGGAAGGATTATCCACCACTGCACAGATGAGTAACTGAGGCAAAGAGTAAGTGACTAAACCAAGGTCATACAAAGTCAGTGGCTGAGCTGCGAATACAACCCAGAAATCCTGAATCCCCCACCCCCCATTCCCCTGCTCTAACCACTAGCCTTCATTTCTTCCTAAGTATCCTATTCATGTCCTTGGCAGATTGCAGAGCAAGTCCGGGATCAAACGTCTTCTTTGGCTAAAGCTCTGAAAACCAGTACGTGAAAGATGCTACAGAAACATGCTGTCCGACGAAACCCCACCTTACGCAGCGACGCGAGAAATCAGAAGCTTACTCCTGAGCAGAGCTGAGGTCAAACAAAACACAGCCCAAGAATACTTTCCAGTGGTCCCTTACACGAATGGGCTTCTTTACCGACAGCAGGACTTAGGGCTGTGTTTAGCACATGCTCATTAACGGACAGCCCACATCTATCATCTTTTTTTTCCACTGAAACATCATCCCGACTTTTCCTAAGGAGTAGAAAGACCAGTCGGTACATTTCACCAGCCACCCTTCATCAGCAGAGGATGCTGTGTCCATCACATCCTGGCCTTGAAACAAGGGAGAAAGTGCAGATTATTCTCCAGGGCTACATCTGGATCCACCCGTTAGACACGTGGGGAAAACCTGTCCCTTTCCGGGCACAGAGCAGTGGCCGCACAGTCGGAGATCAAAACAGGAGTGCTCCGGCAGCTCGTCCGGAACCCCAGTGCACGAACGTGTACCATCAGAACGGCAGGCTCTGGGCCTTGGTTTAGAACGGCCGACACCTGCGGTGGCATCAGACGTTTGGTTTTAATTGAGAAGAGCTATAAAACTTTAGCCACTGTAATCAAGGTCCAAGCCCAAGCTTCCCAGCTTTGCGGGAGGAGGGGAAGAGGGATCAACAAGAATCTCTATTCTAAGCTTCCCGGAAAGGTCACGCTCAGTGAGACAAGACTTTGCTGTTAGCTGAAATCCACTAGAAGCTGAACAGCTGGCCCAGGAATCTTTTCTGCATCCCTGCGCAGGCGGTGGGTGGGGGCTGCCCTGCCCCGATAGCCACGTTATACTCAGCACACTGTACATGGGTTCTTCTATGGGGCGGGGTTGTGCCATTGAAAGGGGCCGATGTCAGCCCCCAGGGACAGGGGTCAGTAGTGCCTGGTTGCCCGCCACATGCCTCTGCCCTGCCTGAGAGCTGCTCCGCCCAGGAGTAAGGGGACAGCTCACTCCCCCATGGACCCTTGGCATCTCTGCAGAGTCAGCCAGCGGGAGACAGTTTGGGGAGGTGGATATTTGTCCCCTGGCAAGAGGTCTAATTTCAGCCAGGCCAGGACACAGGTGGTAACTTTCAGTCACTCCCAGCCTGATAGGACAGGCAATGTTGGGGAAGGAGCCATCCAGCTCAGGTGCCCATATTTAGCAGCCTGAGAATATTTTGCTGCAGGGTCTTCTCCTCCGCCTCGGGGATTCCCTACCTCTTAAACACCACACCCCGAGGCTGCGCTCAAGCACCACGCATCCTCTGACTGTTCCTGCTCTGCGCCCAGCCGTGGGAGCGCATCGCCCCAGGGACGCCCCAGCACCCAACCAGCATGGCAAGTGAGGACAGAGGACTCTGGGTGCTGGAACAAGAGGGTCCAGGTCACACAGCTGCCCCCAGGCCAGAAAACCGCGCAGTCAGCGATCGATTCTTTGCATTTGATTTGTCAGGCCAGGTTATCGGGGAGGGAGGGCTGAGCTCGGTGGCTTGTGAAAACAAAGAGCCCCTCTCCAGGGAATCGATGCTACAAACCTCGTTATGCACAATTATTTCTTTGGCCGAAACAGCAGTATCGATCCCCTCGGTCAGACACATGAAAGCGGAAGGCGTCGGGCTTTGTGGGACCGTACATGCCGGCGGCAGGGAAGGGAAATGTAAGTAGACGTTTTGAGGCACTCGCCGGAGGGGCCAGGGAGACGATACGAGCATTGGCCAGGCGAAGGGACAGAGGCTAGCGACAGGGCTGGGAGGGAGGGGCGAAGTGTAGACACCCTGGGGCAGGCTGGAGAGAACACAACGGGGGATGGGGGGACCAGAGGGCCAGAAGACTCAGAGGCCAACGATCTGGCTGAAGTCGGGATAACATCTGTTGGCCAGAGGAAAGGACGTGGCAACCTCAGGCAGCAGGCGTGGACCATCTGGCTTATATACAGGGTCACTCATTTCTACATCTAGAGGGTCCCTCTTATACACAAATATATACAGTACTCATTGCCAGCACCACCCCACAGCAGCCAATTTACAGCAATCCCTGCCATTACCTTCACCTTTGGGCTCTGCACAGGCCAGCTAACTCCAGCCAGTCATCCTACGGGCCGCTGTCCAGAATGAGGCTCACCCTCCCTCCCCCCGGCCAGCCCCAAGCCACATTCCAGGAGCATGGGCTCCTGCGGGGGCTTATCTCACACGCCTACGACCACCTCTCCCATTATAAGCTCCGCCGGGCAAGGACCTTGTCTGTATGCCCACAAACAGACACCTGTCTGCCGGGAACGGGACTGAAGACAAACTTATTCCAGAGGACACCTAGCACGCTGCTGCACTGGCAGCGGATAGGGACAGGGAGTCAGGAAACCTGGAGCATGTTCCCTAGCTGCATAGCAGCAACAATGGTGCCCATGTCTTTGGAGAAGTGCTTCAAGTTCCACATATGCCCAGCCTTCTCATTGCTCAAATGACCCCTGCATCGCCGGATATCCTTGCAGACAGAAACTACGCCCTCTCCCCCACACCCACCGACAGGGCGCCTGGAGGCCCCGGAGATTCCCACCATAGCACACTGCAAACCTGAGACGAGATCCTCACCGTTTTAAGTGTCAGCGGAGTGAAAAAACTCCTGCCTTTCTAAGCATGTCAGGGTTAGCCCGTGGCGCCCCCCCTTGCCCCCGCTGAGGAGCAGCTACATTTAAATTGGCATACCAAGACTTCCCATGGGGAGATTTCCACCTTGTTTACCCACACTTGCCTTCCAGCGGTTGAGCCACCAATTCGCCCGCTGCAGAAACTAACGCCTGTCACCAAACAAGGGAAGCACCAAAAAGGCATCGGGATCTCATGGCCTGTAAGCGGGAAAGAATCCAAAAGGCTGCCCCCCCCTCCCCCTCCAGCCCCCTTCTCAGATTCCTCCTTTCCCCACCCTTCCCCCTAAGAGGTAATTTTGGAAGGCTTCCCTCCCTCCCCCTCCTGGAGAGCAGAGATGGAGAGGAGCCGTCTGGTTGCCTGCACGGGGGAGCAGAAGCCCTTGTCAAGATGAATCAGGGAGCCAGCTCTCATTTACAGAGGCAGGGGCTTGGGGAATTCCTGTGCCTAGAGGAATCGTGCAAACATTCAATCTGCCATCTCTGGAAGGCTTGGCGGTGACAGGGGCGGGGGAGGAGGGAGGGAGGCAGCGAGTGCTGGATTTCCTTGATTGCATGCAGGGGAAATTAGCATTATCACCTCTCACCAAAAAAAAAACAAAAACAAAAAAAAACAATAAAAAACCACCACCAAAAAAACAACACACACCATGCTCCAGAGAATCTGATTTCTGAGGCCATGCAGAAACTGCTCCAAAAGGCACAGGCAGCGCCAAAGCCCGTGCATGGGGGCGTTCACTAGCACATAGGGAGAGTGGGCACAAAAACAATGAAGTCATGAACTCCAGAGCTAGCCCTTGGTATCTACAGACCCTCGGGGACCCTCCCATCTGCCCTGCTATGGAAGCTGGGCTTAAAATGGATCTTGGCACCCTGGAGTGTGATTGGAGGTTTGCAGGGGGCACCCACATGACCTCACGCCAGACCAGCTAAGTCACGGGTGAAGCTGAGGGCCTACAAGGATGGTCTCGTCGCTAAGGAACTGGATTGGAACTCAGGAAAGCTGGATTCATTTCCCAGCTCTGCCACAAACCATCCGGTGTGACCCTAGGCAAGTCACTTAACCGCTCTGTGCCTCAGTTTCCTCATCTGTACAACAGGGATAACACCTCCCTACCTCACAAGGGATGGGAAGTGTCGTGAAGGCAAAGGTGTTCGGGATCGTATGGTGCTCGGATACTACCACGACAAGGGACAGAGCAGTATCGAGGTGTGAAGAGACTAAAAAGACAGCTCTTGGAGACTCGATGGAGTACCTGATGCTGCTGGGAGATCAGAGAGGTTTGCTGCATTCCAATCATCTTATGTTTTCACGGGAAAGGCAGCATTTTGAATAAGCACACAAACACCCCCCACCCACACCAAACACTGCCACCTGGATGAGCTAAGCCTGAGCAGTGCATGCATACACACACACACACACACACACACACCCCCTCCCCCAGCATCGGATGTGGTCGCAGGCTTGCGGAAGCCAGGAGGAAGTTCAGCGTGCAGCGCGGTAACGTCTGGGTAGGGCCTGATACAGAGCTTGCCACCGAAGTGGTGGTGGCGGCGGCAGCGGGGGGGGACGACGACGACGGGACATGGGGTGCGTGGGGGAGGGGAACACTATCTCCCCGAGCCTGAGAAAAGCAAAAAACCACCACGCAGCACCACGGGGAGATGCTCCTATCACGCCACCGGGCTGGCAGCGGCTCCAAAGAACAGACGGCAAGAGGAAGGAAAGCGGCGAAGAACCCAACAGCCCACCCGAGCCAGGGAGCGGTGGGGGAAGCGGGGGTCGGAGCAGAGTTATAAACGGCCCTGGTTTCCACCGGCTGAGAGGATGTGGTTTGCGAAGGACGTTTACAACAACATGAAACCGCAAGAGCCTTTGCTTCAACAGAACCCGATTAGCAACGAGCCCACGGCTTGTTTGTTTGAAAAGCCTCATCCTTCTCCAGCCTCTCCCTCTTCCTCCTCACGCGCTGACCGCCAGGGCTCTCCCCCCGCCCCTGGAGCGCGCTCGCTCTTTCACAGCGGCGGAGCGCAGCCAGGCTTGGGGGAAGAGGGGCCGGTTCGTTAGGTCTGTGGGAAGGGAGGGGGCGCTTTTTGCTAGGATGGTGTGAGGCACTGACCGTTTGCCGGTCCCGCCCCACCCCGGGGGAGGGGGGGGGGCAGCTAAGAACAGACTTTGCTTGCAGGCAGCTATTTTAAGCATCCTTTTAGGTCTAACGGGCTTTTTTTGAAGTATAACTTCTTGGGCAGTTGCTCGGGATGTTTTTTTCTTTTTCACGGAGGAATAGGTGGCTCATTAATTATACATATTACGGCATTGCCTAGGCAATCCAACCGAGACCAGGCCCCCGCCGCGCTCGGGGTTATACGCACCGAGACCAGGCCCCACGCCGCGCTCGGGGCTGTACGCACCGAGACCAGGCCCCCCGCCGCGCTCGGGGCTGTACGCACACAGTGAGCCTGCCCCTAAGAGTTTACAATCTAACTAGACAAAAGGCAGGACTATGGCCCCCATTTTACAGGTGCGGGTACTGAGTTATAGATAAATTATGCAGCATGGGGAGTCCGTAGCAGAGCCGGGAATCGAACATGGCTCTCCCGAGGTTCATTCCAGTGCCTGAACCACCAGAGCATCCTTCCTTGGGCTCAGGGGACTGGGAAGAAAACCCTGTGGCAGTAGCATCCCAAACCCATGGCCATCCACCCGAGGGAGGTTCAGTGGGCCTAGGTGAAAGCAATTTGGCAGGTTCGGTCCAGGTCACCGCCACAGAAACCACCCGCAACGCTGGTGCTATCTGGGCCCCTTGCAGCAGCCTGGAGATGCCAAGCCCTGTCTGCACCACGGAGAGCGAAGCCCCCTCCCACACCTCCAGGTGGCCCCTGCAGCCCCAGGCTGTGGCAGCACATGGGAGACGCTTGGCCTGACACTACCTTTGTTGGGCCTATTCTGTGGACAGTGGCCTTCAGTCTCCAGGGCTGACAGTTCTGCCCCAGCATACGCACAGAGCGCCCATTCAAAGACAGCTAGAGAGGAGCCGATCGACACCGCCGCTCCCATTGGAACCGCTGTTCTCGACTGCCTTAACACAAAGGCTTCTCTCGCCCCAGGCCACCACCCGCTCTCTTGTCCATAGAGGGCCCCGAGCACAAGAGCCCAGAGCTGAGAACAAAGCTGATGTCTCCTCTTGTAGCTACTTTAAGTGCAGATGCGAGAGTTACCCAAACTCAAGTTCCCCCTTCGGTTAGTTTGGGTTCATTGTTATTGCGGTTGCATTCCTGTGATGCATCCAATGGTATCTAGCGGCCAGCGTGGTTAGTCACAAGCCAATATCTATGCCCAACTGAGAAAAAAAAAAAACATGTGAAGGAAGCAGAATTCTGCATATTAACTTTTAGACGGAACATCACTGACACAAGCGATTGTTCACACCAAGTGTCTGGGGTGTGGACTAATGGTCACACTTAATGTTAAGGTTACACATTTCTAAATAGCTCACAAAGGGTGAATGTGCAGTGGCGTGTTGCAAACCCGCAGCCAGCACAAGTAGAATGTGTTACACGTGGCTATAAGCACATCGCTCAAAGGTGCTGTAGGTAGTTATAAGCCACCTATTGGTCTGCTGGACCCTATAACAGTTAAACACCTACTAATCAAGTATAAGCGATGCATAAATGTGTCCTTAATATAAAAAGCACAACTGGATTTCAGTAATAAGCTCCTGGCCTTTCAACCCCCATTCTGGCTCCAAGAAAGAGCCAACCCCCTGAATTCATAGACCCTTCCACCCCACATTCTGGGAAAGCCGGAACCCAGATCCAGCCTTTGCAACTTAAACCTATCTCAAAGAGCAAGAGACAAATGTGATGTTACATCCCCAACGTGCTGGATGGGGCATCTTGGACAGACCAGACGATGCAAGTCCAGTGGAACAAGGCTACAATTACCCATTGGAACCATTTACCAAGGACTGTGGTGGATTTCTCCATCACTGGCAGTTTCAAACGGGAATTAGTTCAGGCTGGTGCTATGCAGGTGGTCAGCCTAAATGATCACAATGGTCCCTTCTGGTTTTATAATCTATAAATGGGACACTCGCAGCCTCATTACCGATAATTCCTTTCAGAAACACAATAGGCAGAGTTTGCTGGGGGTGGGGGCGGGCCCTGCAAAGGGGAGAAACTGTAAGAATTCTTCAAGGATGGCCCAGTGTTACCAGCAGAGCAGCAGCAAGCCACGCAGTACAGTGCATCCCCAACTCTGCATCGTCTGGGGAAGGGCTCAGTCCCGTTTGGAAGCTGTCACGGAGATGCTTTGTGCCCATCAGGTCTTGACAGTCAAGGCAGCCCCCTAAGCTGCAACGTAGATGGTGAAAACTCAACCCTATGTATCAACGATGGGACCCAGGGTATATGACGCTGCTTGCCGGGGCTGCAAGGAGCCGAGGAAGTGTGCAGCGTTAGCAGCCGTTTGCAGATGCCAGGGGGTGTGTGTGTGTGTGTTTAGACAGCTTTTGTTTGTTGCTGTTAGATGAACAGGAACTGATTTACCTCCAGGATGAAGGGCAGAACCGGGATGAAGGTCCGGGTGTTCTCAGAAAGCAGCGTAAGGGCCCTGACGCAGTGCATCCGCAGGGGGTAGAAACGAGCCGTGGGCACCAACCTGGAGAGGAAACAGAGGGAAGGTTACTGGGGAATCAAACCTACAGTCTTCAGGGCTAAAGACACAGGCCTCTCCCACTTGAGCTGAAAAGGTAAATTGTTTTTGCTCTGAGTAGGAGGCTGTTCGAGCTGCTCAGGGTGGCCCATAGAGGGAGACCTGATATGATGAGCTACGCCAGCAGATAACACAAGGATTTCAGCTCCTCGCTCATTTGAACACCCTGAGTTCTTGCGACCAGGATCCCAACTCCTCAGTTTCCTCCTTCTAGGTCGGTGGTTTTCAGCCAGTGGCCCGCGGACCCCTGGGGGTCTGCAGACTATGTCTAAGATTTTCAAAGGGGTCCGCACCGTCACTGGAAATTTGTTAGGGTCCGCACATGAAAAAGGGTTGAAAATCACCGTTCTAGGCAATCCCACGTTATCAACATACCTTCTTCAGCTGCTGCTGTCCCTAATACCATCATCCCGCCCACCAAACCAGAGCCGAACAGGTAGAAAAGGGACACTCAGGGCTCTGCTCAGAACCAGTCAATACTGCTCTTCAATGGACCACCAGGGCACCATGGGAAATATTTCCCCTTATTACCATCACCTACTACTATTCCAGGACAGAGTCCTCCCACCACCTCTGGGGAAACGAGGGGTGCGGTTGGCATCGGTAAGTGCATGCCCTGTAATGTACAATCACAAAAGCCACGGTTATAATTAGCCTCCCCAGCCCCGGCGGTCTCAATAGAGGCAGCGCAGGGCTTATGGCTACGGAAACTGAACTAGGCAGCTAATGGCCCAATCTCTCTCTGGCCCATCTCAATTCGTAACTCATTAGTGCTTATCTCAGGAACCCCAGCTCCCAAGGCAGCCCCATTTTATAGGTGGGGGCCACAGAGAAGAGGCGCGACGCAGCCCGCAACACGCGTGGGGGGCAGAGCCGGGAATAAAGAAAGCGACTCCGGGCCCCCTCTGCTTTCATCGCTAGGCTGAGGCCTCTGATCCACCAGCCCGATGGAGGAAGTCACTTGCTATGAACTGCACCGAATACTGATGCTCTTAGCGCTAAGAAAGGTGCTTTTTAATGCGGTTCCCGGCGAACAGCTTTGCTTCTGAGAAGTGAACCCCCAAAAGAGAGACCCCCGAGCAATGCAGCAGAGAGAATCTGCATCACCGGGCGACATAAATCACTCCCTTCTCCCCCTCCCCCCTCCCACCAAATAGTGAAATAATTATCACTGGATCCATTATGGAAATAAATCTACTTTGCACCCGCATGTTGGCACCGCTGGAGATGACGAAAGCCTTCCTCAGGAATTAATTGATCGAGGGATAAACCTGTTCAAGGTATAGATTTATTGTAAACCCAGGCCATTAATTTCAGAGTGCTCCGCGGAGCAGCAATCAGCCTAACCTCCCGATGGCTGGGACGGAAGCGGAATGAGAGACGCAGCAGGGCCCCAGACTACGCTGGGGTGGGGGAGGGCTGGCTAGTCCCTCGAAGGCCCAGCCAGGCATCTAGCTCAGGCTGCTGAGTTTACAGCTCATGCTTCCCATTGCGAAGGGGAGCGCTCCCTAACCTTCCCCCACCTCTGAACGCCTGCCCAGCTTCTCCCGGGCAGCCAGGGCCCGGGGCGTGGCACGGCAGGAAATTGACAGCCAGACAAGGATTATTTTCACTCGCTGCAACTCCTGTTACGCTGCTGGGTCGCCACAATCTGCTTGACGGGGGAGGCAGCAGGAAGCCTCCTCCAACATCAGTCTAAGCCCAGCCAAGCGGCGGGCTGTTCCCGAGATGCCACGGCATCTCCATGGAAGGGGGCACTCCTGCCCTCTAACACGCACAGCCTGGCGGAGCTTGGCGTTTATTCAATGTGCTGGAAGGGCCCCAAAGTAGGTAGCACCGGGCAGTCCCAGGGTAAGCTGAAAGCTGCACACAAATGGGGGGGTGCCCCAAAATGACTGGGGGGGGGGGGAAGCGCCTGAGACAGCAGAAGGAATTGGAGGAGCTCCAATGGAGCAAACGTCTCCCTATGTTCCAGTGTCTGGAGATCCCCTGCCCAGCCAGACCCACTGCGCCCTCTTAGCTCTTTATTTGCAGAAGCGATGTAAGCAATCCCATGGGACGCGCCCAGCAGACCAGGTCCTCTCCCCCCTTGCAGCTGGGCCGGCATCGCCTCTCCCCGTCCAACCCTCCGCTTTCCCTGCGCTGGATCCCATCTGCTCCCAATCACGTGTAAGTTCAAGCCGCGCTGGGTCCATTTCTCCAATGCATCCTTCTAAATACATTTTTAATGTGTTTTATACACCGGAGAGGGGCTGGTGGAGGGGAGAGGGAATAAGAAAACGAGGGAGCTAATTCTGATGTTAGCAGGCAGCCCTCTGCTACTAGTTATCTTGTTTAAGCACATTTTAAATTCTGCCTTGGTCCCCGCCTGGAGCAATAAGGCTTCGACGGATGGTAATTTCTCCCCAGTCCCCTCCTGTAATGAGGTGGTGTAGCGGAAGGAACTGCACACCGACTGCCCCCTCACTCCCCCCCATTTGTCTCTGTCCACCAGCACTTTTGCAGGAAGAAAGCGCCACCCTCTGGTAGAAGGAAAAGAAAAAAAAAAAAAACAGGAGGAAATTATTTTCTCCAGGTTTTCGGTATTATTTTATTTGCTCCTGTGCTACGCTAGTTTCAAGATACGCCCGTGAACAACCAGCCGAACCAAGATCAGAACATATTTAAGGTTCCAGGAGAGGTGCAGCACAAATCCCCCAACGCTGAGTACGACAAACACAGAACAATACCAGAGTAAAGACGGACTGTAGTCCCTGCCTCCTGCAAGGACGCCTGCTCATAGCCACCAGATACTTATCCATCCCAGTATCAGAGGGGCAGCCGTGTTAGTCTGGATCTGTAAAAAGCGACAAAGAGTCCGGTGGCACCTTACAGACTAACAGACGTATTGGAGCATAAGCTTTCGTGGGCGAATACCCACTTCGTCAGATGAATACCCGGTTCATCTGACAAAGTGGGTATTCACCCACGAAAGCTTATGCTCCAATACGTCTGTTAGTCTATAAGGTGCCACAGGACTCTGTTGCTTTATCCATCCCAGACGCAAGTGGCCCCCACTCTGGGGGGTATATCATGGCCCTTCAAACATGTTAAACTCCCCTTTGCGCTAGCTCAGCTGATGCACCCAGATGGCACAGGGACCTGCTCAGGTGTATCTAAGCCATCACCAGTGTTCTTGGCAGCCTTCTTTTCCCCAGGCTGAGCAAGGTTTAATGATTAAACCCTCAGCGGCTCTACAGATTGACCCTACCCAGAAGAACGCCAAGCTGATAGGGTGTCATTTCCCCACAAGACAAGGTTTTATTCACTGAAGAGCCAGGGATGGAGAAATGGGCAATAACTGAAACGCTTTCCTTGCAGTACAACGGCTTTAAAAATAAAACCACCCCAAGGAGCTGATGAGCATTTGGGCGAACGTAACTTCACGCTTTCCTCTGCACACTCCCCTTAGCACTATTCCATGCCCCTGGGAGCAAGCGTGGAAGGAAAGGGGAGCAGGTGTAATCAATCCTCTTCTTTTAAAGACCCTAAGGCCAGATCCTCAGCTGATGCAATGGGGCAAAGTGCCACCAAACGAGCTATGCCGACTTACACAAGCTGAGGATCTGGCCCTACATTTGAGAGAGAGTAAAAGATACAAAACCCTGCGAAAGCTAAATGGACTGCATCGTTCCCCTCCCCCACTCCCTGGAGAGCCCCTACCCCTAAACATACAACGTTCAGTAGCTGCATTTCTCCACTGATTGAGATGCTGATTGAAGATGCCTACGGCAAGTTACAGCGAGGAGAAATAACCCAACCGCCCACGTGGGAATCCAACCAGCGGATGTGTTACCCATAAGGAAGGGGGTGGGAGGGCGGACAGAGAAGCATGCAGGAGCCTGGTCCCTCCTGAACGTTTTGCAGGCCCTTGGCACTTCTCACTGGTTCCGACGGATCCTTGGGCTTCATTTCTGCTCTGCTACCACTGCTCCAAAAAGGCAGCCGGGCGCCCTCTGCCCAGCAGTTGGAACTGCAGGATTGAGTCCGGCAGCAAGGGGACTAAGGAGGAGACCCCATGATTTACCACACTGCCTTCGCTCTCTTTCACGCAGGTTTGCTGACAGCATCCATCCTCCCTTACACCCCAGCCTGGATGCACCACTGGGCTTGCTCACCAAGGGACCGAACGCAGGATCTGTTCCCAGCTCTCTCCACCCCAAAGCCCATTTCCGGATGCAGTCCCAAACCCTCATTGCTCTCGTTACGTGGTCGCTGCATGGTGCGCCAGGAGGCTCTGCACATCACACATGCCAGCAAATTCTGTTTGCCGCTCTCCCCGGGACTTTCCAAGTTCACCTTTCTGTGGCCCTAGACAGCGGATTTATCTGCCCAGACAGGTGGAAAACTGCCTAGGCTTGTCTGCAGGACAATCAAAACGCTGCCACAGCAATGGGACACTTGGGGGGGATGGCAGGGGAGCGGGAGGGGAAGGTAAGAGAATCCTGACAATTATTTAAACCTGTTTATGTTCATCACCCCTGGGAGCTCTGAGACCAGCTGGGTGGCATTGGACAGCTGAGAATCTGGTTACGGCGCTCACAGGATTTCAGAGATCACCAGTTTCAGAAAGTCATCGCCTGCCCATGATTGCCAGCAGTTTCAAAGCACAGAGTACTTTTTTCCTTCCCAAACTGGGAGGGTAGGAGAGGGAGAGGGAGTCAAGTTCTCAGCAGAAAAGAAAGAGGTCACACTTCTTCAAGCCTAGATGCTGCCAAATACCCACAGAATCCAAATATCGACAGTGAAGTCAGGAAAGTACCTAACTACAGCTACAATAGCGCTACACACCAGCGTCAGCCGCGCGTAGAGAGCACGTAGCACAGGCCTGCACAACTCGTAAAGCGGCGAGGGCCATATTACTCCAAAGAAAACAGCTTAGGGCGGAAACCCCACCCAGCCCCACCAAACCCCCGGCTCCAGCACCCCCCAGCCCCCTCGAAACACAACACACACACCCCAGCGCCGCCCTCCCCGTGGAAACAACCCTCCCCAGCACTGCCGAAACACACACCCATCAGCACTGACCGCCCCACGGAAACAAATCCTCCTTCCCCAGTGCCGCCCCACCAAAACAGCGGTATTGAACCTTTGTAATATGTTATAGCGGGCTCCTAAGGTAGTATAATTAAGGTAAAAGAAAAATGTCTTTTTGCTAGAAGTAGAATAAGATCTCCCCCCCCCGCCCCACTTTGTAATCAATTGCCCTGTTGAATGAATGAGGTGTGAATGAGGAAGGCATGGAAGGCAAGCATCTCCAGACAGCTGCAACCCTTGGAGAGGGGATGGGAGCCAGACCAGATCAGTAGACCAGGTCAGCCACCAACTCACCGCTTGCCTCCTCAACCCCCCTCCCCCGCCACCGGCTCCCCTGCCCCCCTGCCCCTGCCCGCCTGCTCGCCTACTCAGCCCCCCTCCCTCACCTGCCGCTTGCCTACTCACCCCAGTGAGCCCACCTACTCACCCCCCACGGGCCACACAGTGAGCCCACGCAGGCCGCATGCAGCCCCCAGGCCGCATGTTGTGCAGGCCTGACGTAGCAGGTTGCGTCCACACAGCAAACTGCAGCGCAAGTGAAAGGCTCTGGCAGAGGGGAGGTAACAGGGAAAGGCTCCTTCCCTGCCACTGGAGTCTTTTCCTGGGGCTGGGGAAGGCTCCAGCGGCAGCACACAATGCTGCTAAGAGCAGTGTAGACGGGGAAGCGTGGCTTCGGTGAGTAGGTTATGTACTTGCGTGCACACCCACACCCGTCACACATGTCTAAGCCGTGCTTCACCAGCTACCCTGATATTTATATCCGTGGAGGCTGGGCTATGCACGTACATGGTCTATAGGCTGCTGAAAGCATCATGCAGGGTAGATGTACCTTATCTGTAGTTAAGGTTTGATTCCTGACTCTGCCACCGATTCCCAGTGTGACCTTAAGCGAGTGACTCCATCTCTCTGTGGGGAGGGCAATCCTTCATTCCTCCCACCCTGGGTCTGTCTTGTCTGTTTCCCCTGTACGCTCTTTAGGGCAGGAACCATTTCCTATTTTGTCTGTACAGGGCCTTGCACAACTAGGCCTTGATCTCAGTTGGGCCCTGCAGTCTCACATTATTAATTATTATTATTATTATTAACTGATTACCCCACCTTGCTGACCTCACAGTTGCTCAGATTTAAAAGAGATCCCAAGATGAACTGCAAAAAGCAGTGGTGCAAATTTATCGTTGTTGTGACTCCTCGGACTTCAGCAGAGTTGCATCAGGGTTGAATTTGGCCCATTCTGCCTGTCTGCTGGAAGTAGGCAAATAGTTACCATGCCCCCCAAGTCCTCCCGTCACACAACCGGGTTTTTTATTGGCGTGCAAATAAAAGCAAAAGATCAGAGGCTAATTACACTCAGAAGCTCCCAAGTCAACAAGGCTTCAATCCCCCTATGACAGCAGCTCAGCTCTGAGCCGCGGTAATGAACGGACCCATTCGGGTGTTTGCGCATGGATAGCTCGCTCTTCTCCAGGGAAATAAAAGGAGATATCTCACCTTTGGGAATAAAACCCCAGTGCCATAGCAACGCTGCCTCCTGCTGTCGCTGCTCGGTCCGGGACAAGGTGTGCAAATAAAGAAGAGGCTCTTTGCAGTCAGGATGCACAAGCACACGACAGGCAGACAATCAGAGCAAGAGGGCCGGCCCCAAGCCAGGGTATAGAAACCCTGTGGCTCTCAATTCACCTTCTCCCTTTCTGCAAGGGTGCTAGAAGCTTATTCCTGTAATGGGATAGCCGAGAGAGCGTGTTCGCATTTCCACGCATGAGCCCTCCCAGGCACTGCATTGTTTTTAACGGGTTTATTTCCCGCACTAGATTTTTGCCTACGGGCTGACTTGTGGGACACAGTTCTCAGTGCAACAAGGCCATGAGGCATCAGAGTCGACAAGCTCCGCTTGTCACGGAGTGTGGGGGAGTCAGGACCCTGCACCCCTCTTCCTGCGATTCACCGGGACTCTCAGCCAGCCAGTAAAACAGAAGGTTTATTAGATGACAGGAACACAGTCCCAAGCAGAGCATGTAGGTACAACCAGAACCCCCCCGAATCAAGTCCTTCTGGCGGGTTCAGGGAGCTTAGACCCCAGCTTGGGGTTGCACCACGCAGCCCAAACTGAAACTAAAAACTCCTCCAGCAGCTTTCTCCTCCCTCCCCTCTGCTCCTCCTCTCCTTTGTTCAGTCTCCCGGGCAGAAGGTGTCACTTCTCCCAACCCTCCTCCTGGCTCAGGTTACAGCTCAGGTAGCTTCCTTCAAGGGAAGTCCCCCATCCCCAATGTAACCCCCCTGCAACATTCCCAGGTCAAATCTGCCCCGCTCCCTGCTCCGTCACACCGCTAGGCTGGCTGGGGCCAGTAAGCGGATGCGGGCACCGTGTTGTGGGAAGGGTTGTCAGTGACAATCTTTCCTTCAAGTCAATAAAAAAAAGTGCCACTGCCCAAGCTAGGGGGCGCTGTGCTCCTGGCAGAACACTTCTGCCGATAGAAAACGTAACTTCTCAGGCACCCCGAGGGTCCCAGGACTTACACATGAAAAGGGGGCAGCACTGAAATCAGACCCAGACACCAAGGTTAACCCATGTCATTAGAGTAGACTTCCTCCAAGTCTACTGTCCTTTCAATAGGCGACAGTACAAAGAAAGGGATGACCCAAAATGGCTCCGGGACATCCAACACCTCTAGAGAATCAGAGCCTGGATAAGAAGAGTTTCAGATTCAGGAGGAGGCTGGAGAGCCGTCGGTCTTGGATGGTTTAGACACAACAAATCCTGCATCTGGGCAGGGGGTTAGACTAGCTGACCCCTGCGGTCCCTTCTAACCCTATCGTTCTAAGGAACAGGCTCATCATTCCGACAATCCAGGGGTTGGCTGTGCTCTCCGCGTCCTGTTTGAAGTGGCTGTGCGCTCTTATGCTGCTGCTGGGTTCTACCCCAGAAGCGGCTGCATTTCAGCAGTGGATGATGTGACCACGATATAGAGTTTATGGCCCTGATCCAATCAGCGCCCATAGAAGTCAATGGAATGACTCCCACTGACTTCTAACAGGCTTCTCCCAGCACAGCTGCAGTGCCGGAGCGTAGACATAATCCTTAGAAAGGCAGTACCAGCCAAGGCTTACGTCCCATAGCAGGACTTCAGCGTGTACCTAGCGTTGATGCTATTAAGGGGACATTATGTTGTTCAAAGAGGAACCCTTCGGATAAGGCACGACCCCAAGAGCCCATCTGCCCTGGTGGAAATTAAAGACATCAGCTGTTCCAGCCACCACACAATGCCCTCTTCTCCTAGAAACTTACTCTAACGCCCGACCCTGTGTGTGCCGCTGTAAGCGCTTTCCCTTCTGCTTCTGAAGTCCCTGCATTAACCCTGCTTTGCAGCGTGCCTGGAGTGTATGAAAAGCGCGAACATAAACACAACACAATGCTGGGAGAATGCAATTCACGTCACCCTCCACTGTCTACTCTCCGAGAAGCTGGACAAGAGAATAACTTTCCCCATCGATTTTGCTAGCTACTATTTGGCAAACATTGCCTCCACCTTCCTGCCGAGGCTCTGATGCAGGGAGAAACCAAGCTAGCTCCGTTTTGATTACCTCAATTTCCTGTCTCCAACCATCTCTGCTGATCCAGCAAGATTGGGCACAGTGCTGGGGCTTGCAATTGTTAGCTGCTGCTGCAGTGCAAGAGGTGTGGGGAGCTCGGGTTAGGGACCGCAGTGTAGCAGGCTGGCCTCTAGGTGGAGCGTCAGCTTGCTAAGTGGTTTCAACGGCAGCGGAAGGTGCTGCGCACCTCACAAAAGGCAGAGGAGATCTTACAGAATTGGGCTCCAGGTTGCCAGAGACACATGCCACAGTATAGACCAGCAGCCGCAATACCCCCCAGCTCTTATACTGTGCTTTTCATCAGTGCCTCTCAGAGCACTGGACACGTACGGTCAGTGTCATGACCCCCATCTGGCACAGAGAGGGGAAGCAACTTACCCAAGCTCACCCAGCAGAGCCAGGAATAGAACCCAGGTCTTCCAAGCCCTGGTCCAATGCTCTAGCCACTAGGATACACTGCTCATATGGGGGGGGGGGGGGGGGAGGTAAGAACTATCCACACAAGAGCCTGCTGTAGCGTGGGGACCGTTCTACAAGGGAAGAGGCAAGGGTAAGTTACAGCAGTGAAAGGGGCTCCCGAAGCTCCAGGTCGCAGGCTAGCCCATTACAAAAACAGGACAGAGCAAAATTACTGCTCACGCCCTGCTCAGGTTAAAAGGACGCGGGCTGGACTAAGGCCCAGGTTACTCATTTCAATAAGGGACTGGGCTGCTTTGGTTTCTTTTCACATGAGCACTCACAACAGGTCTACGAATGCAGGCGCTCGGTGGGAAGTGCAGTGGTGCTGGTATCAGCTGTTCTGTTCCCCGTCACTTATTCTTAGGTGCCGTCTGTTCACAGGTGCCCCAATGTGAACCCCAAGGTGAGATGCTCACCCTGGCTCTGCCACTGCAAGTCACAGTTTTCCTTTCCAGCACTGAAATGTTTGCAGAGATGTTGTGGTGGTTGTTGGATTGGCGCTAAGGCCAAGCACAGACAAGGCCTAGCTCAGCACAGGTGCATGGGTACGTCTGAAAGCAGAGGGGCTGGATTTCTATGGAGGCTTTTTAAATGTCAGCTGCTAGTGGAGAAGCGACTGTGCAAGTGCTTCTGGTGAACGGGTCCAAAAAATGCCTCTAATACTGGGGCCACCCACTCCTCCCTGTCTGCTACATGTCACCTTCCCCTGCCCCCTGTCCTGAAGCTGCTTGCTAACCTAATAAATAATACTAACAATAATACCTAGCTCATAGATAGCACTTTGCGTCTGACGATCTCAAAATGTGTTACAAAGGAGGTAATATTATGCCCATTTTACAGATGGGGAAACCAAGGCACAGAGCGGTGAAGTGACTTATCCAAGGTCCGCCAGCAAACCAGTGGCTGAGCCCAGAACAGAACTCGGGTCTCCTGAGTCCCAGTCTAGTGCTTTAGCCACTAGGCCACAGATGTGGTTGTACCAATGAGCTCAGTTAATGGACACAAAAGTAGCTTGATAAAGCCTCAGAGTAAGTTCAAGCAACATAGCAGCAAGTGATTTCTATAAATCACAGCTCACAAGAGCAGCCCTCCAGTATGCAATAGGACAGTCCCCTACAACAAAGGGTTAAAATCTATATACACTCTCCTGCCCATCCCCTATGTGACTATATGGCCCACATCTGTCAGATGGGAAATCAGAGCCTAGTGTTTTATAAGGGCGGGGGGATAACTATTCATGCCTACTTACTTAATGCAGCCAATGATGACCTGGGTCAGAGGGTAAATTAACGGCTCCAGGATCTCGCTGGGGTAGATGGTGCTCAGGACCCGACACCAGAAGTACAGGCAGTGGATGTACTGCCAGTTGTAAACAGACTGGTAGTTCTCCTACAGAAAAAAGAAAGGCACACACGCTTGGAAAACGAATGGCTGAGACAGGAGTTGAATCTACTTTCTGTAGCTCCTTTGTATTCTAGAGGCAGTGCGGTCTAGTGGAAGGAGCACACAACTGGGAACCGGGGACCCTTGCATTCTAACCCTGGTTCTGGCCGCGACTAGTTACATTACACTGGGAAGAAGGGGGGCTGTGCTGTTAAGGCGCTAGTCCGGGATTCAGGAGGACGGGATGGTTAGAGATTTGCATGATACTTTGGAAATGCTAAGTACTGCCCTAGGTGTGTTGTTCTTCGTGTCATTTATCTGCAGCAATGCTTCACAAGTGGAGCTCTGTCTCCTTAACATCTCAGCCCACAGCATACGGAGGGGCAGGGCCATGCTGTGTATGGGCCTTTCCCGTCCACTGGCTAACAGGGACAAACCCTGATCTCCCATGGGCAGCCAGGCTGGGAGATCCTTCTTCTACAACTGTGCTGACTCCCTTCCTGGTCCACGCACGCTGGAGGGCAGAAAAATAAACCTCTAAAGCTACAGGGCAGAACCAGCTTCCCCCAGCAACTGTCCTCTAAGGTTCCCGCTGAACCCACCTCCCCTACAAAGTGACCTGCAGAACCACTATGATCTCATTTCCCCAGGCAAAGCAGGACACAGGGCCCAGCTGCTGCCACTAGGGGGCTCTGATTCTTCCTTCAATCGCAATATTAAAAGAGAACCTCCATCGCTCAGATACCACGAGGACGGGCAGCACTTTAGAGCCTCAGGGAGCGTTCCTGCTATTTATTTTGAAGATGTGCTGACGTGCACTCACTATCAAAGAAAGCTTCACGTCGCCATGACCGGCCCGTCCAGCACACCCACCTCCCAGGAGTTTACACACCCAATTACAAGGGGACACCACAATAGCGGGTTCCTCTTACAGAGCCGAGGGAACACAGAAAAGCAGGGCCCAGGGCGAGCTTTCAGCTTTATTTCTAGGTCCAGCCTGCATGTCACTCAAGTGCTGCCTTCCTAGTTACCAGACAGAAAAACGCAAGAGGCCACTTGGCTAATTAATACATGCAGTGCCGCTGCAGTCCCAGGTCAACCAGGCTGGCTCAGCCAGCCCAAGTGGTACTACAAAGACCAGCCCAAGCCTCTGGCCAAGAGTCAGGTGTTTTTCCTAGTTTCAAAATAAACTTGGGAAGTGTCTCCCCTCCCTGCCTGGTTCTGAGCAGCCCAGAACACCAGAGAAAATAAAAACCCTCCGTGAAAGAGCTATTCCCAGCCGGTGTTTCCCACCCAGCCAGAAGCACCAGAGAAAGTCCACGTGGAAGCCAGTTCTCTGGGGACTTCTCAACCAGAGGCTGCAGACCCAAGAAGCTCAGAGTTCGGGAAAAAATCCACAGCTGCTCCTAGTGAGGGGCCTTTGGCTCCACATTCCTCTCACCAAATGAGCTTCTTTGATTTGCTGGCTAATGGGGACAAACTCCAATGACTACGGCTCATCTCCTCTTACGTGTGCTTGAGCAGGGTGTGCATGGAGTGGACAGTGGACTGCCTGCTTGTAGCATTCCTGAATTACACACACAAGCCCAACACCTTGTGGTAGGGCTTAGGTAACCATTCTCCCCTTCGGTCGGGTCGCACTCCCATCCATACGGCAAGGCCAGCCGATGGCTTCTGGAAGCGCCCGGTGCTCATTTCACACTAATTGACTTGTTGTTGGGATTTGGGCATACCGGTCGTGCCGCTGTAATTTAATCTCTCCCTCTGTCCCCGCTTTCAAACCCCTACTGGGAAACCAACCGGATTTGGGGACTGTCTAGTCCAGGGCTGAAGGTGTGGGAAGCCAATACAATCCAATTAGGGGCATATGCACAGCCCAGACTTTGCTTATCTCGGCTGGGTTTATCCCTATGTCTGAGCATCTAGGAGATTTAATGGTAACCAATCCTGTATTGCACGGGAGCAATCGAACCACTAATCCACAAGGGTTTGTTTTCTCAAACCCGGGTAAGGACCGGATTCGCAACCTGACAGCGTAGGCAAGTCAGACTGGACATGGTCCAAATCAGGCCTGCTTCAGAGCGACTTAGCTGCTTGCCTCAATGAAATTACAGAAATGGAGACGCGCCAGGCAGACACCACAGTTGGAAAGAGCCACAAATAATGGGTGGTTTATAATCTTCTTTGCTCTGGGTTTTGCTAAGCACCTGAAACGTTAATTTCACATACAAGGGAGGGTGAAGGGCAGAGATGCCCAGGGTGAGAGACAGAGAACATCTGCCAGGATCTACATAGCTTGGGAAGAGAGAACTCCCTTGCCAGTATTTGCTCTCCACCTCCTTGCTAAAAAACCCAAACAGCGACACAAACAAACGCATTTATCCTCCCATGAGCAGCTGGCAGAACTCTGGGTCCCTCTTTCCTCTGGCAGAACTGCCACCAGCTGGCTCCTTAGCGCATCACGAAACAGGCTGGTCCCTTTTTGACTTGTCTGCCTGCTTCGTGGAACGAGTTCCTACCGAGCCCAATGCTACCAAAATCCCACCGGCACTAACTTCCCCTGAATTCTCCAAGGATGTCCCCCACGTGCCAGCTGACTTCCTCCATGTACTCCAGTGGGGTTCCCAACACGCACCAGTCAGCGCTCTCCCAGGGGTGCTGGAATAATTTGTATAGTGGGGGAGCTGAGAGCCATTGCATCAAACTGTAAATCTTGTATATAATGGCAATCATTTCAAGCCAGGGTTCCAGCACCTATTGGCTCTCCCAGACACAGCATCAGAGGCTCCAGGGAAGGCATTTCCTGGGAGTGACACCAGATCATGAAGTAAATCATCCACCCACCCCCCAAGAACTCCAAGCTTCCCCAGTCCCGGTAGGGAGTCTCTGTCAGAGAGAGAATATCGAGATCCTGTCTCCATTTACACAATGCCGTTCAACCCCAAAGAGACTGAAGAACTTTGCAAAACACACGCGGGCAAGTCACATCTCCCACCAGTGGGCTGGAGCAAGCTAGGCAGGTGCACAACTTCCCAGCAGTTTGGAGTGGGGTGTACTGGGCGGGAAGAGGTAATTAGCTAAGGATGCTGGGGCAAACTCCTACTCAGAGATCTTTAAAGGTCTATGCTGAGTAGACTGACCCTGGTTTTACAGGTCTCATCTACGCAGCCTCCCACCCCCTTCCCAGCGCCGGGCCTGGAGCACGGCTTGCCTAAAGAGACAAGATGCCCTTGCTCAGGGTCCAGCTTAAGGCTCCAGGGTGAACAGGCATTTCAGCCAGAATGCTCCAACAGGGCAATCCGCTCCCTTCACTGACCGCGTCTCCCAACTGTTGCAACCAGCAGCACTGAAGCAGGGACCGGGATTTTTTTCCCTGTTTCACCATGCACAAGGTCACACATCAATCTGAGTTAAAGCCGACATCGGGGGTACGTAACGGCAGCTTGCAAAACTCCCCGCATGGACTTCGCTCCCCAAGCTGGGGTTTGGAACCTACTTTCTTCTTCAGGGTCATAGCGCTGCGCAGATGAATGGCGAGCTGGCGGATGTAGATGAAGGCGTGCTGGTAGGACACCTGCGTGTCCAGGGCGTACATCTCCGTCAGGGTGCGCTGCATGAAGTTGATCATAGGGAGGACGTTGGGGGAGGTGAACCTGGAGTTCTTCACGTAGGAGATGTACATTTGCTGCAGGAAAAGGCAAGGCACGAACCGAGGAGTCAGAATGAAAACCCGGGCAGGGAAGGCGCGCCCTCCAACAACCCTCAGCCAAAGCCTCGGCACCGCCTGGCTTCCGGCACATCCGTGCTCGAGACAGGGGCCAGCTTGAGTACTGTGGCGACTGAAGCCCTCTGCTTAGCCGCGCCATAGGCAGAGCAAGCCTCCTCATGGTGCCCCTGCCAGCGAGCCTCATGCCTGACCCGTTCACACTGGGGTCTCCCCGGCACAAACGGACAATGCCAGCTGTGGGGGTGCTTTGTGCGACACGGACGTTTGGCTGAAACCAAACTCTCTTCGCTCAGCTGGTTGATGGCCTCGTGACCGTCAGACACAGCTGCCGGGGGCGCAGTGTGTTTTCCGGCTGCAGGCAGCCGCACACGTCACCCGCAGCCTCTGCTCGGCACCTACATTGCTGCCCACGCCCTAGGACACTTGCATGCCTGTGCGTCTACATGCCCTTGGAGACAGAGCAGCAGCATAGCCCCAGCACACACAGGTAGATCACATGGCCTAGCAGACGCTGCACTGGGCTGGGACTCAGGAGACCTGCTCCTACTCTCAGCTCTGCCACTGGCCTGCTGGGTGACCTTGGGCAACTCACTTTACTGCCCAGTGCCTCAGTTTCCCATTTGCAAAATGGAGATAATGCGTCTGGCCTCCTTTGCAAAGCAGACTGAGCTCTGCAGATGTGAACAGCCAGGTATTACTGTTATATTATCAGAGCACACTCCGCCATTACCTTGAGCACGGGGTTCAGGTACAGCTCCTTTTTATGGCGGCAGATCTTGTTGAGTACCAGGAAGGCCAGCACTCTCACGGTTTCTTCGCCCGTGCTCCACAGACGGATGACTTGCTAAAGAGGAAAGGAAGGAGAGAGGCCCGGGTGAGCAAAAGGACAGGATCCCATCCCATCAACAGAGAGGCCAGAGCTTCCCCTGACCCTTCGTTTCGGAGAGACAGAGGGGAAGGGCAGGTTGTGCAGCAGTCAGGAGCTCAGCACTGGTGGCCATCCCATCCCCACAGCCTTGCCGTAAGCCACCTCCACGTTACGCACCAAGATCAACGTCGTCAAACACACCTGTCCGCGAATGTGCTCAGCACCACTGACAGTCAGGCCACTCAGATGTGGGGGCCTACACGTGGACTTCAACGCCTAGATTTAGGCACCTACGTTTGAAGTTTGACTCAACTTCCCCCCAGGCGTTTCCTGACCAAACTAGGAGCCTCTCTTCTAGCTACAAGCAGCTCTCTGTGTCGCATAGCACTCTGCCAACCCCGTGAGAGGGAAGTCATCTGCGTGTCATGTCACTTTACACAGAGCACACCCAATATGCAAGGCCAGAGCCAACCCGACTGTGGTTCCTGGAAAGCAAATGCTCTCCGAACACTTCTCAATCCCCTCCCTGGTCTTACAGAACACACAGTACAGAGGCTTACGAGACAGGATTTTGCTGTACCACCTCAGATCACTGGCTTATCAAGGTCCAGTACTGAGATGCAGGAGATGGCTAAGGGCACTGGACCGGAACTCAAGAGACCTGGACTCAATTCCTGCCTCTGCCACAGACTCCCTGTGGGATGTGGGGCAAGTCATTTAATCTTAGGAGCTGTGCTCCCCATCTGTCAAATGGAAATGATCTAGTTTAGTTTGATTGCCAGCTCTTTGGGGCAGGGATTCTCTCTTATTAAGCAGCTGGTACATGGGATCAGGGCTGAGGCCTCTAGAACACACACAATTGTAAGCATCCCGTCTCTCACAGCAGCTCAGAGAGGCAAAAAAATCCCCTACAGAACCTGATCAATTGTGCAGAACCGAAAATTCCTCCCTGACAGTGCTAGTGAGAGGCCTTGAAACAAGCGATTTAAATTACCCTTATCTCAGCATGCAGCACCACAAACATCACCGGCCATACATGTCTCCAGCTCGGCTCGCCTGCCGCACCTCTCTGATTTAACGCTCCCGTTGCCCTCTTGCCCACACGCCACTCCTCCTCCCGCTTTGTCTCTCTCACACGCTCAGCAGTTGTGACTAAGTCACTGCACAAATATTCCACCCCCGATCCTCCAGAGGAAAACGCTATCACACATACACAGACACCAATTACTCTCGAGGCGATTAGGAAAACAGCTTCGCTGTAACATCGCCACGTCTCTCCGGAACGGGTACTGCTCCCGCATGACATGCCGTGGGGATTCATGGCCACGTGCAGGCGGATCCAAGCCCCCGCTGAACTCGGCGGAAGGGTGATGGCTGGCACCCAACGATGATAAATGGAGGCCTGGGTGCTTAACGGAAGAACAGCCCAGGAAAGCAACAGGGAACTGAGCTCAGGGCCCCAGACAGGGTATCCAACCCCAAATATCCAATACCACGTGGGATGCACACAAAGGTCTCGCTTCTCACTAAATTAAGTTTCCATTATTCTGCGCCTTACCTTGAGCAGCATGCGGCACTGCTTTGGGAACGACAAGAAATAAGGGACTATGGCGTTGACGTGGTGAAGCACAGCAGCTCCGACAGACGCTTCCGTTAAACAAGACAGGAGCTACAAGGCGGCGGCAAAAGGAGACGGCGGTCAGACCCTTGGTTCCCACCCAACTCCTTCCGTTCCCATTAGCTCCAAACATTTCCTGGGGGCCAGGTGTGGTGCAGCCTGACCCGCACTCTGGGGTTCGGGCTACAATAAGCCAAGCCCAAAAGAACTTCAGAGCGAATCCAGGAGCCGGGCCAGCAGAGTGGGAAATTCGCTGCTTAGAGGGACCTGGCTACCAGGGTCTCGCCACACTTGGCTAGCGAGTCTTAGGGAAGGCAAGACGCTATCTCCGACGGGGGGCAGAGGGTTTGGCCAGGAGCACTGCTGAGAATGTCTTTGCCTACACGAGGCTGAGAACAGCCAACATGGCTCCTGGGCTGGCTGGGCCGTGGTGGTGGCAGCAATCACGTGATTTACAGCTTTCCCCAGCAGTCCTCTGGCAGAGAGCAGAGGCACTAGCACAGGGGCGGGCAAACTTTTTGGCCCGAGGGCCACATCGGGGTATGGAAATTGTATGGCGGGCCATGAATGCGCACGAAATTGGGGGTAGGGGGTGCAGGAGGGGGTGAGGGCTCTGGCTGGGGGTGCGGGCTCTGGGTTGGGGCCAGAAATGAGGAGTTCAGGGTGCGGGAGGGGGCTGGGATGTGTGTGAGGGCTCTGGAGTGGGGCTGGGGATGAGGGTCTTGAGGTACAAGAGGGGGCTCTGGGCTGGGATCTAGGGGTTCGGAGGGCGGGGGGGTGATCAGGGCTGTGGCAGGGGATTGGGGCACCACGGAGGGGAGGGCCCTCAGGGGTGCAGGCTCCAGGCGGCGCTTACCGCAAGCAGCTCCAGGAAGCATGTCCCTCCTCCAGCTTCGAGGCGCAGCCAGACGGCTCTGCGTGCTGCCCCGTCCACAGCTGCCACCCCTGCATCTCCCATTAGCCAGGAACCGCGGCCAATGGGAGCTGCAGGGGCGGCACCTGCGAATGGGGCAGCGCGCAGAGCAACCTGGCCACACCTGCACATACTACATAGGAGCCGGAGGGAGGTCATGTCGGCTGCTTCCTGGGAGCTGCGCGGAGCGGGGCAAGCCTCCAACCCCGCTCCCCAGCTGGAGCGCCGGAGAGGGGCAAACACCCGACCTCGCTCCCCAGCAGGAGCTGAGGGCCAGATTAAATGGTCTGATGGGCTGGATGTGGCCCACGGGCCGTAGTTTGCCCACCCCTGAGCTAGACCATTCCCGACAGGTGTTTGTCTAACCTGTTCTTAAAACCCTCCAATGACGGAGATCCCACACCCTTCCTAGGCAATTTGATCCAGTGCTTAACTCCCTAATGTCCAACCTAAACTGCCCTTGCTGCAACTTAAGCCCATTGCTTCTTGTCCTATAAGCGTGAAACATCTTCATAATAACAATACCTAGCTTTTATCTAGAGCTTTTAATTGTTAGCTCTCTAAGGGAGGAAAGTATAATTATCCCCATTTTACAGATGCCTTTTTCTGTTCTGTTGCAATCCTGAGTTAATCGAGTAAAAGGCTTTGCTGCTCAGGAATGCTTTTCTGCTGAATCGTTTTGCCGGCTTATGCCCTGGAAGGGTGTCAGCACTTTCACTTTGTTTACCTGCTTTCCCTTCCCTCAAAAGCCCCACCACTGCCTTGGAGACTGAACAATTTATGCTGTCTAGTTGTTTTTTTTTGTTGTTGTTTTTTTTAAAAGTCCAATTCTCTCTCATTGGGGGTACACAATGAAACCGTCTGTTGGCTTCCCCAAGTCTTCCCCAAAAATCTTGATCTAGGAGGAGAGGAACCCAGCTTTATAAACACACGTGGACCATCCCCGGAAAACTGGACACCAGCAACTCAGCACGGGTGGGATCTTCTAATAAAGTTGAGCAGAATTATAGTTGGTGAGGTTGGGATATGGCGCCTGAGAAACATAACCTTGTTGCAGGTTTCACTGTAGGAAAGGGAGCATCGATTATGAAGCCAACAAAACAGTGGTGCTAGGGTGCAGGAGCAGACCTAGCACCTGAAACGACTTGAACCTGACGAGATTTTGAGTTGAGCAGCCAGCAGGCGTGACCGTAAAACTGCGAGAACTGCCTCCCCGAAGGAAGCGAAGTTTGTGAAATCAGAGCAATGAATGCCACTAACACAGTCAACTGGCTTGTTTGTGTTTGCTTAGGTGTCACCTTTAAAGGGACAGTTAGCTGGAAGCAAGCCGTGTATCTCCCTTGATGCTAGACACACGACCCCAAAATACAAAGCTGCTTCCCAACAGAAACCCAGCGGTGCCCAGGACAACAGCCTCCTAACAGACACGCTGCAGGTCTTTACCTGGATGGTGCAGCCCAGGTACATCTTGACGTCCAGCCTCAGCTTGCCCCAGAGTGGGCTGGTAGAGGGCAGCACCATCCTAGGAATGAGCAGAGAGAGAACACAGGCTGAGTGGGAGTCGCGTTTCGTTTAGAGCTAAAAGTGACAATGAATCATTGCACTACGGAAACTCCCAGGAAACCAGCATCTTCCACGCGGCGAGGAGACGGGGGCGTAAAAGCGTTACAATCTCATTATAAAAGGAGTAAGGCTTTGTCATCCAAAGGGTGCCCCAGGCCTGCACGACATTACTCCAGGGCACAAGGGGAAGCTCCCCCACATCCCTCTCCATCTGGCTAACACAACGGATGCTGAAACGGAGTGGGGGCGTCTGGCAGTCAGCCCCATTTACCTTCTGTTCAGGCATCCTGGGGCAGCTTAAAAATAGGACTGTTTTCTATTGCAAGACGGCTGGAGTTACATGGATTATGACGTACGATTATGGGTGGCCTAGCCGGCGTGGGGAAGAAAGCACAGATCTCACTTGTGCCACTCATGAGCTCACGCCCACATGGACTAATAACTGCAGAGCTGAGTGTTTGCCAGGCAAACCTACCATGGACTTCACATAGAGTTTGCATCAGTAAGGACTGCAAGGAGGAAAGGGGGAAACTATTCTCTGCAATCAGCACTATATTGCTATCTCAGAGCAACAGCACAAGGAATTGAGACTTATGCTTCGCCACCAATGCCAACCGGAAATTCGGAGTTGACCTCAACCCCCATCCCGTCCCTAACCAGGCCAAACAGGGACATTAACAATAATTGCATTAAAACCTGCCTAGGATGCTTAAGCACTTTTCACACTTACACAGGCATTACTCTATCCGCCGTGCAAGTGCGACCACCTTTGGGGTGGAACACTCCTGCTACATAATACTGCATAAGATTGTAGGGCCAAAAGAGAAGAAAAAAAAAAAAAACCTGTATGCAGCTGAAACCACAGAGAAGATTCTGGTAAATGAAGAACACAGATACCCTAGGTGGAACATGGCCAAGATAGAGGGACTAACACATCTTGCAGAGTGCGCTTGGGGATCTTTTAACAGGTGGTCAGAGCTTTACTTCCAGCACCATTGTGCTTACCCATCATCCTGGCCCAGGGTGGACTCAGAGCTAAGCATGGTACCTACCAAGCCTCCCACTGCCCTGGATGACCCTTGGAGGTCACCCCTCCAAGTACTGCTCCAGCCCAACCCCGTTTATCTTGGATCAATACACGATCCCAGACCAAGGCAGTTTGGCAGCCAACCAGAATTCCAGCGAACAAAACTGGGCCCATGAGTCAGAAATTCCCCTGTCTCTAATGAAGGCTCTAGTCAGATCAGATGACAGCATGGAGGAATGCAACACAGAGCTTCTGGACTGATGCCTACATTTAGGAACAAGGGATTAATTGTACCCTAACTAGCCCAGCTGCGTGTTGCTGTTCCCCATTCCACCCACGATCTAACGCTGACCAGGTCAAACCTGGAAGCTCCTGCTCTCAACCCACCATGATCTGGGGCCTAGCACACCCGCAGCAGTAAACATCGAAAGCAGTAGGGTGAATCGCTACCAAGTCACATCTCAAGGGCAAGCAGGTCAGTCACAAACCATTTTTCCCTTCACCCCAAATAAAATGTCACATCCTTCAGAATTCCCCAGTGCAGGAGGAAAAGGGTCACGCTGGACGCCTCCTGCACTGGGGAATTCAGAAGGATCGAGGCTCAAGGATAAGAAGCCCATAGGCATGGACAAATGGTTTTTCCACTACACAGGAAGAGCTGCATCTCTGCCAATTCTTCCACCTGCAAGAGCTGCATCTCTGCCAATTCTTCCACCTGTGTGCCCAGGCCTCAGTGCTGGGAAAGGCCCAGATGACACTTATCTGCAGTGAAATTGCCTTGAACTTACTTTGATTTGTCTTTCAGCACCTTCACCTGAAGCAGTTTCTGCAGGCAGCCAAAGAGATCCCGAATGCAGAAGGACACCAGGGCATTGAACACTGAACCAAAAAAGAACACGTCAGTAAAATACTTACGACTGGTTTCCTATTCACTTCCCGGTCCCCTTGCTAACCTGAAACAGAACTCTCACCAATGAGCTCAGAACAGGACTTAGGCTAGATAGGTTTGGGGTCTTTCACAGGTTTGCACGTATCAGTCTCCTCTCTCTCTCCACACTCCCACTCAGCAATTCCTTCCTGAATAGTAAGATTCCTTAGAGTGCAAGCTCTTTGGATAGGGACCCCCTGTGCGCATGAGGTCCCTCTCTTGGTACAGCGTCTAGTGCACTGGGGCCCTGGTCCATGATTGGAGCTGCTAGGCACTACTGCAATACAAGGAATAATAAGAGGCAAGAAACCAGGAATTACATGTTTTGGGGGTTGTTTTTTAAAGCAATGTCATCGGACAGCACCTCGTTACTACGTAATTTACTGAATTAGAAAACAAAGGTGTGTCTGGGAGGGAAGCCACATTGAGCGGCTGCAGTGTTCCACATGGGCACTACGGAGATGAGAGAGGACATCCTCAATCGCTTCTGAAATGCAGCAACGATCCAATGCTGATTCTAAGCAGGGTGCATTAAGAAGCTTTTCCAGCAGCCACATTTCTCAAAAAAAACGTATGCAGCAACTAAATTTCCAGGGGACGGATGCACGTGAGTTGGGACAATTCTTTCATACTTCAAATAAATAAATATTAACGCTGCAAGGGAAGAATCGCGGTTGACTCTAAGTCACAATTTTAGGTGGGACATGGTCATCACCATAGCAGCAAATGGGGCTGTTAGATAAGGCTACTTTTGCCAACACCCCTCAGTGCTGTATCAGGTCTGCCGGAACAGCATTAGTTGAAATCCTGCTGCTTCAGGACCCCCTTCCAGAACGGGCACTATACAAGGCGGCGTAGATCCGGTCTCATCTGGAGGAGTTATGCTGTTAAACTGAAAGCCACGAGATATGCATGGAACTAGGATGAAGATCATTTTCATTTCCACTGATTTTATTTTCTCATTTTCTCCTGATAGGCCTTGAATTGGCACCCACCTCCTCACCAGGCCCTTATCCCATGCCACCTGCCCCTTACGAAACAAGTCTAGACAGCCTCTAGCCTGGACAAAAGCTCTCACCGGCACTGTCAGTGACTTTGAATTTGCTGGGGTCGGCCCCACCGTCATCTCCTTTGGTGGTTGCCACAGATGCTTTAAAGGCCTGAGTGATCTCATGGAGGAGCCTGGGTGTTAGCTGCTTCTGGGAGAGAGGAATAAAGAAATGTTAGCAATAAAGGGAGGGGAGAATGGAGGCAGCTATATTCCTTCATTAATAATCATCCCTCATTATGCGCTTTTCATCGATAGATCTCAAAGTGCTTCACAGAAGCAGGGAAGAATGAGTATCCCCTTTATACAGCTGGGGAGACTGAGGCACCGGGGGGCGAGGGGGGAATGACTTGCCACATTACATAGTATTCTAAATGCTATTATAAAAATCTGCAGGACATGCAGGAGGCAGAGTGCATAGGAGGAAACCTGGGGAGTCAAGAACAGATGTGCGACTTCACTCGCTCTGTGACCTCATGTGAAACCCTGGAGTCTCATTGGCCTCTTAACACAGCCCGCAAACTGAAGCTGAGAACCCCTGGTCAAGCCCGTAACTGTGCAGGCTCCAGTGTCATACAAGCCAGATGCCTCATCTGCACGTTACATGGTTGGCAGAACAGTCTTGCTCAGCGTGATCATTCGATCATGCTGTTCTGTGTACAGTTTTCTGGGTGAAAAGATGCTACTGAGGTGGACCAGCACCAAATTTGATCTCTCCCACACCTGACACACACAGCTTTACCCTGGAGATACACCCCTAACCACAGGAGACCATCAGCCTCTCTAGAACATGGGCTCCAACAGCCCCTCAGCCACAGATTCTAGACCAGCTGATCCAAAAACCGAGTAGATCGGGACTCCAGATTTCTGGGGATTACAGCCACAGCCTGGGGGAGGAAAACTATCCAAGGGGGGTCTTTATACTACTCAGAAGATGCTCAGAGACAGAGAGAAGCCTGTCCCCAAAGCATACAATCAACGGGACTCTGTGGGTATGTCTACACACTGCAGCTAGGAGCAAGCCTCCGAGCCCAGGAACAGACACAAGCTAGCTCAGCTTGAGCTAGCATGCTAAATATAGCAGTGTGGACACAGCGGCACAGGCAGCATGGGCTAGCCACTCGGGCACGGACCCAGGGGATTGGGCCGGCTGAATCTCCGGGGGCTAGCCCATGCTGCAACGTCCACACATGCAAGTCAAGTCACTCAAGTACATCAGCGCATGCGGGATTGGGCCCTAAATTAAGAGGACTGTGACAGGGCAGCTGCCCCTCACTGGCTGGCAAAGGGTTAACAGCAGCCCTTGGAGTGGCTGTGCAGAACCCAGCCAACCAGAGGACGGCTTAGAAGCAGCCAATCAGGGCCAGGCAGGGCCCTATAAGAAGGGCTGCAGGGCAGAGAGGAGCTCAGTCTCTCCCTGGAGCTTGAGGGAGGAGGACTGGCTGCCTGTAGAGAGGAGTGCCTGGGACAGAGCAGTGCTGGGCAGGGTCAGGGGAGCAAGCAGAGCTCCAGCCTGAGGCCTTGATACAGGGGCCGAGTAGGTGCTGGGGCTATGGGGAAGTGGCCCAGGGAAAGCAGGTAGCGGCAGAGGGGAAGGAGAGGCAGTGAACAGCTGCCAGCCACAGTGTCCCTGGGTTGGGGCCCAGAGTAGCGGGTGGGCCTGGGCCCCCCCATTTTGCCCCACTGGCTGCCGAAGGAAGTGGCCAGCCAAAGGACTGCAGTTTGCCCCTGAGCGAGGGGCTGGACTAGGGGCTGCAGTTCGCTACTGCGGCAAGAGGCTGGGCGAAGGACTGCCAGTTCCCCCGGAAGGGGGGAGACAATGGGCTAGGGGCACAGCCAGAGGGCCGTGCCCTGAAGAGGACGCCGCGGGTCCCCACAGACAGCAGAGATGGTAGAGAAGCAGTGACAGAGAGTGAGATACCACAAGAGGAAGGCGCAGAGCTAATTCCTAGAGCAACCAGCAGGAAGCACCACGGTGGTGAGCACAACCCGTTACAGGGACAAACAGGAGATGATGCAGTCTACACACAATAATTGCCCTGCACTAACTATGCTATGCACTTATAGCAGTACAACCTCCCTGCCCACCCCATATTGGCATAAAGGTGCCTCAGATTTGTATAACTATTCCCTAGGGGAAGGGGCATAAGCGATACTGGTATAACTGCATCTGCGGGGAGGCTGTACCAGTTTAACTATTTCAATAAAACAGGACATCGCTGTACTGTACAAAGCCTGTGTGGACAGCAGGCCTGAGGAGAATAACATTTGTGCTTTTAACTAGCAGCGACAGGAACCAACCACAGACCAAGAGGCAGCAAGGCATAGACATTTCACCCACTTCACCCCCCAGCTGGCAGGCCCAGTGCATGGCAGGGGGTGCCTGGGCCATCTCCCTGGTGTCTAGTGTCAATGTGTTTTTAAAAAGCAAGGGTCTCAGTGCTGTGCTGGGGGGAGGCCTTTCAATTGGGCCCAAGCCCTCGGTATTTGCTGATGCACGGACGCAGGCCAGCCCAACCCCCTCCCTCCCCCTCCCCCGGCCCGGTGGGCCCATCTCTCACCTCTGCAGCCTGTTTCCATTGTTCCACCATCTTCAAGGTCACGGTGATAAAGTCAGCTTTCTTCCGCTTGACCGTTTCCTCCTCCTCGTCACTTGCTTCCTACAACAGTCAGAGACACCCCCAGGGTGACGCTGCGTTTGCAGATCAGTCTCCGCTTCCCCCACCCACCACAGCCCCTTGAAAGGAAAACCAACCAAGTGGCTAGAGCGGCTGACAGGAGGTCAGGCCACGTCTATACTATGGGCCGACTGTACCTGTGACGTTGTAAGTCAGTAGCATAGGCGCAGACTGCAGTGACAGAAGGGGTGTTTCTGCCACTGTAGGAACACTGCCTCTCCCAGGACCTAGATGCATCTACACCCGGCGTTAGGTGTGAAAAATCCACACCCCCAAGTGCCGTAGCTACGTCACCCTAAGTTAAGTGTAGCCCAGGCCTCGGAGGCACTGGATTCTACTCCTGTCTCTGTCACTAGCAACGCGTACGACTCAGAGGCAGTAAGAACAAAGCCCTCGACGACGGCAAACAGACGTCAACCCCAGAAAGAGCTCACCGCCTTACACAGGCACGTGACATACAGGACAGCAGCTCAAATACCCGAGCGTGTGCAGAAATTTACAGTGCCTAGCACAGTGGGGTCCTGGCCCACAACTAGGGCTCCTAAGAGCTACGGGAATAAAATAATAGATACTAGGAAGAAGGAGACTGTTTGGAGCGATTTGGAGGAGTTTAAGCGTGCTCTGCACATGGGAAATTCTTCCAGTGTGTGGGTGGGAAAGTGCATAAAGCCTAGGGAATGTGGAACAGGCTGCTGGAAATGCTAGATTATTGTATTATTACTATTTAAATCCACAACTGGTTTCCAAGCCACCAGCCCCAACTGCCTGCAGACCTTTGAGGAGACATTTCCCTCCTGCTCTGTATCATCACACACTAGAAGCAAATTCAGCCCTTGCACTGAAACTCGGAAACAATAGTTATGCCATGAAGGTAACCTATTTTAAAGGCGCCTAGAATACTCCTCCATCCACCAGGTGAACCCAGTACCTCCAGCGTTTCAGGCAGCGTGTGCAGACCCTTCTCCTCCTCATCAGAGCCGTCTGAGTCATCAAAGTTCAGCAGGGAACGGTCGTTTTCTTGCAAGAACTTGTAAAATTCAGGATCTCGTTCCTTCAGCCGTGAGAGTTGGTCTTTATGCTCGGTTGCCTTTCCTTTCTTCACTTTCCTGATGGAGGAGGATCAGAAGAATTAAGACCTGGTTATTTATTCAGAGCGGAAAGTAAGTTAGGAGTTGTACAAGCAAACAAACCTAAGCTGTTCATAAAAGCCCTGACTCTAAAATGTATATGCTTAAATGCGGTCATAAATAAAGTTGGCTTTCCTGAATGAGGGCCACAGTGCACAGGATTCTGGAAATCTTTCGTTGCTTGCTTTGGGAGAAAACCCATTGGATTTGGTTAAAATAAGTGGTCATTCACATCTTTTGCTGACATCCTTTGTTCAGGAAAGTGCTTCCAAATTGCACAGGGAAGCAAAAAAAGCTGTCCTTGGAATCACTTTGGAAACTTGGCAAAGACACGGGCCATAAGATCATATCACCTTATAATACAACCCAGGTGTGACGCTCTGTACCTAGGGGGAGCACCCTACACCCCCAGGTTCATCTTTATAAAATGATGTTGTGGTATGCAAAGAGTGGTTGTTATAGTGATGTTATAGTAATTGTTACAGTAATGTTACAGGTTATAATTTCATGTATATAGTTATGAAGCTGAAAATATATCCTCATGGCTTAAAGCAAGCGGAGGCAAAAACTCTCCAAGAACAGAGAGGCAGTTCACACCTCATCAGGGCAGGTATGGGACGAACCCAGACCAGCCTCACAGGGACAAAGGTCACTGGCCTAGGCAGCAACAAAAGAAGTTGTTAGGATCTCCAGGGAGCCACGCCCCTTCCTTTGGTCAGTTTGGAACTGCAATGAGGTAATACTCACCTGACTCTGAAGGGGGGGGGGGGGCAAAGCCAAGAGGGAAGAAAGGACAAGATAAATGGGAGAGATTTGCCATGTGCACTCTCTCTCCCCCCCATACCTACATCTACAGACACCACACGCTGATCAAAGGGGAGAGCCTGGCTGAAGAGCAACCAGCCAGCCTGTGGTGAGAAGCATCTAAGTTTGTAAGAACATTGAAAGTGCTAAGATCAGCTTAGAATGCGTTTTGCTTTTAGTTCATTTGACCAAATCTGACTTGTTGTGCTTTGACTTATAATCACTTAATCTTTATAGTTAATAAATCTGTTTGTTTGTTCTACCTGAAGCAGTGCGTTCGGTTTGAAGTGTGTCAGAGGCTCCCCTGGGGATAACAAGCCTGGTACATATCAATTTCTTTGTAAAATTGACGAACTCATAAGCTTGCAGCGTCCAGCGGGCATAACTGGACACTGCAAGACGGAGGTTCCTAGGGTTGTGTCTGGGACCGGAGATATTGGCTAGTGTCATTCGGTTACACAATCCAAGGAGCAGCTGACATGCCAGAGGCTGTGTGTGAACAGCCCAGGAGTGGGGGTTCTCACAGCAGAGCCGGGTAAGGCTGGCTCCCAGAGTCAAGGACTGGAGTGACCTAGCAGATCACCAGTCCGGATAACACCAAAGAGGAACATCGCGCCAGGTAAAAAATTCTTTTTTTTTTTTTTAAGTTGTCATGGGGAAAACAAATTGTGAAATGTGACATTTAAAAACAGCTTAAACAAATAAATTCCAGCAACTTTTCAGTGAAAAGTGAGTAAGACGACAATCAGACCTTAGCTAGCTCTAGTTCCACAACACCCCTGACATTCTGCTAATGGAGAGGCAAAGTTCTAGGGGGCCACTGAGAACAGTCAAAAGTCCACGCCAGATTTTCCAACCAAGTTTAAAGGCCCATTAATTCTACACATAGTACCAAGCCAGGGAGCCCAGCAACAACAGTTGCTCCCTAATCCAGTTCAGATTTGTAGCATAAACAGGACTTTACTGCATCCCTCAGCCAGGCTACAATCCCGGGACATGCACCCAATTAGAGGATATGCTTAAAACATGGCTAGATCCTGTCCACATTTATAGCTAGAACCAACGAATTTAGGAAAATCAGTTCAGGGGTCAAAGATGTTGTCACTGAGCCCCTGGATTCTATTACTGTTGTAGTGTAGACGGACGCAAAGAACAGTGCTTCAGCATGGATTAAACAAAGCTCTGTGTAGATTGGAGCAGAGGGTTTTGGGGCGGAGTGCTTTCGGCTTTGCCACTGGTCTGCTGGGTGACCCTGGGCAAGTCACACCTCTCTGTGCCTCAATTTGCCCAACCGTACAATAGGGACAATGCTACTGGCCTCTTCTGTAAAGCACTTTGAGTTCCACTGATGAAGAGGGCTATGTAAGAGCTAGGTATTGTTTTCATTTTGTGGACAAAGCACCAGTATCTCAGGCTTTTTTAAGATGATGTGCTTAGAACTGAAACACTTTTTAAGGTGGGTCACTGGAGTGGAAGAATCATAGAATACCAGGGTTGGAAGGGACCTCAGGAGGTCATCTAGTCCAACCCCCTGCTCAAAGTAGGACCAATTTCCCAACTAAATCATCCCAGCCAGAGCTTTGTCAAGCCTGACCTTAAAAACCTCTAAGGAAGGAGATTCCACCACCTCCCTAGGTAACCCATTCCAGTGCTTCACTACCCTCCTAGTGAAAAAGTTTTTCCTAATACCCCTTAAATGACTGTTCACATTTCCCCAATCAACAAGGAGCCACACTTACTTTTCTGCAGTTTTAACTTTGAGTGGCTTCTTCTTCTTTCCTCCTGCCTGCCCATTCTGGCTTTGTTTCCCGTTAGCAGGCTCTTCCACAAGCTCTGATGTCTCCTCTTCTGAGTCACCATCAACTTCTGACTCAAATCCGGAAGTTAAAAATTCATCAACACTCAGCTCCGCCAGTTTTCTAGTTCCAGAGGGAGAAGAGAAGAGAGGGAGGAAGAGGAGAGGATTCAGGGTTTTAAATTAAGCTGATTTGACGCTCATATCATACAGCACTCCTGCCCATCCCCACCCCGCAACCAAAAAGGAATATGTACTCAGCATAATCCGAAGTATTTACCAGAGAAAAACAGCCATCTCAATAGTTAACATAAGAGCTCAGTATCCCAAATTTTACTCATGAAGTGGGTCCACAGGCTTCACCTGGCCTATTCATAAGGGGTGCAAAATATCTGACCCAAGAAAAGGTATGGTCCCTTTAGTCTAGATGTGTGTTTCTGATCAGTAGCAGAGCAGACATTCCCAATAAACCACCTTTTGTTGAAACTACAGTATAGTAAGAACTTCTGACTTTACCTGATCCAGTAGGTACAAGGTTACACACAAAACAGTGCTTTACACCCCAGAAATCATTGAGAGTGTGCAGGAAGCTCTTACAACACCAAAGACCACCTGGTCTCTGTTTTGTAGCTCACCAAAAGCTATTTAATTTAAAGCCTCCCCACGTTTTATTTCAACCAGGAAGAGGAATTATAAGATGAACAGCCTGTTGACTTAATAATTAGTTTATAACAACACACTTTAACAAAAGTTAACTGCGCAAGTCTCTTTTACAGCCCATGCCACATGCTGTTTTGCAAAACATACAGAAATACTCGTTAAGGATGAGAAGGGATAAATATCTTTCTAACCGCTGTTCTCTTTTCAGGGGACATCACCTTTAGAAATTCCGGTTTGAAGAGAGGCAATTGGATACAAATTTAAACTTCCAACCGCTGTGTTTGTACAGGTCATGGCCCTGATCTGTGACTGGTGCCCCAGGGCCCTATCACAATAGATATTACTATTGCTAATAAACGATGCCAGTATGCAATATTCATACGCGGTGCCCCCAGCTCCAAGCTCTCAGTGACCCCGGCCCAGAAGCAAATAAAACCTGCTATGCGCGTTGCACCTTTCACCCCAAATATCTTACTAGCGGATACAGAAATCTCAGCTGGATCCCGAGCTGAGCACCCACAAACTGCAGGGATGGTCCCCATCCAACGGCGAGTTTTGCAGTTAGGCCCTTAGGGGGCTTCATCCGGCCCCCCAGCTCTAGACACCCTTTCCCTGGCCCAAAGCCTGGCTAGGAACTATAAATGCAAACATCACTCTTCCCTTCCCCCAACACAGGCCCTTTCCCATACACCCCCCCCCCCCCCCCCCCCCCCCCCCCCCCCGCGGGGGGCCGGGGGGGGGGGGGCCCTCCGGGGGGGCCCCCCCCCCCCCCCCCCCCCCCCCAGAGGGGAGTCCCTGGCTGGTGCATTGTGCAGACGCAGCTAGGGAGAAGCGCCCCCACCCCCCCAGCCCAGCCAGTGAGGGTGCTAGCCATGGGGGGGCCTAAACAGGAATATATTGGAAGCCCCCCCCCCAAACACATACTAATAATTAATAGGGCTCCCGCTGTTCGGGGCCCTAAACAACCGCTTGGCTCATGCCCAGCGCTGGCTCTCAGCCCCCCCCCCTACAGCAGAGCCAGCGCAAGCTGCAGCCCCCGCGCACGTGCCTGCGACCCCTGGGCCCCGCGCCTCCAGCTGGGAGCCGAGCGGGCCCGCCCGCGCGCCGCACTCACCTCCTGCCTCCAGCCGCCATGGCGCTGCAACGTGCGGCCCGGCCTCTCCCACAATGCAGCGGCCAAGGGGGAGGATTGATGCCTTGGTTCACGAAGGTGAGCGTGCAGAATCGTCACGCGGTAGGGCGGATGTCAACAGCTGCGGTTGCAGGCTCGGCAGATTGTGATGGGGGGGGGGAGGAGGAGCTCTCTCGCTCTCTGTTACACTCAAGAGGAACAACAGAAGGACCATACTGGGTCAGATCAGTGCTCCATCTAGCCCAATGTCCTGTCTTCTGACAGCGGTCGGGGCCAGATGCTTTAGAGAGAATGAACAGAACAGGGAATTATTTCAGTGATCCATCCTCCGTCATCCACTCCCAGTTTCTGGCCGCCAGCCAGGCCAGGTCTATACTAGGAAATTAAGTCAGCAGAACTATGTCGCTCCGGCGTGTGAAAAATCCACACCCCTGAGCTAGGCAGGTAAATTGGCCCTAGTGTAGACAGCACTATGTCCACGGGAGGGATTCTCCCGTTAAGTCTCTCATGGAGGTGGAGTATCTACGCTGATGGGAGAAGCTCTTCTTCACCAGTGCAGTGTTATTAGTGTAGACGTGCTCTCAGAGACTTAGGGACACCCAGAGCATGGGGTTGCCTCCCTGACCATCTTGACTATTGCCGTTGATGGACCTCTCCACCACAGAACAAGCACTGATTGAAACTGGAGGTATGCTTGTTTTTTGAGCTCTGAGTCTCTCTACTGATATAGTGTCAAGTATCGGGGGCGAGCCGTGTTAGTCTGTATCCGCAAAAACAACAAGGAGTCGGATGGCACCTTAAAGACTAACAGATTTATTATGCCCAAATAAATCTGTTAGACTTTAAGGTGCCACCAGACTCCTTGTTGTTTCTACTGATATAGAGACCAAGATTTCAGTATTAAACAGCAAACACCAAACCTTGAAGCACATTGCTTTTTAAAGATATCAGGTGATAGGCCGGATTTGCATAAGTGACTAGTGATTTAGGGTATGTAGGTGCCGAGCCTGAAACTCTTCCTAGGGGCCTGGTGGTCAGCACTTTCTGAAAATCAGGCCCCTTTAAAGTGCCTCAAGTTGGGCACCCAAGTAACAAATTACTTTGGAAAATGTTGACTTGATCTTTATAGAACTCTCTCTATGATATCTCTGGGTATCAATCACTATATCAGCGCAAAGAGATCTATTCTATTCTACATAGGTTCTTACACACTGAGCAACTTCCACTCACATGTGGTTCCTTCTCTCTCTTACCCTCTACCTAGGGGGTGAATAGTGCACAATGGAGTGTTTTGTTTTGGTAGGAAGGTGAGTTTTTTAAAAGTGCTCAGAGCAAACATGTTACAAGATTGAATATTTATAATTTAATACCAAAATACTATCTATCTCATATTTTCTACAACACATATAGTTTAATATTTAAGGTATGTTCTTGACTATTAAAATTTCTCTCACACCTATTTTATAATGCTAACATCTATTTCTCTCTGTATTTACAGACACACATATAAAGATTGCAAAATTGCAAGAACTTACTCATATGAATCCCTTAGGCAGCAATTCATGTGAGTCTGTTGGATTCAATGGGGCTCCACAGTAGTCTATCCTCTTCGGGGCCTTACAAACAAATTGCATTCCTGTGGAGGAAGGTTCCAGTGATATTGGATCAATTTTACAGGTTGCTGTTTGTTTGTTTGTTTGTTTTTAAGTACTTCCTTCATTGTGAAGGGGGTTGTGATGTGTCTGTTGCAATGGGACACTTTCAAATCTCACCCCTTTGTTAAAAGAATCTCCCTCATCCAACCTGTTCCCAGTTTGCCAGCCCTGATATTAATTATTTTAGAGGATTTTTTTTTAAAAGAACGTGCCACTTTTCTATTAGGATTTGTAGTGACGCTGACCGACGCCTCCAACACACCAATGAAAGGGAAGGTCTAGCTAGAGTCAGACCATACAGCCCTACTATATAGGGTTGCAATTCAGGAGCAGGCGGCGACTTTACACGGAAAGAGCTGTTATTGCTCCAGACACAGCTTAGAAAGGTGCACTGGGGAGAAAAGGAAGCCCCTTTGTGACATAGGCAAAGGGGCGGGCGAAGGGGGGATTTGAACCCATGAACTGAGTGCAACTATGGCTTAGCTAAGCCACTGGGATACCGTCCTGTCTGAACAAGCCAGCGCTAGCGCTAGCGCCTAGCCCCCCACAAGTTTCACTTGGGTGAGTGTGCTCTGGGAAAGGGTCCTTATTATTTTTTGCACGCAAGGGGCGCGAGACATTGGGGACTGAGCAATGGGGAGGGAGATTTAAGGTGGACTCACTGCAGAGCCACACATCCTTGTTGCAGTCTCCTGTCTCCATCATGCATGCAGCCGGTGTCCTGCGATTCACTCCGTTTGCAGGGCGATGCGGTATAGTGCAATACACCCCGCACCCCCCGTCCGCTATGATTCCCCTCCCTCCCGGCCCCCCATGAGCTTGCCTTGCAACAGAGCCGGGCCATCCATCACTTTCGCAGACCGTTGTTTCTCTGTGGCTGGAGCAGCTGCGGCGGTGGGATAGGCGTCAGACCAGGCACGGGCTGGTGTGTGTGGAGCCGGCACGGCGGACGGACAGACCCTGCTGTCTTGCCAGTCTGCATGTGAGCGAACGCACGGCTCGGCTTGGCGGGGTTATTTCAGGTGACTTCCTCTTGGAGAGCGGCAGCTTCCAGACCTGGCGGGATTCAAAGCGGGACTTGCCGGGTGTTAAGTCCTGTGTATATTAAATATATTGCATGTTTGCAAAAGCCTTTCGGGGGGGTGGTGGGGGCGAGCCGTGGGGAGGGTCCAGGGCAGTTTAAAATTCCTCTGCCCCCCCCCGACTCCAGTGGCTAAAAGGCTGCAGTACTGCACCCTCCAGGAGACCGGCTTTTTAAGGAGGAACTCCCCCGAGCAGGGGCAGCTTCCGCCTCTTTCCCACCGTGAAGCTGCCCCTGCACACCCGGGATGGGTAAGGGCAGGCTCACCGCTCCCCCCCCGGCACTACACAACGCCCTTGGCTGTGACTGTGGTTTGAAAAGAGAGGGCAAACGTGTCGTGCCCAACTCTCTGCTGGGGAAGATTGGGGAAGTAGGCGGAGCGGCCTTAAAAGTCTTGCCTGCACCTGGTTGGTTTACATTTGCGTCAATTTCAGCCCTGTAGAATTTGGGGGGCTCAGGACAAAGGAATCGGGAGCTGGAGGCCCTCGGACCATCTTAAACCTGCGGCCTCCCGTGGCACAGCTTGGAGCGAGAGAGGGGCTGCTGGGTGGTCCTGAAGAATTAGCAGCGGGGGACAACACACACACACACACACACAGAGAGCATCTTCCTAGGAGACCCGGGCGCTAGAGATTAGTTATGAGCCATCTCCCTGCACCTGTATCTGTAAGTATGACCGAGCAAGGAGAGTCTATGAAGGTGGGAAAGGGGAATGTAAAGAAAAATAGCCCAAAACATCCTCTTCCCCTACCATGCATTTCTGCCCCTCCTATTCTGTTAGTAACAAGAACATTTTTTTGTTAAAGGGGGCATGCAGAGTCACAATTTCTCCTTGAGAAGTTGTTCCCTGTCTTACTACTGTCATCAATTCTGGTTGCAAAAATGAGCTGTGTGCCAAGTGGGATTTGGTTGGTTTTTTTTTTTTTTTGCTGAATTGTGTAAGTGGGAAGCGCTCCTTCCCATAGCACTGCAGAAATTAGGGCCATATATAGCTTCTGATGAACCAGGCACTTTCTCCTGGCTAGCGGGAGAGTCTCTAGTGAATTTGCTGTGTGTGTGATGTCCCTCTTAAAGGATCGTTTTTTACACTAGGACTGATATGGCAAAAATATGTAACTTCCGCACCATAAAGCTAGTGAATTTGTTTGCAAGTTGATAGAGGGTTGGGATTACATATGGAGTGCCCTAAGGTAACATGATGCCGTTCGTCCAGTGAAATGTTGTAAGGACACATTGAAATTTAAGTTCTGATTAAACCTGCCTTTGTGTCTCTTACTTACTACCAACAGGACCCTAACACTTACATTTTGGGGTTTAAAATCCATTTTATTCCCCTGTGTATAGCTGATCCAGGCAAGTTATTTTAAAAAGTCCTGGGTTTTAAATAGCTGATCTGCTTTAGCAGGCTCGGATTGCTGTCTGTCAGTATCGCAGTGCCTTTCTCTGTGCTGCTATAGTTAAGCATCTCAGTCCTAAATAGGACTTATTTTTCATCATTTTTATATAACTCATTAAAAAAATACTCTGAGCTGAAGTCTCATGAGATTTGGGGGCGCAGAGGGGAAGTTTTCAACTTTCTAGGTGTTCTTACAATTCCATTCCTATTAACTCTACAATGTGAGAGATGAAAACTGCCATCATGTTAGTCTTGATATTCCCCACTGTGCCAAGCAGTTGAAACAGCAAAGGTAGGAGTACTGCTGGGGGGAGACCCTCCAAGCCTGATCAGTTGCACCAAAGAGGATTTTCCTGTTCCCCTGCTGTGGCTGCCTTTGACGTGGAGGAGAGAATCTCCCGCTGCCGCTGTAGCAGCTGTGACTTCTAGACTGGCGGAACCAGTCCCAAGTAGCGGGCAGTCTGATTCATCCAGACTGCCTCAGCTCGGTAACCGAGTAGAGCACCCCCGCTCCGAGGAGCTGTCGGCTTTCAGATAAGGTCGGTGGAACCCAGGCTGTTCTTGAGGGCACTGGAGGGAAGAAATGCACTATAGCTGCTGGATGGCCTTGCTCACCACGGTGTGGGGTTGACAGAAGGTATGGCGGTCAGCCACTTGCAAAATAGACCTGTGTCCTTTCTGGCAGGTTAAGGCCAGTGCAGAAACTCTGGGCCCACTTTGATCATTCATGCCTCTCTGATGAGAAATAATCTGCCAGCTGCCCTTGAGTGGCGGATCGATCCTTCCCCAAGAAACCATCTCTGGGCATCAATAATTGCTGCCAGGGAAAGACATGGTTGTGGCTGAATTGCTCTGCTTGGATTTTGTGGGTTGCCCGTGATCTCTGCCCATCTGGCTATGGAATGGAGACAATGGATATTAGTGGGTGACATTCCCTTCTAGCCATGGACACAGCTAAAACGTCCACGTTGATTTGATATGATCTATCCACCACTTCCACCCTTGATGTCTGCAAGGTGTTGACTCGCCTGTGTAGTCTAGTGAGGGTGGGCAGAATGACCTTTCAATGGGTTTGTGATGTCCTGGAAGGGAGTGATGGGACAATTGCTGCTCCTCTCTAAATGTTCTTGCATGTAGGCGCCCGTGAATTTCCCTCCTTCATGCATATGAAGTAAGATGGAGAGGCTGTGAAATACTTTTGGGCTGCTTTGTCCACGTATTCGTAACACCAGGCTCTGTCACTGAAAGCAGATTCTAAGATATTATTCCTGTCCCGATTTCTGACCAAACCATGAAGCCAGGTGACAGCAAAGTGGGTATGACTTATTCCTGGTCAGGAACTGGCAGGGGAAGTCAGTTGGAGTGGACAGAAGTGGTGCCTGCACCCTCTGTTCAGGGATCTATGTTTGTAGTCCATGGGTCCTACTGGAGCTGGTATTACTTTGAGAGCACAGGAATACTAATGGCCCATCATGTTCTGCATCACTTTTGGCTGCTGGGGGGGCTGCAAGGGCTCCTCTCTGCACCAGCCTTTACTACAAACACCCATTGCTACATTCGTTTAAAGGGGGGTGTAATTCAGTGGAGGAGGGTGCTGAGGCTTCTGAACTGGTGGAGCAGCTTCGGGGATTTTTTTGTCTTGTTGAAAATGGTTCATGAATATTTCTACCATGCCCAGGAAAGTGTAAAAACTCCTTATATCCTGGCTGGTGAGTGATCCATGACCTGCAAAGGATTTCTGGGATAGGTAGCTCTGTCACACAGCCTCCTGCGTAAATAATATATCTTTTTGTCATCACAACAGCTCGGGTAAAAACCATTCTAGCATCTCTCTCTTTTTAAAGGCCTAGCTTGGTATCCCAGACTGTGACGCTCAGAAGGAACCCATGGCTGTCCATTGTCCCCACTTGATTTTGTCCTCCACCTTGGGGAGCTGTGAGTGAAGCTGGGAGTCGGAAGATCTGGGTTCTATTCCTTGCTGAGCTGCCGTGTGACCTTGGGTGAGTCACTTCAGTTCCCTGGCCCTCTCTTTCTCCTCCCACCTGTCATTTGTCTTGTCTGTTTCGTTTGGGGTTGGGACTGCCTGTGTTTGTACAGCACCCAGGGCGATGGGGCATCTGGGGCTGCTGTAATACAAAAAACGAATATTTTAAACTAAAGCTAAAGCTTCCTCTGGCTCATGTGAAAGAGAGTCCCAGCAGAGGCAGGTGAGGACTGTGCATGAGCCTCAGCTTGGCTGTAGTGAGGCTGCTGTCCTTAATGTTATTATGCAAGGACAGCGTAATCCTAGAGCCAGCACCACACTGCATCACTTGGACAGAAGTGAAGGAAAGACAGGACCACTGAAAGCAGCCGAGCAGGCCCTCTGCCTACCCTAGTGCTCCCCTGGGCCTTCCAATTGATGGACTCGTGCTGCCTCCAGGCAGGTGCACAGGGTTGGGTAAAAGTGCTCACACTCTAGCCCTTCCAGTGCGGGGGAAAGCAGAACTCGACCCTCTGTTTTTGTACATTCATCAGCATGTCCTGTTATTTGACAGCCTGTGTGTTCGGTACTGTACATTGACATTTCATAAAGAGGTAGAGAGAAAAGGTTTAGTTTAATGTCTGGGCCTTTAATGGGTTGGTTTGATGTTGAACATGATGAGCCAGATCTTCAAAAGACCTCAGCACCCAATGGGCTCCCTGTAGGCTGAGCCCTTCGGAAAATCTGGCCCCAAGAGTCCACTGTTACAGGATTAGCCCTAAGCTTGCAACTGCATCCATGCAGGCGGATCCCTGTATGAGCCTCAGGATTCCATGTGGACATGGTTGTAATAATAATACCCAGCACTTCACAAAAGAGAGCAGTATCATTATCCCCATTTTACAGATGGGGAAACTGAGGCACAGAGCGGTACAGTGACTTGCCCAGCCAAGGTCACCCAGCAGGCCAGTGGCCGAGCCAGGAATAAAAGCCAAGTCTTTTGAGTTCTAGTCCAGTGCTTGAGGCCACAGCATTGTGGCTTTCGTTTGTAGTGACAACGTACACACAAGGTTTTCCTACCCATCCTCAATGGACATATCCTCTCCTTGAGATATTGGAATACTGCTGAGGAGTAAGTGGCCTGTGGAGCAGAACAGCTGGCAGCACCACACCTGGGGTAGGAGAGTGATGTCTTCCTCCGTTGAATTGATACTTCCCTGAGATGGGTACATGGGATCATGTTGCCTCCTGTGAGGTCTTTGTCCCCGCTCTAATAAGGAGTGGCCATGGTAACTGGTTACTGGATCTCAGTCCTTAGCTTGCTTAGGGCTAGAGCAGAGGAAGGATCTCCTCCTCCCCCCTCACTTCTGCACAGGGTTGGGAAGATCCAGGCATGGAGGCACCCCGTCTGTTGGGTACATCTGACTCCCCTTGCCACAGGAGCTGAGCGCCTCCCCAGTGTATTTACACTGCCTCTCTGGAGGTGAAAGAACTGGATTTGGAGGAGTTTGTGTGAAGAACGTACTGGGGAGGGGTGGGGCAATCAAGCCAAAGACTCGGATTTTGGATTTAGCTCATAACATGGTAAGGCCTGTAGCCCCTTATCTCTCGCAGGAGCAAGAGTTCCATAGCCGAGGTGCAGACGCTGCTAAAGCTCTGTCTGGCACTCCCACCATCCCCCTTAAGGGGTTGCCCTAGCGCATGGTCCAGCCCTAAATTAGCACTTCTTTAAAAAAATGCAGGCACGTGGGAGGGATGTGCAGAGGAAACGCTTTAAATAGAAAAAGGCACCAAACCTCCCCACCCACCAGAGCAGACTCCCGAAGCCCCGATGAAAGTTGTTAAAACAATCATACTGACCTGGGCCAAACAGCCAGTGTGCCAATCCCTATGCCCCGCCTGCAGCCACCACAATCTCTGCATGCTACAGAGCTGGCGATCGTGTGCGTTCCACCCCCAACGCTACACATCCTCCCTGGCAGCCTGTCACTGCCTTGCCGATGTCTAGACAGGAGGATTCAATGCGCGTCGTTATGTCTAATTCATAAAAACGTATCGGGAGAGCTGGGAGCTAGAGCTGACTCGCACAAGCGAGACGCACTATCTGTTGCACCCCACATTGGCTCTAGGCAAGTCTAAGAGCTGATTAATGCTGCTGATCAGCAGGCGCGCTGTGTGTGTGTGTGTGTGTGTGTGTGATCTTGGGAGCAGAAAGAAGCAGCTGAGTCAAGGAGAATTATAGATACTCTGTGGATTGGGTCCTGGTGGCCTGCAGATGGCGGATGCGCTTTGGGGAAAGGTACACAAGAGAAGAGGCATTTTTCAATGATGTTTTAGGCCAGGTTGTAGTACAGGCTTGTGCACGTGGTGGGAGCTCGCTGGGTCTTGCTGCAGAGGACGCGTCTATGTGCTGGGATCTGCTGTTCGGCAGCAGGAGGCCATGACAGACGCAACATGTACTTTAGTCTTTTGGCTTCTGTTGCTGGCTGGCTCGGGGAGGGGGGGCTGTGTGCTTTCTCCTTCTGCCCTCCTTCCCTGCGGGTGAGGAGGGAAATCGTGAGATGGGGATGCTGAGTCGACGTTGACTCTTCCTGTCCCGACATATTTACGTCTGTCAGTAAGGAACTGTGCTAATCCGTGGCATCTGCAGGGCAGAACTGGTGTTTCCTTTTGAGTGCCACCTTCCCAAGCACACTTGATCTTCCCTCCTGCTGCTCTCTGCTGTGTCGTCTGGCTTCTAGCTGTGCTGAGCTGAAGAAATCAATGGGCTGTTACAGCGCCGGATTTGTTTCACTGGGAGGTTAGCCGTGCAACAAGCTCCTAGGAAATGGGGATGGGGGGGTTGCAATTCCACAGGAAATGTCCTTTTCCGATAGGCCCCTTGTGCCGCGCTCTAGCTCTGCCAGAATACCGGCACATGGACTTTTGTGGCCACTATTCGTGTGTTTTGCCTGTATAACAGGGCGGTGAGAATTTGAGCTGCTGTATACACTAGGGTGCCTACCAGCATTCCAGGGATATGAAGGATAAGTGTGTGAAAAGTATGGGATCATGCTTATTTTTAAGGGGTGGAATCTCATCGTGTCTTGATGACGGTTCAAAACCATCCCTTTATATCAGAGTCTGTTCCTTTGGGGCCCTGGAATACCAAGAGGAGGGGCCTTAGAATTTATTATTGCTTGCAAACATCTCATCTGCTCTCGTGTTCCTTAGTAGCTCCTTCTTGGATCTAGGCTGTTGGACGTTGGGCACAAAATGAGGGACACTTACAATACTGCACAGGTGGCCACCCTCGCTTGGACCTGTGTTAATTTGATGCAACCACTTGGCAATGCTGCTCTTCAAAAGGAAGGCGAGAGGGGTGCGAATTTGCAGGCACACCGGGGATCCAGTTTGTTTTATTGATGTATTTGCACATGCTATATTTCTGGCAATGTTGTGCAATAGCACAACAGAGCCTATTGTTATGCTGTCAGCAGGGCGATGTATGCCTCATGATTGATTGTTCCTGGGGACTGTGTCCTCTGTTTGTGTTCTGCCCCAGTGTGACACAGAGGACAACTTCTAACCCTATCCGTGTCCTCAAAAAAAAGGGGGGGGGCATTTGTGTGCAATTCACACACATGCACATGCCAAAAATGGAGGATTTTGAATTGAGTTTTCCCTAGAACAGTACAAATGACCCCAAAGTCCTTAGGACAGGGCTAATGATTAGCATCTTTTTAAAAGAGGAAATGGGGAAAGCATTTAACTGCATTCAACATATAAAAAATGTTTAAACGGAAAAAAACCAAGTCTTCATTACTATTTTCTAGCAGTGCCCCAGTCAATAACAAGAAGAACATGGTCCCTGCACCAAATAGCTTTATGTTTACATATACGTTCAATTCCAACCTGTGGAGCCCTGTGGACATGGGTGAGTTCCCTACCCTGATCCTGCTGCAGCTCATGTAAACACATTGGTTTTTGCCCAGACACGCCACTTTCCTGCTCTTAATTTAATTAACCCTTTAAGGCAGGGCTGTGCTTACCCGATGGCAGAATCAGGACCCAAGTCCGTCTCTTGTGGGTATAAGGTCTGCTGACATGCATCCAATTGCAGGATCGAGGCCATCAACTTTATGCTTCCTCCTGGGATGTCTTAAGGAGCGGCGTTCCTCTGGGGAGAAATCCTCCCTCGTGAGTCTGCCTTTTATCCTCCTGAGTTGGAGCTAATGAGACCCACTTGGTCTGGTTGCTAGGGTGAGTCCACAGAATAGCTCTGCACCTGAGCCTGGCACACTCTCACACCCTCATAATGAAGTTTCCTAGGCAGGTGACCACAGGAGGGAGGCCAGAACTAAGCACCTAATGAGCTTGCCTGAGCCCATGCCTCCTTGGACACGTCCCTTCTCTGCCCAAACTGTCCTCTCCTTTTGCTACTCCATGCACTTACAAGCAAGGAAGCAGCCTGCAGAAGAAGCTTGAGACTCTGCATCTCGGTGAGGAGGGTGCGCCTAGTGCTTGACCTTGCTGGTGCCCACGCATAACCTCCGTGTGCACCAGAGCACGATGGCGTCATGTTCCCTGCTTATGTGCCATGCACGGGCGTGCGCTCCCATTCTGCAGTGCTGAGCGCCACGAGGACACTGGCTAGAAGGCAAGATCCGAGCCTCTATGGAGACTCATTAGACCTGTCCTGTTGCAAGCAGCGCAGCACAGAGCCTGGCTTGAAAACCAGGTGCAGTGTCACACCGAGGTGGTGAAATGGGGGGAGGACAAGCTCGTTACGTGCGTGAGCAGAAAAGGTCTCATTGCTGTGGGGGGGTTGGGAACAGGCCATGTGATCTCTTGCCGCTTCTTCGTCTCTCCCACCCCCATCCTCCCACCCCATGACTCGGGAATGGGAAGGATCTACAGGTCCCCTCCATACTTCCCTAGATCTGGCTGACTGCGGTCCCCTTCAGGAACTGTTGCACAGCCTTGTGTGGTGGGGGGGAAGGGAAACCAAAGTCGGACTCGCCGTAGGACCCTGCTGCAGAGACAGGTGGGAGATGGTGTAGTCTGTATCTCTGCCCAATGGTCAGGCCACTAGCCTAGCACTTGGGAGACCCAAATTCAAGTCCTTGCTCTGGCACAGGCTTCCTGGGTGACCTTGGGCAAGCCATTTAGCTGCTCTGTGCCTCAGTTTCCCATCTGTACAATGAGGGTAATAGCCTCCCAGGGGTGGTGTGAGGATGAATACAATAAAGATTGAGGTGCTTTAATACGACCGCGATGGGGAGGGGGGGCATATAAGTACCTTTAGCAAGATTTGGCTGTCACTGCTAGGTAATAGCCTGCAAACTGCTACAAAATACAGACCCATCACCTTCCCAAACTCAGCACTGAGAGAGCCCCTTTCCCCCAGTGCCTGCATCCACCCTTCTCTTCCTCTTGTTCCCTCTCCTCAGCCTGTGTTCGGGGAGCGGCTGGGGAGGGGACGGGAGCGACTCTGCATGTCTGGCCCCCGCTGCACCTTGAAGCTCAGCCTACCAGCCACATGCTAGACTTCTCCCGCTTGCGGGCTCCTCTCTTTAAATGCAGCTGGATCGCCTCCGAGCCTTCGGAGCTGGCGCGTCACTGAGGAGCTGGCTGCCCCCAGGGGACCAGCCCTGCATGTCATCCCAATTCTCGAGTGGCGTGAGACGCTGGCCAGCTGCCCCAGCGGGGGAGCGCCGTGCTGAGGGCATTCTCCATGCCTGCTTCGCCCTGGTGATATTCGCCTGGCTTCTTCCTGAACAGCTCATAAGCATGGGTGACAGTGAGCAATTCCTGAGGGGTAAAATCCCTGCGGTGTGTGTGTGTGTGTGTGCGGGCTGGGAGGGGAGCTCATTTTCCCCCCACTAGTGGGGGGGATATGTCCTTAAAACACCACTAGCTAATAGCAATGGTGCAGCCATAGACACCGTGTCAGAGCCAGATTAACCCTGCCCCTTGTGAAGTTGTTCACACCAGTGCACAGTGTGTGGGGCGGAACCCAACCAAGTCAGGCTGATGAGGATTCAGATTGCCCCCTCTCTGCGTTTCTTCCTGCTCCTCCCACTCCTTGCAGCTGACTGGATACTGAAATTTCAGTGCTTTCACTGGTGCAGAAGTGGCCTTGGGTTTTGGCCTCTTGTCAGCCACAAATCTGATGCATGGTTTTTAGGGCTAGTGTAAGACTCTCACTGGTGAGTTGGAACCAGGAAGCCGAGATGGACAGGGAGCTGTACTGCCAATGAGAAGACACCACTGTAGTATATTGTGCATCCTGGCGGGCTCTTTTGTTAACCCTTTTCCTTCTGCTTCCCACTGGGAGTGAAACCCAGCAATGGTCTTCTCCAGTAGTGCTGTGGAGTGCTGCTGATTCAAAAGCAACGTACGAGTGGAGAGATGCTGCAGGAGGCCGGAACTCTGGCTCTAAGATCACCAGCCTTTACTTCGTGAGCTAAAGATCTCGGTCCATTAGCAGACTCAAACCTGTGTATGGCCCAGCCGTAGCATCGCTCCACATGACAGGTTACTTGAGGAAGCACAGAAGTTGAATGCCGGGTACGTCAGCTGGAGGGAATGTGACCTTCTACCCAGCAGCCACCCGGGAGTCCCCCGACACCCTGGTTCTTGCAAAGAGGCATCCTGTGCAGAGCGTTTCAGAGCTCCCAGCTGGCAAGGTAGCCAGGATTGCAGAGCCAATGGAAGCCAGTTCTCCCAGGCCCGTCTGTTTGAAGGGCAACCCCAGAGCCTTTTTCTGGGGGACTGACCCTCTGGGCCCTGTTCACAGCTCAGGGTGTTTCCATTCACACCCTCCAAAACATGCTTTTTGTTCAAGAGAACAGCCCTCCCTTTGGGTCAGGATCATTTGCATTCATTAACCGAGCCGTTGTGCACGGCCGCCCTCTGTTTTTTGTTGTTTTTTTTCCGGTCGTAACCTAAGATATTAATATTCATTGGCCGCTGAATGTATGCGAGCTGACGTGTAACACGTGCAGCCCAACGTCTGCGCGCTCAACAAGAACAGGCTTGTTTCTCCCCGTTTGTTCAGGAGACTGGCTCGCTCTCTCTCCTGATCCAGGCACTGTTCCCTGTTTGTTCCCTCTCAGCGAGGCTGACAGACCTTCACTTCCTGAGCGTGAGGTTTTCCCTTGTACGGTTTTAGTGCTGGCACCTTGGCGGAGAGCGCTGCTAGGAACTGGATCCCTCTCTGTGCCCGCAGCGCAAGCAGGGGCAGAGCGAAGATTCCCTTGTTTCTCTGCCTCTCTCTACGGACAGGAACTCACACCCATTGAAGGCAAAGGGGCAGCAGTGCGAACAGGATCGGGCCCTGTATCTGCAGCACAAGGCACGGCAGTGCAGTGTGCATGAATTCTGACTTGGTGCGACCGCCTCTAGGAATGGGGGAGCCCAATCTCTATGGCCTTTGTTCTTTAGCCTCTCCGCTGAGACTGCTAACCAGGGGGCCCAATTAGAGCCCATTATAGTGGCCTCTGATCTTCAGCTGCTCATCTTCAGCTTGTCGTCATGGTGACTGGCAAGGGTTTGCTTTTGTTCTCCATCAGACCTTGTATGAACACCTGTCCAGATATTCCTTCTCTATCTCTAACGGCCCCTTCTGTGTTAACCATCAGACTGTGTGGGGGTGGCATGGCTGTACTGGGAGATGATCGGTTGCTTCACACCTTCCGCTGATTCACCTTTAACTTTCCTGAGTATCCCCATGTAGACAAGCCCTTGAACGCAGAACCCCTGGCATGGCAGAGAGAATGCCGGACCCTCGTACGCAAGGAATGGGAGGAACAGAGCCCCTGGCAGGGGGCAGTTGTGGGGTGTCCCTGAAATAGATGGGGATGGGAGGTGGCATCCAGTGTATGGAGGGATGCAAGGAGCCCCTGGGGTGTCTAATGCACTCAGCTGACACAAACTAAGCCATGTGTGAGCCCCCGGTGGGTTTCTTGGAGACTTATTGAGAAAGAACAGATAAAACTAGATTTCCAGTTGTTAGCTACAGCCAGGGGTGGTGCTCCACCCGCCATCCCAATGGCTCTGCTCAAACAACTGACTGTGGGATACTTAGCAGCCTTAACATTTTAATGTTGACCAGTGACAATTCCCCATCGAGAGGGAAGGGTTGGCTCCCACCCTGGAGCGGTTGTTTAGTCTGTCAACTGGGTGAGACGGGACAGACAGCACTGTACCTGTCCACTTTCCCAGGGTTGTCTTTGAGGATTGAGTTACAGTGAACTGAGGTCAGTTTTCTGCGTGAGAGCATCCATGCAGGGGAGAATAATGTGCTTTAACTTACGGGCATTGACTTCACCCCTTCAGCTGATTTGCCTTAAGTCACTTCCCTGAGCATCCCCATGTAGCCAAGCCCTTAAACTAAACGCCTACCTTCTGCAGGAACCATTCGGGTCACCTGAGCAGCCCTGCCCCAGGTGATGCCGCGTTTCATGTTTCCTTTCTTCAGAGCCTGACGTCTGCTGGTGGGGAATGCTGTGCATTGTCTCGTGTTGCAAGCAACCTGGCCTAACGTACAGCCCCATAGCAATCTGACCGGGTGACTCTGCATGCCTATAGGAACCATCCCCAGCCAGTCTACCAATGATATACGTACAAGGCCAGTGAAATGCAGCGGCCTATGGAGGGGAGAGTGCAGTGTTTGCCAGCCCTCCTGATTTTATCCCTACTCTTGTGATGGTTGGTGTTTTGTCTATATCCTGAGAATCTCAGCTTACTTTTTTTATATATATAAGTTTTGAGCTTTTAGGGTTGCAGAGAAGCTTGTGAGTCGAGTGCCCCCCGCAGGCTCAGACACCAGAAGGCAAAGAAACGGAACCAAAACGTTCTTGTGAGATTTGCTTAAAAACCATGATTTTCGATTCGTGGATTCCAAGCCCAGAAGAGACCATTGTGCTCATCTAGTCCAGTGTTTCTCAATGACCGGTCCATGAACCAGTGCCAGTCCCTGAGATCTCCTGCATAGAACAGGCCAGAGAACTTACCCAAAATCATTCCTTACTGGAGGGGCTGAGTCATTTTCAAGCAGCTGGAGTTGGGGATACTGAGAGTGGCAATCAATATCCAGTACACAGGGCAACAGTGAAGTGTTGTGCAAGGACCCCAGGGCAAGACAAGGCCACAGGATGTTTTTAAAGACCCATCCCCAAACACCTCACTTAGTAAACTGCACTGAACTCTGTTTTTCTGCTGAGGATGAGGGAGCCATGAGGAGGTTTGAACCTGCAGTTCCAGGGCATCTCAATAATGCAGTTTTAAAAGTACTTGGTTTCCTTTTATCTGATTGTCCATTAGCTGCCCGTGCGCCACCTCCCCAGCAGGAATGGGATGCGGGGAGGGGGGTGAGTTGACACCTTTGGCTGCTGCTATGGTCTCTCTGCATGTTCCACTGCCCTGTTCATGACCTGTGTCCCCTTATGGCATTACAAGACTACTGCTGGGTCTGCTTCCCTGGGACTCCTCCCCAATCGGCTGGCAGCCCCCCTGTTCCTGTCAATCACTGATGGCTAATGTTGCCTCTAGGAAGGAAAGGAGGGCTCTGTGCTACGAGGCAGGCTGGCAATTCAGTCACCAGTCAGAACCCCCCATGTGAAGCGTAAGGGGGGGAAGCCCAGGGAAGGGACTGGCCCCTACACATGATACTCTGAGAACGGCCCCTCTGTCACCAGGCTGGGAACCCTAGCTGGGAGGGGTATCCCCCAGGGATCTAGTGTGCTTGTGGCTTGGTGCATTCACTCTCCCGTGCCTCCCTCGCTGGGTGTGCTGGATGCAGCATGTTTATGCGGCTGCAGTGCGGGGGGTGAACACCCCCAGGAGGTACCTAGAGGGTGTTTGGATACAGCTGCTCCGCAAACCCTAGCCAGGGAAAGCTGCGCAGGGTAATGCCTAGCGCCTCCAGTCCCCTGACCGCCAAGCTCTTTGCAAAGAGGGTATCGTTCTCCCCATTTTACAGACAGGTAAGTCACTTCCCCAAGGCTGGGCAGTGACTCGGGGGCAGAGCTGGCAATGGAACCCAGGAGTCCGGACTTCCAGCCCTGTTTTCTAAATTCTAAAGCCCCCCCAGCCCCAGCCTCCAATTTCAGCCAAGGCATGCCTGGCACTACGGGGCTCTTGCTGCAAGCTCAGGAGCGCGCAAGGAGAGATCTTTGTGTCCACTTGCTTCCTACGTCTCTCTCTTTTCATGTAACCCCTTCCTCCACCACATCTGCTGGCGAGATGGGGGGAGGAGCAGGCGAGCGATTCCAATTAGAACTAGAGCGTGCCTAAAATCGTAATGGGCAAAAGCATGCCTGGTGGCATATTAAGAAGGTAAACTAGCTTCAGGAGGCGCACGGATCTCTCCAGGGAGCCTGGGGGTTTGTCTTCAGGAGATTGCACCTGGGGAGGGGAATAAAGCAATTATTGCAAAGCCCGTCCAATACAATAAAACAGTCCTTGATCCCAGCCTGAGGGGGTAATAATTATACCTCGCATTCACCACGCCGCCTTTCAGCCCAGCGCTTTACCCACGTTAATTAACATGCCTGGTGCGTATGTTGCATATTGCAGCTTCACTAAGGACTCTCGTGATCAGCGTTTGGGCTCCCAGGAGCTACAGATGGAGAAGGTCTATTCGATCATCCGATGCATTTCCCCCTTTCAAGGGCATGATGGTGTCCTGTACTCCCCCCACACGCACCCATCGCTAGAAACATCAGAGTTTTTTTTGCTTTTGTCCTGTGTCTGTGAGCCTTCACCGGAGACGATGGGGTGAGAGTCTGAAATTTCTCTCCTTCCTCTGTGTAATCGAAGTACCAGAGGGCATTGCAGGTTTCTCTCCTGCATGTTATTGTACCCCCCCCCACCAACACCCCCCGCCCCAATCCTGGTACATTATGTGCTGCTAAAAATAAATAAATTGATGTCTTCACGGCTGAGCAACTGCTGCATGGGGGAGTTCTATTTTTAAACTCCTTGCGGTCGGTGGCGTGTAGGTGTGGTGCAGGAGACAGAGGCTGGGGAGACTCTCGCTGCAGGAATGCGGGGGCAGATGGATTGATCAGAACGTGGCTAATGATTTTTAAAAGTTGCCTTTTTCCTTCCCCTTCCTGGCTCGCGCTTTCTCTGTTTTTGGGGGGTTTTTTTCTTTTTCTTTGGCTGCTGCTTGCAGTGAGAATCTAAAAGCCTGTCAAACACCTTTCAAAACATGGCAGGCGGCTTAGACACATGTGGCCTGATCAGCATGGCAATCGAAGAAGGAAATGTCTTAGCAGAAACAAATACCTTTCTTTCCCACATCCCTCAAATAGGGAACCCCTCCCCCCCAGATTCACTAGGGATGATGGGGATTAGGGGTGGTGCAACATGTAATTCTTACTCTTGAAATTCAAAGGGTATGTCTGTGGCGTGCTCTCGTGACCCCATCCAGGGGAGATTTTTCTTGGTGAAGCAACTACACCAATGTTGTTCAAAGACACTACTGAGTGTGGGTAAAGCGGGCTTGGCATGACACCCCATCCCCATGCCCTGCCTGCAAAAAATCCAAAGTCATTTGCCGAAGAGAATTTCCAAAACCTTGACTGAGGCCGTGGTTGGTCTCCAGGACAATCCGTCTCCTTAGCTCTGCTGTAGCCAAACAGCAAGTTGTTGGGCTGGGCGAAAGTGTGTGTGTGTGTGTGTGTGTCGCTGGGCGAAAGTGTGTGTGTGTGTTCAAATCTATGACGTCAGTCTAGCAGCGCTTAGTTTCTCTGAAGACCCAGGCAGCCCAGCGGGATCAAGCCGATGCAGGAAGCATTACCCACCATAGGGAAAATTCTTCTCCCACACCTATATGGGCTATATGATTAACTGATGTGCTGTATTGTTATCCCAAATGGGCTCCTCTATATAAAGGGAGGTAACCTGGGGATGTTAGCCAGAGTACAAAGGACCCCCTCCTCAGCCGCATGTGGGAACAATAGGTCTGACCTACGTCTGAGTGTGTGGGCACCCCAGTTTGGTCCCCAGCAGAGCTACGTCAGGATATGAAAAGGCCTGGGGGGCTCTGGGGTGGAGGTTGGACATGCACCGTACTGATTGGACAGACAGCATACGACATGCAGAGGGAAACGGAGCATTGGTCTTGATTCTTTTCAAAAAAATCTGAAGAATTTCAAAGGAGAGAGGGCTCCTTTCCCAAACTGGGTTGCAGGATGGCCCCAGGTTCTGCGGGAGAAGTGACCAGAAATCTAAAAGGACAGACTGACTATTTAAACTGCAACTGACTAGTATTAGTGCCATGTTTTGAAAAGAGCTTGTATCAGTGGAATGGAGCGGCAGCTTCTTCTCCAGCGGCATGGTGATGAATTATTTCTGTTGCCATAGCCCAGGGTCCCCATTGTGCAAGGTGCTGTAGAAAAGCATAGTAAGACACAACTCCTGCCCCAAAGAGTTTACACTCTGAAGAGGCAACTGGTGGAGAGGGAAACTGAGGCACAGAAGAGGCAGTGATTTGTCGAAGGCCACCCAGAGCCAGGTCCTCTGAGTCCCATGGACTATTCCAAAATCTACACCACCGACACTGAGTATGATACTGGGAACATGGGGTTTTTTTTTTTTTTTATCATTCAGTTTTTTAGTCTTGTGTTTGTTTTAATATCCTGGGTCTTTTAATTAAGCTCTGTCTGACCAATGCAGAGCTGGCGTGCTATGGTAAAGGGAAAAGGTAGCAATGCAAGCTTAATGCCTACGCTGGTGTAGCTTGGAAATGTGCATTGTTAGACTGACCTGGATAAGATACCTGGCTATAACTTCAAGGAACAGTTCCTGTGTACGTTTCTAGCCACGGCTCCAACAGAATATTGCCCTGATTTTAATTACACCCAGGGGGGTTATGTCCTGCCCTCAGTTGGACCATTGCAGGTGATGGGGTCTTTGTCCTGGTTGTCCACAGCTTTTGGCACTCCCGTGGCGTCTCAATTCCTCTGTGGCATTGGATGCTTCTCTAGGGTGATTCTTGCTCATGAGAATTCACTGCAAAGTTTGGGGGCAGGAAGGCGTTTTCCTCCCTGGGGGGGCCCATTGCAGGGGACCTGGTATGAGGGAAGCTCTCCTCCCGGGGTGGTTTTGAGCAGGCTTGTTCCGCTCGGGAGCCGGGGAGTGTATGGCTTGGTGGGAGCCTTGAGGAAGTGGCTGACTCTCAGTTGTTCCTCCTTCACTGACCTCCCTGGCTTTCCCCTGCAGTGACCCAGCTGAGAACCGAGTTTCCCGCCGTCGCCCTGCAGCCATGGAGGGCGGCATGCAGCTCCTCAACCGGGATGGCCACAGCATCTCCCACAATTCCAAGCGCCACTACCACGACGCCTTCGTGTGCATGAACCGCATGCGGCAGCGGGGCCTGCTGTGCGACATCGTGCTGCACGTGGGCACCAAGGAGATCAAGGCCCACAAGGTGGTGCTGGCCTCCTGCAGCCCCTACTTCCACGCCATGTTCACAAGCAAGTATCCGACTCTTCCCAGGAGCCCACCTTCTCCCCATTCCCTCTTGTCCTTCCCTGCGGGCCTGCAGAGCTCCAGACCACAAACCCCCGCCTTCTCCCGCTCTCTCGGACCTGCCTCTCAACCCACCTCCCCCTCCTGCAGCAGCAAACCCTTCTCCCGCTCAAACCCACTTCCCTCACCAGGCCTTCCGTCCCCAACCCGCCACAGATAAAAAGGCTGGAAGTTTGGGTTTCCAAAGACATCTCCTGCAGGCTGGGGGCCCCTGCCCCCTCTTGCTGACGCCAAGGGGAAATGGTGGTCAGTCCAGCGATGTGAACAGGGAGGGAGAGGGGAACGGGGCTTGGGGTCTAATCTAGACCTCACATGGTCTTAACTAAGCTCCAGGCTTTTTAGTTTTTGATGACCTAGGAGCACGGGTGGTGGGGAATGTCAGAGCTGACGCTAGCCTGTCCGCAGCTCAATGTCTAGTTTTAAGACAAGGTGGAGAGAGGACTCCAGTTAACGGCAAGTGAGAGATGCCAGGAGGAAATTCTGAGAGAGGGGTGGAGGAACCTCTGATTTAAAGGCAAGGGAGAGGCCCCAAGGAATCGGTGAGCAGGGGTCTTCAATTAAAGCTGACACAGAGAAGCCCTAAGTAATCGGTGAGGGATCCCCAGGTAAAGGTGGGGGGGGAGAAGCCCCAAGAATCGATGGCTGGGGGTCCCAGTAATATACCTGGGGAAACTGTTGCTCTGTTCAGAGTCATTGGCTTGTTCCACGCACGGCCAAGACCGCCCTTAGGCTGCGTGCCTGTCCGGCTGGGCCTCACTGGAGTTTTACGTGTGTCCCCACAGATGAGATGAGCGAAAGCCGCCAGACCCATGTGACGCTGCACGACATAGACCCGCAGGCCCTGGATCAGCTGGTGCAATATGCCTACACTGCGGAGATCGTGGTGGGTGAAGGGAATGTGCAGGTAGGAGTCTCCCCCCCCGATCCCTCTGCCCTGCTGCCCTTCGGAGAGGACTAAAGACCCATCCTTAGGGACCTGATTCGTGACCTTCAAACTTTGGCACCAAGACAGTGCCTTGTGCCTGATTGTGGTTGTGGATGGGAATGGAGTTCCTCCTTTCCCTGAGCCCAGAGGCAAAGTGCTTGCGATTGCTTCAGCCTATCGCTTGTGCAGGGAACGGCTGCCCCAACAACTGGACCGAATACTGAGAGGCACTGAATGCTTACAGCTGTCACTGACTTCAGAGTGAGCTGCAGGTGCTTGTCCTCATCGTCCGCCCTTCGGTCTCTCTCCAGCTGCTTGGTCTGGAATCGAGCCTGTTTCAGCTTCTCCCTCTGGGTGGGGCTTTGGGGGAGTTTCTTTACAAGGGCTGGAAAAATCCTATTGTCCTGTAGCCCTGGGCAACCAAATAACAAAGCAACTGGGCTGAAGGTCAGTTGTCGTTCTCAGCCTTGGATCTGATGCTCCGGGCACTCAGAATCATGAAGTGCAGCTCAGGTCAGATCAGCAGCTTGACCGTGAGCGTGGGATGTGCCTTAGTGGAGACATCTAGCATAGGTGCAGCCTGGCCTACGTAGGCAGAACCGAAAAGTTAGTTTTCTACAAAATCTTGCACCAGCCTTTGTAGCTGTGTATGGGAGGTGGAGGGGGCTGCGACCCCTTACATTTTGCTACTCCTTGACATCAAACAAAATGACTGTCTTTTTTTCTTCTTCCCCCAATTCAAAACCACAAAGATCTTCGCAGCCCTCTCTTGCCAGGAATGAGTCTGTTTGTCTTTCGGAATGAAAAACTTGCAAAAGCTTTATATTAAATTTGTACTGATTTGGGGGAGGGGAGAAAATCCGAATCTCCATCAGCTTAGCCTTTTCTTTCAGACTCGCATTTCCCCTCTGGTCCCTGAGTCTTCAGCTCTTTGTAACTGAATCACACAGCCCAGGGGCCTTCTCGGGAAAGAACAAGACAGCTGGCCACGGAACCTGTTGTTGTTGTTCTCGCTTGTTTCCAAATTCTGCTCCCTGGGCTGGCCTGATGTGACCCTCCTCTACCCCATCCCATGCCATATTCGTGAGGGTCTGCGAGGGATGGGGCTTCCCTCATGCAGCCTCGCTCCAGCTTGGCACGAAGAATAGAATTCGGGGCACTCATCTAAAATAGCCGGCAGCCGCTCTGTGGCTGCCGATTCATTTTATAGGGACCAAGCTGCTGGCGAGAAAGGATGGAGCTGTTTTTCGTGACACCCAGTGCCTGCCGGGGGAGGGACCCATTGCAGAGCTGCGGGTGGTTCAGCCCTGTGTTTGGGAGCTGCCACTCCACCCTGCCTCTTGTAAGGCCGGTTCCAGGCCCATTGAGGTTAATGGGAAGCTTTCCATAGGCACTTTTGCCTCTTGTCGCCTGTGGGGGTGAAGGGCCCTCCTGCGTTCTGTATCTGAGAAAGCCGGCCAGCCACATACAGGTGCAAAGCCACAGAGGAAACTGTCCGAGAGTGGGTCAATGGGACTCTCTGTGGGATGTGCTTGGCCCACGGGCTGTACTCTGGATCCTAGACCTTAGCTGTTCTCCTAGTAACTGTATCCCAGGGCTCTCCCAGGCCAGGGCATCTCTTGACAGCTGGCCCTGTCTCTGTGGGGAAAGCATAGGTCCCTGCTTGAGGAGGAGGGGATGCTGGGGCTGTCTCCGTGGGAAGCAGTGATAGAAGTGGTGGGCTGCAGCCCCAGACACTTCGCTGTCTGCCCGCAGACGCTGCTTCCAGCCGCCAGCCTCCTCCAGCTCAACGGCGTGCGGGACGCCTGCTGCAAGTTCCTGCTGAGCCAGCTGGACCCGTCCAACTGCCTGGGCATCCGGGGCTTCGCCGACACGCACTCCTGCAGCGACCTGCTCAAGTCCGCCCACAAGTACGTCCTCCAGCACTTCGTGGAGGTGTCCAAGACGGAGGAGTTCATGCTGCTGCCGCTCAAGCAGGTAAGACCCCTCCCGAGGCCTCGTGTCTCTTGTCCGCACTGTGGCGCTGCTCCCACTGACTTTCTTCTCGGGGTGCAGAGCGCTGCATGATGCTTCATGCTAGCTGGGGCGTCCCACCGTGCCCACTAGCCCTGGTAGGTCACCTCTGCTTTCATGGTGTCTTCATCCCCTCTAGGTAGGACCTGGGGCCTAGTTCATGCATCTCAGCCCCCCACCCACACACACACTCTCTGTTTCAGCCCCTAACCCACACAGAGCTGCTAGCCATGGAACAGGGTCTGCCAGGTGCTGGGGGGAAGGAGGGGATGTCGTGCTGGCAGGAGATGGCCGGGGTGTGTGTATAGGCGGGGAAGGAAGTGGATGGGGGCTGGTTTGTGTTACTCCATCCCGGCCTCGGCCTAGCACCCAGCACTGCCCAGGTTCCTCCAACGCCCCCGGAGGTCAGCGAGAGTCTGCGGATTGGGCCCGAAGAGAGGCTCAGAGCTGTTCTCCGCGGGGGGACGTGTGTCTCCAGGAATCCCAGGAGCCGGTGCTGGGAGGGAGCGGGCTCAGAGAGCAGGGAAGGGACTCCCAGGGGCTGTGCCCAGGCCACCTCTCGTGCAGGACTCTGCAGGGCCGCTGCCAGGAAGCGAGCGTGACCCCCAAGAGCGGAGGAAGTGGGACATAAAGCAAGAAGGGTTAAGGCGGGTGCTGCCGTCTACCCCGCGGGCGTCTCCGGAGCAGCCAGTGCCTGCCCGCTCTGTGGAAACACAGGCCGAGAAAAAAGCAGCGTGGCCACTGGGGAACCTGCCCACAAGCCGTTGCTGCTGCAGGCAGGGGCTGCTTCTCAGTGCAGGTAGCCACGATGTTTAATTTACAGCTTGGCTAATGGATCCTGCGGCTCCTGGCATGGGCCAGTGCGGCAGGCTTTGCGGGAGTGGGAGGGGGAGGATAGACCATGCCCCTGTTCCTCCCAGCAGCTGCTCAGCCCCCCCTTTGCCTCTCGCTCAGCGTGTGGATCACAGGCGTGTGTGCGCACACTCGTATCCCTCCCGCGGCAGGGAGGCTGTGTGGCTGGGAGCAGCCGGGGCTGCTGGTTCCCTCCCGTGACACGGGCAGGCTTGTCTGAGCTCGCTGAGGTTCATCAGAACCGGCAGTCACTGCCCCTGGGGAGGAGGCTGGCCACCTCAGCGCTCTCCTCTCACGGCTGGGGACACGGGGGGGCAAAGCCCACAGGAGGGAGTGGAACATCTGGCCCTGGGGAGCAGCTTCGGATTCAAGCTGATGGGCAGTTCAGGAGGCGGCTGGGGTGTTTCCGGCCCTGGTACGAGGGGATTCTGCTTGGCCTAGCACCTTGGAGTGTGACTGTTTCTAGCTCCCCCCCCAGAACCCTGCTCTTTGCCCACTACTCTGGCAGCACCTAATACCGGCTTTACAGTGAAACGTTTCAGGAAGGCAAACTCCTCTCGGGGCCGGGGGGTGGGGTGGGGGGTGATCCCAATGCAGATTTAACCCCTTAAAGTCCCTGTGGTAGCCGAGCTCTGTGGGTGAGCAAAGCATCTGGTGGGACCCTGCTCACCAGGACAGTCACTGTGGGGCTGAGGCTGGGGATTGAGCCATTCTGTGTTTCTCTCTGCCCTCTCCCCCCTTCAGGGCAGGGGTCTGTACCCAGGCATTACCCGTTCCTAGAGCTGTCGGCATGGCTGGAGCTGGGGGAGGACTGATGCAGGCAGACTCCAACGCAAGAAAAGGGCCCAAGCGGGCCCCAATGGGGACGCCCCAGAACGCGTCTGCAGCGACTCGGATGCTTCCCACATCTCATCGCTGCTGGCCTGGCTTTGCCGCAGGGATGTCCCGTAGGATCACTCACCATCTCCCTCTGCGTATGGTGGGGGAGGGGAGCCATGCCATGAGCAACGACCTCATCGGTGCCCTCTGAACATCCCAGGGAGATGGTACCTCTAGGTGTGGAAACATCCCTGTCCCCTCCTCCTGCCACCCACGTGCAGTCAACTCCTACCCCTCCACCATGTAGTCTGGAGAAAGGGTTACATGGTGCACGGTAGGGGCCAGCCCTGCTCCCCCCAGAGGAGGAACTAAAGGGGACCTACGGGTCCCCTGGCCCTCTTCCCCTGATTCCATAGCAGATCTGCAGCCCCTGCTGTCTGGAGTGCCCGGCCAGGGGATGCGCCAGCAAAGGGCACCCGCAGTGCATCACTGAGGGGCTGGTGGGAGCGGCAGCATGGCCCGGGTGGGGAGAGTGGGCAGAGCGGATGGTTTGCAGGGAACAGGTTCCGCTAGGCCCTGGGTCCAGCTGGTGGGGGAAGCTGGCCAGGCTAAGAGCCCAAGAGGTGTGGCTTGTCTGATAAAGCAGCATCTCCTCTATGAGGCCTGGTCAGGGCAGCGGGAGGAGCAGGGTCTCCTGCCAGGTGGGGAGGAAACGGAGAGGCTTGGAGATGGGCAAAGCCTGCACTGGCTGCCCTCCAAACAGGGGCCATCCCTTCTCTTCTTCCTGCCTCACCGGTCTCCTAGCAACTGCTCCAGAGAGCCTCACAGGTGTCTTCCCCCGGCCTTCTCCAAGCACCGGCGCTCAGAGCTTCCGCCAGGCAGAGTCTGCTGTCGGGAAGGCCCAGAAACGCCCCTCCAGGGGATGCTGAGCAGCCCGTGCAGTCCCTGGCTTTGCTTTGTTGGGTTATTTACCGCCCAGCGTGGCCCGGGCTTCCCCCTGGAGCTCTCGTCTTGCTATGAGCCCTCCTCAGTCAGCAGCAAGGAGAGCAGCCCAGCGGAGAGCTCACCTTCCAAAGCCTGGCTCTGCACCTGCCAGTGTGTTCCCAGCTGTCTGCGCATCCTGGCTCTGCCACTGGGGGCAGGGACCAGTTAGAGCTCGTGGGGCTCGTTCTCCTCTCGCACAGCGTAATTCAGGGGTGACTGGTGTGAGCTGCACCAGCGTAGGGGAGCAGGGAATCAGGCCCTGTCACTTGCCACGGTGCCTACACTGACAGTCCGGGCTTCCATTGCCCCTCCCGCCATCGGCGCGCGTGCAAGCCCTAGCCAATCGGCGGGAGGGTTCAGCTGGAAGGCGGGTTGGCCTCGTTCTCCCCACTTTACAGATGTGGAAACTGAGGCACAGGCTTGGCCAAGGTCGCCCAGCAGGTCAGAGGCAGACCCAAGAATAGAACCCAGGAGTCCTGACTCTCTGCTCTTGCAGCCTCTCCGTTCCAGTACACACACACCAGCCTTGCTCCACCCACAGGCTATGGAGGTGTGGTAAGGCTCTGAGTGCGCAGCTCTGCTAGTTCAGGGTGTGTGTGTGTGTGTGTGCACGCGTGCGTCCATGTTCCCTGCCATACTCCCTCCCCATGATGAGTGACAGCTGAGCTGACCTTCCCTTTTGCCTCTGCAGGTGCTGGACCTCATCTCTAGCGACAGCCTCAACGTGCCATCTGAGGAAGAGGTGTACCGGGCCGTGCTGAGCTGGGTCAAACACGACGTGGACAGCAGGAGGCAGCACGTCCCCAGGGTAGGCGAGCTGGCTGGGAACGCAGATCATTGCAGGAGAGGGGGCTTTCACCAACTCGGAGTGTAGGTGCTGGATGGATGTGGATTTGGCCTGGTCTAAAGGCTCCTGGAGACCACCCCCCGCCCCTTGCAAATTCCTATTTCCCTCTCCCCTTGGGAACTCCAGCCTGCAGGCTGTGAGATCAGACAGGGTTGGGGGGAACCAAAGAAAAGTCTCGAGGCCAAATTCTGCTCTCTCCCCCGGTGGCGTTTTACTGGTATAACTGAGATGAGTTCGTTTCCCAGCATGGTGCCATCTGAAAGCCTTTGCTGCCATTGCCTGTCTCTAGGCACTGGCCCAGGTCTGGACTGACAGGAGCTTGGGTTCCCAAGGCTATAGCACCTGGCTCCTTCCGATGCACTGGGGCATGCATTGTACCCCGCTGCAAATGGAGCCTCATGCTGCCTTATGCAGAGCAAGAAGGCAGGGGTTTGAATCCTATGAATGTCCACGTCCTAGCTTCCCTAGCACCTCACAGTCACATTGTATCCTCCCAACATCCTTGTGAGTTTGGGACATGTTATCCCCATTTTACAGAGGGGGAGCTGAAGCTGGGTAGGTTGAGTGACTGCCTGAGGTCACACAGGGAATCTGCAGGAGAGCCTGGATTAGAACCCAGGTTGCCTTAGTCCCAGTCCTGTGCCCTGTCATTAGACTATCTTCCTCCATATGTAGAGAAATGTGACCATACTTGGGATTTCTTTAGTTCCTATCCCACATCAGAGGATCTCTAAAACCCACTAAATCCCCTACCATGTGATAGGGCCGGTGCTATGACCCCATTTTACAGGCTGAGGCACAGAGGGGCAGCAACGTGCCCACGGTCACATGAGGAATCCGTGGCAGAGCTCGGGCTTCAGTGGGGTAGCAGGGCTGTCGGGAGGGTGACTGGTCTGTCCGGTAGACTTTGCTCTCTAGAGCTGGGTTTTCAGGATTGCTCTGAAAAGCCAAACTTGGCAAGTCTGCAATGGCTTAGGCCAGATTTTCCTTTATCTAGTGCTCTGATCTCTGTGTCTGTGACTGGGAGCAAATTAACCACAGGCCTGTCACCTGCCTAAGCAAAACAGTAACAGGAATAACAAAACCTTTTCCTACAGGAATTCTTTCCCAGCATAGCCCTAGCTCTGCATGAGTCTTGCGTGCCCTCTTGTGGATACCTGTGGCATTGCAAGTATGAATATTGGCACCCATTAATCAACCCAGAGAAAAATGCCTCCGTGTGTACCCTGGCAACCTTTCCGTTTGTTCTGGGAGCTTTGCTACCAGGCCTGCTAAGAAACTAGCTGCGAGCCTGCAGAGAATGCTAGGAAATGATATGCAAATAGGAGTATATGCATCCCAAGATGTACTTGGCAGGCATATGCTGGGGGGCAGCCTGCCCTCCCTTCCACTAGGAGGACGATGAGGTGGCAGGAGGGGGATCCAGTCCAGTCAAGGTCCCAAGGCTCTTGGGGTTGGTAAGGGAACCCTCTCTAATCTTCACCCCAACCCGTCTCTGTTCCACCGACTCAGCACTGTCCCTCCCCTCCCTCCACCCTGCAGCTCATGAAGTGCGTCCGGCTGCCCCTGCTGAGCCGGGACTTCCTGATGAGCAACGTGGACACGGAGCTCCTGGTCCGGCACCACTCGGAGTGCAAGGACCTGCTGATCGAGGCCCTCAAGTACCACCTCATGCCGGAGCAGAGAGGGGTCCTCGGCAACAGCAGGACCAGGCCCCGGCGGTGCGAGGGGGCCAGCACCGTGCTCTTCGCCGTGGGTAAGGGACAGCCAGGCCGGGGGGGCTGAATACGGTGCCTGCTGTGCAGCCTGGGGGAGGGGCCCATCACCTGCCTCCCATGGGGCATCTGTCCCACCCTCGGGGAAGGGGCTGCAGGCAGGGCCTGTCACTGGGATGTTGGGCAGAGCTGGGGGTCAGAGAGGGGTATGTCCATGGCTTCCCCCTGCTCAATGACTCCCTGGAAACTCCAGAGGTCCTGCCCTTCACTCGCTCTGCTTGTGACCCCCCCATGCAGGTGGGGGGAGCCTATTCGCCATCCACGGAGACTGCGAAGCCTATGACACGCGGACGGATCGGTGGCACATGGTGGCCTCCATGTCGACCCGGAGGGCCAGGGTGGGCGTGGCTGCCATCGGAAACAAGCTGTACGCGGTGGGCGGGTAAGGAGGGGAGCAGATCGCTGAGCTGGGCGGAGAGGGGAATGGCAGCACTGGGGTGGGACCCCTCTGGATTCGGGTCAGAGAACAAAGGCTGGGCCCAGGGGGCATTTCTGCCCCCAGCTGTGTCGGGGGTCTGGCTGGCCCAGGGAAGTGGGAACGGGAAACGTCGCTGGTTCAAACCCAGCCCGGAGGAGCAGCGACTGGAAGCCATTCCACTGCCCACAGCTGCTCAGTGGAGTGAGTTTGCTGGGTCTCTGTGCAGTGGCAGCCTGGCCGCTAACTGACCCCATTTGTTCACGGCCCCAGCGGAGGGGACAGAGGCTGCTCTCGCCTGCGGGTGCATTTCTCCCCCTGCTCAGTTAGGGCTGAGGCAGCTGGCAAGGGAAGCTTGCCCTGCTAATGTCATGCCGCCTCAGGGACATGTTCAATGCACAGTAACTGCCTGGCTCAGCTGCGACCCAGGCCCCCGGCCCTCTCAGCCTGTCCCGTGAATTCACACAGACTCGGTCAGGCGGCTGGGAACCCCCCGGGGGCTGCATCGTCCCTGCAGGGGGTGAGAAGGGCAGGCGGGCGGAGCGGGTTTGGAACACGGGGAGCGAACCCGCCAGAAATGCAGCGACTAGCTGACGCTCTGCATGGGCCTGATTGCCGGCAAGAGCTGGGCGAGGGAGAAGAGCGCGGCCCGCGTCTGGACTGGGCATCGACCTGAGGCTAAGCTGTGCTCAGCCCAAGGGCTTGGGTGGAGTCCCGGCTCCCAGCCCTGCCGCTTGGGTTCCCCACCCTTCCAACGCTCTCCCATCCCCCCGCAGTTACGACGGGACCTCCGACCTGGCCACAGTGGAGTCGTACGACCCGGTTACCAACTCCTGGCAGCCGGAGGTGTCCATGGGCACCAGGCGCAGCTGTCTGGGGGTGGCGGCGCTTCACGGGCTCCTCTACGCAGCGGGGGGATATGACGGGGCCTCCTGTCTGAACAGGTAGGGGGATTTCCTGGGTCCGTGCCCCCCTGGGCTGCTGAGACACCCCGGCTGTCCCCAAGGTCTGCTCCGGGGGGGCAGGCCATGCGTAGCCTAGGTTTCCTGGAGGCCTGATGGCTCATCGGCAGCCAAAGGGACCCAAGGCTCGTGGGGCCGCCGGGCTGGGATCCCCTCTCTGTTCGCAGCAGGGTCCTGTGTGGGTGTCTCTAACCCTGACCCCATCCTAGTTCCCTGGCCCTCCAGGAAAGACCAACCTGCCCTTTGGCCCGTGAACTCCATCGGCCCATTCATCTAGCACCCCTGGGTCCTCCTGAAGCTCCGCGCAGCCTCGTCCAGTCTGGACAAGTACGTGGCATGTCCGCTGCAAATACGGCCCCCTCTTCTCCATCCCTGGTGGAGACACGAACCCCACTGGTCCTGGCCCTGCCCCTCGGAGGCCCCTGGTCTTAACCCTGTGACAAGATGGGGAATCGGCCCTTTGTTCCTGCCCTCTGGCTCTCATCCCTGAGCCGGTTTCTGATCCATGGCAGCTCTTTGCCTCACTCCGGGTCCCCTTGGTGTCCTTGGTCACCTCTCAGGGCTGCATCAGAGGGTTTCCCCAGAGACCCTCCAGTGTTGCTAATGTTCCTGTGTCTCTGCCTGCCGCAGCGCCGAGCGGTACGACCCCCTGACGGGCACCTGGACCTCGATCGCCGCCATGAGCACCAGGAGGCGATACGTCCGGGTGGCAACACTAGGTAGGGCACTAGCGCGGTGGAATCTGCCTGGCTCTCCCAGGCTCTGTCACCTCTCACCCCTTCCTCTGCCTAGTCCTGCACGTTGCTTCCCATCAGCTGCAGCCCCACTCTCTGACTGCTGCCTGTGACAGGCCACCGCGCTTTGCTGGGACCCACACTGACTGCGCGCCAGGAGCCAAAGGGCACTGCCTACCGGGCACAGAATGGAGCAGGTTTGCAGCTCTGCTCCATGCACAGGAAGGAGGGTGGAGTTAATGCCCTACAGCGGGACTGGGGAGAAAGGGGGTCAGTTCCCAGCTCTGCCAGAGACCCCCTGTGTGACCGAGGGCAAGTCATTTAATTTACTTATAGGCTAAACAGACCAGATGATCTGGGGCAGGGACTGTCTCTTACTGCGTGTATTGGACTACCACAGGTTTCTTGGTTGGGGCCTCTAGTTCGGTGCTACTCTAATAATGGTAATGGGCTACAGATCTTAGCAAGCTTTGCTCCAAGTCAGGCCATCTCTCTGCATCCACCTAGGGGTTCTGGGCTCGAGGTGGGACACTGGATATTGGAAACATTGGAATCCATGGGCCGTGCCTTCGTGTCAACCTATGGCGAGAGTTGGGGAGGTGTAGCGGGGGCTGTGAAATGGCATAGCCCAAACCAGATGGCCCAACTGAATGCGAGTAGCATTGTTCTCTTTAAAATAACATTTGGTGCAAAGACCAGTAACTGGCTGGGTTTGGAAGGTTTTTGTCAAAAACACTCCCTGCAGCCTAGGAAAAAACTGATTTTTCTAGAGCAGCAAAATTCTCAGCGGCTTGATGACCCGACAGGGAGTGGGTGCATCGTTGATCTAAAGAAATCTAATAATAACCCGCGTCCGGAGATGGCCGGCTTTAGTGGTCAAAATAACATAACAACAGTGGTCTGATATCATATGTACCTTTCCGTTGAAATGTCTCCCTATACGCACGCTGAGCCTTGTAATGGGACGCTGGGCCTTTCCCCACAAGGTCAAAAGTACCAACATTTTGCACATGCCTAGCGTAGATTTGAGCGCTTTGCAAAAGCAGACCAGCATCACAATCGCTATTTGATGGATGAGGAAACTGAGGCACCCAGGGGTGGGGGGAAATGACTTCCCAGGGTCACCCAGAGAACCCGTCACAATCGGGGATGCAGCCCAGTCTCTGACTTTCACTCTGGACCCCATTCCCCCTTGCTTCACCTCCAGGCCATAGCAATCCTGCCTGGGAAGTCCGGCAGCTGGGCAGTGACCCGTGTGGAATGAGGTGTGGTCACAGCTGGTTCCCCTCACTTCCTGAGTGTTTCTCAATCTTTGTGATACCAGGGACCAGCTTGTTGCCTTCCTAAACTGTCAGGGAGATCTCCAGGACCAGCGCCGGTCCACAGACTGGTGGTTGAGAAACACTGGCCTAGAGCAGAGGTTCTCACACTCTAGGCGCAGAACATATTTTGGGGGGGGGTGAGAAGTTTTAGGAAAAAGAAACTTCCTGCGCACATCTTACCCCCAGCAACAAATAACTAGCAACGCCGATTCCTCCAGACGTGTCACGTCCTCAGCTGGCGCTGCGCATTTTGACGGATTTCTGTGACGCTTGCCTAGCATTATACGAAGGCGTTGTCATCTATACGTTAATCCGTTTGTTACACACTTCATTGAATGCCCGGACCACAATGGCCCTTTTGCTTTTGCTCTAGTTACAATGGCTCGTTGGCTCGTTTGTGCAACAAAAAAAATAAACCTCGAATGAGACGCTGAAACTGATTCAAGTGATGTACCTGTGTGGCGGGGGGGAAGGGGAGGGCATAAACGACGACAGACACAAAGAGCAAATAATTTTTAGAACCACTGGCCTAGAGGATGGAGCATTGGACTGAGCTTGGGAGACCACGGTATTATTCCCAGCTCTGTCACTGGCCTGCTGGGTGACCTTGGGTAAGTCACTTCACCGCTCCGTGCCTCAGTATTCCCCATCTGTGAAATGGGGATAATCCCATACTGTCCTCCTTTGTAAAGCGCTTTGAGAGCTAGGGATGATCTATGTAAGAGCTACGGGTTATTCTGTGGCTAAACAGAGAGCACCGCCGTACAGGGCGAGCTGGGCGGTGATAATCACCCGTGCACAAATCAGTCTCTAATTGGCCCGGCGCATTCACCATGGCGCGTGTCAGTGCTGCCAATGGCACCAGCTGCCGGAGCAGCTCCTCGCTGTGCTGGGTTCTGTGCTGCACGTACATTAATCCCCTCTCGTCTCTGCTCTTTCGCTTACTCCGTGCTGACTCAGTGGTTCCTTCGCACGCGCTCGCTCCTTCTCCCCCCGTGGTGTGCTCTCTGCCTGGCGCTGCGTTATGGATCAGCCCCCGCGGCAACCTGCTGCTCCTGCCGCCGCTGCCTCGCTGGCTAAAAATAAAGCTTAATTGTGGCGGCGGGAAGCGCTCGCACGGCCCGTAACGAGCCGGTCGGGGGCGGCTGCAGGCGAGCAAGCTCCCCAGGCTGCTCTCTCGGCACGGAGCCCTCGCTGCGCAGGAGAGAAATGGCCTGGTGAATATTTAACGACTCCCCGCGCCAGATGCGGCCCCCATACAGCGGAGGCTTGGCGGGGGAGGGGGGGAAGTCGCATGAGCTGCTCTGTGAGCACATCCTCCCCGGGGGGGGGCGGTGGTTCTGCTGCTTGGTGTAGGTTTGCCTATCGGCGGCTCTGCCACTCCCTTGTGTTCCTGGCTGCCCAGACCCGCGGCACGTAAGGCCGGGATCCATCCCGGCCGGTAACACGGCCCTCGTGAAGGGCTCCACGGCTGACTCTGTGCATGACGGTGTTTTGCAGATGGCAATCTCTACGCTGTCGGGGGATATGACAGCTCATCCCACTTAGCCACGGTGGAGAAGTACGAGCCGCAGGTAAAGGCAAGCGAGCGCAATTAACGCTTTCCTTCCCGTCCCTTCTCCGAAAAGGACCCTGTGGCCAAGCCCTCTAGAAAGTGAACAGAGGAAAACACAACAGGGAGCTACAGAAATGACTCTAAATGCTACAGAACCTAACAGCGCGAGATCCTCTCGGGGGGCGGGGGTGGGTATAAACCATCCTAGCTGTCTATTGCCCTGCTATGGAATTCTGTAGGTCCGTTAACAATTCTCTGTTCAATTCTCTAGATCCCTTCCACCTGGGGTGGGGGTCTCATGGTGGACCCCTCCCCCTTTCCCAGCACGTGCAGCTGTGTTGCCACCTTGTGTGCGGCCATTATTGCAAGCTGACAAGCTCCAGCGGACCGCTGTGGGCTCACGGGTGTGGTAGGCTCCCCTACAAAGGCTTGGCTCAGGAAAAAGAGGGTCAGAAACAAGGTTCTGAACGGAGCCCCTAACTGTGGGGCCACTGCTGGGACTCCCCGACAGAGCCGTAGAAATAGACACAGCTACCCGCATGGCCACTTTGGGGCTCTGTCCTGGAGCTGATGGGCAGCTCGAGCTCCCAATAGTTAAGCCAAATTTTAGGGACCCGGAGACCAGGGTCCTGTTGTTAACAGCTGAAGTTGCTTGAACCTGCCGGCAGAGGTCTCTTTAAAATAAATAGAGGTGTGAATTCTCTGGGGTTTAAACTTTTTTTTTTCTTTCTTGATTTTAAAGCAGTTTTGTGTTTGATGCTTTAGGAAAGGAGGGTGCCCGTAAAACTGAGCACAGAGTTGGGCTGATAATGTTTGTAAGCTTCTCATGCAGTGGGGGCAGAGAGAGACATACGTATTCGTGTTAGTGAACAAAGAGTAATTGCTGGATCTAGCTGCATTGGGGTGGAACGGTGCAGCCTAGAAAACCATTTCCTGGAGAATTCCCCTCCTGCCCTCTCCTTGGGGGGCCTTTGTGTTCCCTCAAAAGCCTCTTCCATCACCTCTGCCCTTTATCTGATAACAGCAGGCAGGATGGCTGACGGCTGACTAATTTAACCTGCTGCAACCAAGGTCAGATTTTCCGCCGGGGTCATCAGAACTTGCTTTAATAATATATGGAGATATACCTATCTCATAGAGCTGGAAGGGACCCTGAAAGGTCATCAAGTCCAGCCCCCTGCCTTCACTAGCAGGACCAAGTACTGATTTTGCCCCAGCTCCCTAAGTGGCCCCCTCAAGGATTGAACTCACAACCCTGGGTTTAGTAGGCTAATGCTCAAACCACTGAGCTATCTTTAGCTGCTGAGTCGTTGGTGCCCCCTGCTGGAATGTGGGTGGTGGGTCCTACAGGGGTCCTTCCTCCTGGAGGGCTGTCGTGTTACAAGCTGCGAACGGGGAGCAGAGCAGAGAGAGCAGGGTCTGGAGTGTGACCGGACGGTGGTGTCGCCATTGAACAGCTGGGGTGGGAGGATAATCACCCGCGGGTATTGCTCGCTAACCCAGATGTGCTCTCATGGGCGCTTCTCCCCTTTCCTCCAAGATCAACACGTGGACCCCAATCGCCAACATGCTGAGCCGCCGGAGCAGCGCCGGGGTGGCCGTGCTGGAAGGGATGCTCTACGTGGCCGGCGGCAACGACGGCACCAGCTGCCTTAACTCCGTGGAGCGCTACAACCCGAAAACCAACACCTGGGAGAGCGTGGCCCCCATGAACATTCGGAGGTAGGGATCCCCCTCCCCCCCGTTCTCCGGCTCCCATCTAAACTGGGGAGTTGGGGAGACCAGTCCGAGGCGGACCCAGGCTGTGCTCCAGTCTGTCACACCGGCCAGGGGGATTTCTTGGGTTGGAGAGAACCATCACCCACTGGAGCACGTCATTCTGCAGCCAGCAAGGTGTAGCAATGGCCAGGCATAGCCTGGCTGACCGAGCAAGCTGGCCTGCTGTCACTGCACGGTCAGGGCCCTCCATGCTGCGTGCTCACCTGTCAATGCTGCAGGATCAGCAGTGCCTGTTGCATGAACCACGTAGGCGTGAGCGAGCGGGGACAGCCTGCGGAGTCTTTGCCGCCCTAACAATCCTACATGGGCATAAATGATTCCCGACTTACCGCTCGCCAGTCCCGCATACAGGAAGCACATGGCCTTCGACATGGTCACTGGGGGAGTATCTCGGCCTTCTAAACATAGGTGTTTGGCACTTCCTGCAGCTAGCAGAGGGATCACCTTCAAATAATGTAATTTAGGAGCCTAAATTACGGCCCAAACTGTGGTTAGAACCAGGGGCTGGGAACCAGGACTCCTGGGTTCTATTTCTGGCTTTCCCACTGACTCCCTTTGAGACCCTGGGCAAATCACTTAGGCCAAAAGGCTCTGCTGATTTTGATGCGTCCCTTTTCGGGTCCCCAACTCCTGCCTGCCTTCCGGAGGGCCAAGCCCCCGCAACCCTGGTCGGGGATCTGCCGAGGGACGTCCAAAGCCTGGCTCATTAACGCCGTCCTCTGTGCTGTCGCTTGCAGGAGCACCCACGACCTGGTGGCCATGGACGGGTGGCTGTACGCGGTGGGCGGGAACGACGGGAGCTCCAGCCTCAACTCCATCGAGAAGTACAACCCCCGCACCAACAAGTGGGTGGCGGCCTCGTGCATGTTCACGCGGCGGAGCAGCGTGGGGGTGGCGGTGCTGGAACTGCTCAACTTCCCGCCCCCCTCCTCGCCCACCCTCTCCGTGTCCTCGACGAGCCTTTGACAAAGAATCCAGTCGTACCTTACCTCCAGGGGGCACCAGCGTATGGAGGAGCGCAAGGCCACCCTGGCCTGACCCCTGTAGCAGCCAGTCTCTGTAGACCGGAGTGGGGGGGTCCCGGCTGCTGCCTCCAGCCCCGGCCCACTGCAATTCCGCGGGCCCCTCGGGGACTCTGCCTCTCTTGGTGCACACTTCAGATCAGCGTGCTGAGAGTCAGAACGGCACTTTCCATTCAAGAGTCCCCTCTGCCGGCGTGTACGGTGGGGGGAGTTCTTGGCTCCATCCGCAAACCTGCCCATGACTCAACTGACTTTTGGGGCCGACCAGGCCCAGCCGAAACCATTGCTGCTTTTAGGATTTACCATGCCCCAACATGTGCTGCACGCTGGACAGCCATGCGAGGAAGGATCCAGGCGGACGGGAGCGCTGGGGGTGGGTGACTCACGCGTATGGTGCTTCTCCAGGAAACCGCTGAATGTACCACCGCTCCTCGGAATGCTACCTTAGCCAAACTCTCTGTACTGAGCCTCCAGCGCACTGTTAATGCCTCCGAGACCGGCGCACGGGTGTCTGATCGATGCCTTAAAAACCGCAGCCAGGGGATGCGGTGGGAAGAAGGCCACAAAACTCTGTGGAGCATCCCGAGCCCTCCGGCATCTCCATCCTCCGCTGACCCCGTCCCGCTCGCTGTCAATCCCGATTTGCCATCGCTACGGAGGTTCCCCAGCCGGCCAGATGGATTTAACGAGCTCACCGGCTCGGGGGCAGTCGCCGTCCCACTGTTACAAATTACTGCGCTGCCGCCCGCTGCACACGTGTCTGTGTCATTGTGTTAACCCGGCGGCTGGGAACAATCCAGCCTACACGTTGCTTCCCTGTCCACAAAGAAGGATCTAGGCTTGGGCCAGGCCCTTGGTTCCCTATAACAGTACGACCTGGCAGGTGGCACAGGCCGCAGGGTCGCACTGTGTTATTTATTTAATGTGTCTGCCATTTGTATTTATGATGCTAATCTTTTAATTTTAATTCTTATTAACTTTATTATTTTTTTAAATTATTCTGGTGTTCCCCACCCCATCCCATTCTCTCCGCCGACGTGGGAAGGGATGAGAGGAACGAGCCAGCGGCATTTTTTTAAATGATCTATTGGACAATGCCTATGGCCTAGAAGTAAGTGTGTGAGAGAGGCCATATGTACAGTGAAACCAGCACAGAAGGGACCATTTGCAGCTAGCAACTCCCTGTCTTAAACTACCACTCAAACGGTTGAATCATCTTGTACTGTAATGCTCACGGTTGGCCGTATAGACCCACCTGTACCACAGAACCTCCTGAGTGGTGGCTTAAGATGTGTTTCACTGCATATGCCATGTTGTGTGTGTGGTTTGCATGAAGACAGGTTAACAGGTGTTCCCTATGGTGCATAGGAATGGCTAAACCACTGATACCTCAATAGCACTGGGAGGATGTTCTGTGACTTTCTTCCCTTGATTCTCTCTCCTCCCCACTTCATCATCCTTTAGATTCCACTTGTGAAAATACTCGCTGACATATATCTCCAGAAGTGACTGGAGATTTTTTGGTGCCCAGGTTGAGACACTTTAGAAAGGGCCAGTTTTCCCCCCAAGACGCATACTTTGCATGTTAAACAGGCCCAGCTCCAGAGCCTGAACTTGGGCACCCAAAATCACTGGCTGCTCTCCCCGCCCTCTACCCAAAGACATGTTCTCGGCTTTTCGGGCCAAACTAGGCTTTTAAATCTATTTTAAATCTTTTCATTCCTTTCTCTTTTGCCAAGTCCCTGAAGCAGCCAGCCGCAGTTCAACGGCTGTCACATTCCTGTATGCGGCCGACGATGCCCTTTTGACGTCCCGACGCCCCCGATTGAAATGAGCTCCCTATTAGCACGGCAAGAGCGTCGACCTATTTCGTGGCCACTGTTTTGGGTTAACTAGGTCACAAGACGCCGTCTCACCCAAAGTAGTGGTGCAGTCGTGTGTGTGTGTGTATGTCTGTGTCTGTGTGCACGCCACCTCTTGCTCCCTTCCAAGGAGGCAGAAGAGAATCCTAGGGAGGGAGCCCAAGAGGCGAGCCTAGAGCTCCATGGGCATTTCAGCGCTGCAGAGGTGCCAGCCACTATGACTTGGCAGAAGTCCTGGGGTTTCTGCTGTGGCCCATGATTGGGCAGAGGGAGTGGGGGCACCATAGGCCAGTCTCTTCCCCACCCCCTGGGAGGGAACCAGCTAGCGCCAGAGGAAGGGAAGTGGAGGGGCCAGGAAGACATTGTTGAGGGAAGGAAGTAGACCTCGGTTAATCCAGTAGCTGCCGGTTTGAAAGCAATGGCCCCATCCCCTCCAGCTGGACGCTAGCAATACTGCGGCGTGACGGGGACGCTGCTGCTAAGTACTGTACTCATCTGAATCAGGGGGGCTTGGAGCTGAGAGGATAGGCTGGCGGGGCAGGGAGCAGCGCCTCAGGTGTGGAGGGTGCAGTCGCTCTACCCCAGTTGTGATGCAGTTCAGACCCAATGGAGTCTTTGCTGGACATGGAAAAAGCTGTGGCCCCGGTTGGAAAAGCAGCCTGCAGGGGGCGACAGCGCTGGTGCAGGGTGCCTGCCACTGGCACAAGGAGTGACAATCCAGGGCTGGAACGTGTGTGTGTGTGTGAGAGAGAGATTTGAGTGGGCAGGGGCGCTGTTAACTGTTCGTTTCTCGTCCCGTTTGACGTCGTGGGCTCTGACTAACACACAGCATTGTTAATAAGACAGCGGCCGCGAGCAGGTATTCCCGGCAGGGCAGCGTCGCTGAACGGCAGGCTCCCTTCTGGGGGGCACAAGGCTGAGCGGCAGCATGGGTTGCCGTGTGTCGCCCAGGGAGCATGTCCTGCTGGCCCACTGGAGCCTGCCCCAAGGTCGGGTGGGGGAGGGGATTCTCTAGTCCCATCCTGGCGGAGGGATACGCTTGACCTAGCTGAGAGGCGACTGATTCTCCCCCCTGTCCAAATGTCCTTTTTATTTATGTCAGTTATGATTTATTTATGAGGAATTCTCTGTTCGTTTTTTTTCTCGATTTTTGCACTACACCGGGGGGAGGGAAACAAGCAATACAAGCCAATGTGTAAAATAAAGAGGTTTTCTTGACTACTGGATCCTGCCCCATCAGCCACTTATTGCTCTTCTTCACCTTGCTTCAGGTAGGCGACCTATTCCCAGCTAGGTTTTGCTAAGGGGGGAAACTGAGCCAGGGAAGCGAGTCACCCAAGTGCTTGGCAAGGTGGAGCAGGTTGCTCAGTTTTGGAGGCGCTGAGGCTAGAACTTGGGAATTCCTGGGCCTCTGCTTAGAACACGCCACCCTTTGACCCTCCCGCAGGCTGCAATGGGAACGGAGCCATTGTGGATGTCTGCAGCCAGGACTGCCCTGGACTCACCATTGCAAATGTCACCCCAGGGCCTGGGCCAGCGTTGCACCTACTCAGTGAGGTGAACTCAGCATAAGTAGAACACGCTCTATCCATCTCTCCGGCCAGTGTATATGGGTGTGGGAGTCACATGAGCCCAGGGCATAGGGCGGCTGCCCTGATGGTATTTGCACCTTGGTACGCAGAGTCCAGGTGCGCTAAGGGAGCAGCTTGGCTGGCCCAAGACCCCTTGTTCGTTGTCGTACTTGCCCCTCGCCCCACTCCTCAGCTAGGGCTGTTCGTGGGCTGCTTACGATGGCAGGTTGGCATGACTCTGCTGTGATTTAATTGTCTAAAAATGGCCCTTTCCCATGCCCCAGAAGAGGGTCCCACAACACCTGCCTCTTCAACGTCCCACCAGGGGTGCGCTGCGACTGGCCACGAGCGTCGGCTAGAGGTGCAGAAAAACACCATTGGGCCGAGTAGTGCAAACTCGAGGGGCTTTAATCTGCTGATTTACACCTCTCCCTGTGGCTGAAGGCTAGTCTAGCACTAGCCCCCCTGCGAGTCCCCAGCCCCAGAGCTGCTGACAGCTGTTGCCCCGGGGTGGAAATGAGAAGCAGACTGAGAAACATCCCGCTTTCACCTAGGAATGTCTCGGGGGTCCTGCCTAGAGGCAGGAGTGGCTGGTTGGCTCAGCTGAGCAGCAGGGGAAGCCTGCTACGGATCAGAGCCGCCCTCGCCAGCTGCACTCAGTCACTGCAGCCTAGGGGGAAATGCTGAGCTCCTTTCGCAGGAGGGGGGGACTGAGAGCTGTAACTGCCCCCAGTGAGGACTCAAGAGGAGAAACCTTTCCCCCTTTTGCCACTTACAGCCAGGGCCCACCACCCCATGCAGAAGTAATGCTGGAGTACGCTGTGGTATTCGCTTTCCAAGGGCTTCCCACCTGCTCTGCATTGCTGCCCAGGCCCTCACCCCGCTCTCAGGTTTCTATAAATAACTGCCAGTTGCATAAAGCTTCCCAAAGCCCAGAGCCCGTCTGCTCCCAACCCCGGTGCAGCCTCTCCGATTACTGGCAGTGGAGCAAGCAGGGGTGGGGGGAAGGGGCCGCTCTGTAATCCAACAAACTTTGGGGTCTCCAAATGACGTATACGCAGCAATCCCATGGCAGGGGCTGCTTTGACACATCCCATTCAGTCCAGGCTCCAACAGGTTCACTTTATTAGCCATTCATTGGCTGCGTCCCTGTGAGCGTGGCTATATTTATTTGCAGGACCTACAAAAAAATGGGGTAGGTTTGTTTTCTTCCATTAGCAATATTCTTTAAGGAGAACAGTCCCTTTACTGACTGTAAGAATAGTTGCACCTGAAAGACTGCAACTGAAACCTGTTTCCTTCCCACAATTTTTGTTCCCTTCCATGCGACGCTTGCACACGGGTTCGTTGTTTGAGGGAATCGACAATGCACACATTGCAGCCACAGGACCTGCCCTGCAAAAAAATGAGGGGGTTTAGTAGAGGATGTCTCCTGAGAGATGGGCAGCACATGCTGGTTTGTTATTGTAGGGCTGCTCTGGAATGGCAGGACAATATGGGACTGATTTAAATACATACGATTTAGAGATGACAAAGCCAGAAGGGACCAATATCATCACGTAGTCTGATCTGCATAGCACAGTCCATAGGACGGCCTTCCATTACTTCCTATCTGAACTACGGCAGCTCTTTTAGAAAAACATTGGCTCTGGATTTTAAACATGGCCAGTGACGGAGCAAGCCTGGGTAAGTTGTTCGACTGGTTAATTACCTTCGCAGTTATAAATCTATAATTTCTTTCTAGTCTAAACCTGTCCAGCTTCAGCTTCCAGCCGTTGGCTCTCGTGAGATCTCTTGTCTGCTAGACTGAAGAGCCCTGTATTACCAAATTTCTGTTCCCCATGTAGGGACCTAGAAACTGCATGCTTTTAAGCTGAACGGCTGGAGCTCCCTGAGTCTTTCCGTACACGGCAGGTTTGCTAATCCCGTCATCATTCTAATGGCTCCTCTCTGACTTGTCAATCCTCATCGTGCATAGCGGACACCAAAACCACACACAGCATTGCAGGAGCGGTAGCACCACCGCCAAATACAGAGGAATACTCACGATTGCCCTGCATCCAAGGACCACGTCAGCCCTTTTGGCCACAGCGTCTTCCCAGGAGCTCGTGTTCAGCTGATTACGACCTTACATATGGATGTATTAAAATGCATATTGTTTGCTTACGCCCAGCTTACCATGCGATCCCGATCGCTCTGTACCAGGGACCTGTCCTCCGCATTATTTACCACTCTCCCAAACTCTGTGTCATCTACAAAGTGTCTCAGATACCTATTTTATGTTTTCTTCCATGTCACTGATAAAAAGGCAAAGGGCCATAAACCAATCCCTAGGGTACCCTACGAGATACACAGCCGCTCAGTGAAGAGTCCCCATTTACAATTACATTTTGAGATCTGGCAGTTAGCCAGCTTTTAATCCATTTAATGTGTACCATGTTAATTTTATATTTTTCTAGTTTTTGAATCAAAATAGCAAGCAGTACCAAGTCAGACCCCTTACAGAAAACTATTACATCAATGCTATTACCTTTATCAACCAAACCTGTAATCTCCTCGGCATTAATTATATTAACCTCCTTTAAGTCTTTATTAATCAATTCTCCTATCTGCTGTTCCATTATTTTGCCTGGAATCGATGTCAGGCTGACAGGCCTATAATTATACAGGCCATCTCATTTACTCTTTTAAAATATAAGTACATTAGCTTTCTCCCTGTCCTCTGGAGCACCCCCAGCATTCCAAAACTTATTGCAAATCAACATTAACAGTCCAGAAAGCTCCTGGGCCAGTTCTTTTAAAACTCTTGGATGCAAGTTACCTAGACCTGCTGATTTGAAAATGTCAATGTTTGAAAGCTTTAACAGCTGCTGTTTAACATTCTCTTTAGTTACTGTTGAAATGAAAAACATTTCATCATCCTGGCTTTTTCCTAATCAGAGAACAGAAATATTTATTGACCATTTCTGTCTTTTCTGTACTATCATTGTCAATTCTACCATTTCCATCCAGCAATGAACCAATACTCCTGCTAGGACTCCAAAACCTCTTTAGTGTCTTTTTCCTCTGCTGGCCAAAGATTCCTCCTTGTGTCTTTCTGTGCTTCCTAGCTTCTAATTTAGATTCATTGCTGCTGTCATCTTCCCTTTTTCTCCATTTGTTATATACTGGGGGGTTGTTTTTGTTTTGTTTTTATAGCTGCTTTCACTTTCCCCCTAAGCTGGTTTGTTTTTTTTAATCACTGTAGCCCTATTATTTATTTAGTCTGTGTCTATCGTAGCCTCTACAGGCCCCAGTCATGGGCCAGAACCTCATGGTGCTGTGCAGACACAGTCCCTGCCCCAAACAGCTTACAGTCTCAATTCTTTCTTGCCTGTCTTTTGGCCATCTTAGTAAAATGTTTGTAAACAGTCCCCAATTATCATCCGCCTTTCTCGCTTCAAATTCTTTCTTCCTGCTGATTTGGCTCATAATGGTTTTCAGCTTTGTGAAATTGGCCCTTTTTAAAGCCCCAAATATATACATGGCTGGCCTGGACTTGATGCTGGTACATAACTAATGTACTCAAGTTAGGAGCCCTTGCGGCTAAGCAGCCACTAATTTGTTGTTCTCCGGTTAATTCCTCTTTAGCTGGCAAGATGAGGGCTAAGGCAGAAATCCCCCGGGTGGGATGCAGCACTTTTTGAGTTAGAAAAAAGATATCTGGAACAGCTTCTATAAGAAGGCGATGGATTCTGCAAACCAAGCCATTAAGAAAAATAAAGACACGCCAGGATAGGAGCCCTGAAACCCCAACCTTGTCCTTTTAAGGCTCCAGTCCTGCAACTGGATCCACACACACTGTACCTCTGCTCCTTGGCTTTCCTGGGGCTCTGCAGGGGGCTGCCTGTGGGGTCAGATTGCAGCAGTGAGACCTAAATGCTTCCGTGGCTGGAATCCCGCTTATCTAACAGTGATTAAAATTCCTCGCCAAGCACAAACTGCTCAGCCCCCTGCCCTCTTCCCCAGCCCGGTATCAAAGATCCCAGGTGGTGCCAAAGGGGACTTTTTTGGTTCACCTGCGCAAATCCCTCCCCTAACGCTCCGGAGCTCCCAGGCGGGGGTAGGGGAGAGAACCCAATGGCCCTCGGCCAAAAGGCTGTTTGCTCACACAGCTCACACCCACAAGAGTCACCGCAGACGGAAGTAGGGATGGAATGTGTGCATGACACATGCTTGCAAACTTCCCCAGCTCCTCAGTCCCTCTCCCTCCGCTCCCTGGTGCCCCTGGACTAGCCCAGCCGCTGTCAACATGGGGAACATAACGTGTGTTCCCCAGCCGCCGGGGAGATTCAGACACTCCTTCAGCAGGAAACCTTCCCTGAAGAAAGAGTAAGTAGATGGGCGTCGCTTTGATCCGGGCTTGTTTTAAAGTTATTCCCAGCCGGCTTTGCCCTGTGCAAGCCCCAGCCCTTCTCTGGATCCCTGGGGGCTGCAGACAGGCTGAGCAAAATGTGTCTGTTGCCCGGTTTCGCGTGGGGTTGGCCAGCCAGGAGCGAGCCCAGTTTGCAGCGAGGGCTTCTCAGGCTCTGGCGGGGGAACTGCCCGGTCACGTTGCCCCTGGGAGAAAGGGCTGGTTGGTTTCTTTCATTTGGATTTGAAACTGAAAACTCGTTCCCACGAGACTTGCCGGGGGGCTGCAGATGGATTTACTGGTGGCGCTAGTGATTCCTGGTTCTGACACTGATGGGTCACAAGTCCAAAAAAGTGAGTGATTGTAAAAGCCAGGCTCGGAGAGAGAGAGAGAGAGATGCTCCAGAGCCAGGCATTTTTAGCTACATAATGTGAACAGCATTTTCACCCTGAAAAGGGAGACGAGCCAGAGACTCCAGGAAGTCTTGTAGGGACTTTGCTATTGGTATCAATTTGTCCTGGAAGGCGCACAGTCAGATACTACGGTGATGGGCAGCAGCGGCACCCCGGAGATACATGGATAATAGTAGTGTTACACTGAGTCTCTAGGAAGGTCCCGTGCAAATAGCAGAAATATTGCAGATCTCTGCAGCCCCCACCCACTTGTTAAGCCCCATGATAACAAGGACGTAATCTGTATTGCTTCCTGCTATTCCCCACCCCCGGGTGTGTGTGTGAAGGGGGACCTTCCAAGAGTGCTGCCTACCAGGCATGTTCTAGGCTGCAGCGGGGAGCCGAGCCTTCCTCGAAGGTTGTGGTTTCCTTTTACGTTGTCTGAAGCTGGAAAAAAATCATTGCATTATTGATGGGATGCACCAGCTGGCTTCAGGAGATCATTCCTAAACCTTGTAGGCTCAGGGGTTTACAAACAAATGGACAAGATGTCAGGAGTGTTTCTCTTTTCCCTGACGTCGGTGTAAGTCGGCAATAATTCCGCCGAAGGAAGGCAGTTGCAATGGAGTTGTTCTGGGGTAAAACAGATGTAAGGGAGAGGAGAATCGGGCACAAGATCGCCGGCCCCAAGAAGCTCGCCGTGTAAAGGCCTGATCCTGTGTGTTGTAACTCCCATTGGCACTGCTGGGCTTTGAGGTCAGTCAGCAGCTTGCGGGATGGGGTCTTCAGTCCATTGCAGATGATAATTTGGTCCCCATAGCGTTAACTGTTGCAATGTGGTTTAAAGAGAGAAAACTGCTTAGGAATCCTGGCAAAAGCAGCCCCAATGACCCAAATGGTAAATTACAGCTGGTAGCGGCAGCAGGGCACATTAACATGGGCATGAGGGTGCGTCCGAAGGGGTCGGGATAGAACAGTCCTGGGATTCTGAGGACAGAGACAGGAAAGACACAAAGATGGAATAAAATGGAGTGGGTGAGTGCTGGTAAGACATCCCCAGCATAGCCTCCATCTCTTGCCTGGGGAAGCTGGGACGCATGGCCAAGCTAGAGATAGATGCAGGGCCAAGCTAGAGATGCAGACAGGGCTTGTTGAGCATTTTGGTTATGCAAAGATAAGTAAACAAAACAAAGACAAGCCAACAAGTGCCTGGAAAAGCCATTAAAATTCTTGCAGGCTGATTATCAGCCGTTTATTGGGCTGGGATGATTAGGAGGCTAGTGGCAAACTGCTTGTTTGGCTCGCCCGCTTCCTTATTTCTGAGCTGGGGTTTGCAATATACCAGCTTTGGCCTACATGTTTTTGTTTCTTTGCAGACAAGACAGCAAGAAGAAACTGGCCAGCCTCTTTGGTATTGAGTCAGGGCAGGAGAGAGACATGACCACAGACAAAATATTGCAGTATATTCCTGGGAAGGTAAGTACGAACACGTCCAGCCATCCCCTTGAACTAGGAGAAGTTATTTTCAGCTGTGGGGCTCACATACCTAGGGACACCTCTGTGCATGAGATGGGCAGGGGTTTCTGCACAGTGGGGTGGTAGCGCAGGTCTGGGCGAAGGAGATTAGAGGCTCGTGGGGACATTTGTAGCAAGAGCAGGGATCAGGAGCTGAGACCTATCTCCTTCCAGGCAGGTTAGCTCGCCACTCCAGGACTCTAATGCAGCATCCCATGGGTGGGGACCACGAAGCCCTGTCATCAACCTGAATATCTGGAATCTGAGATGCAGCGCTGGCAGGGAGGCAGGCAGGGACTCCGATGCACTCCCTCTGCTACTTAGTTATTTTGTTTTTAGGTCGAGGAAGGATAAGGGGAAATTAGAGAGAGCGTACAAAAGAGAGAATGATTCATTCCCATGCTGGAATGAGGCAGAGCTGCCAATGTATTAGCAATAGGCCGTGGGAAGGTGAAAGGTAGGGGCAAGTCTGTCCTACATACAAACTTTGCAGCCATGTCGCCCATTCCCAGCAGCCTGTCAATGGAAGCAGAGCTTATATTAGTAGTAGTAGTATTTATTTGTATTACGGTAGCATCTACAGGCCCCAGCCAAGATCAGGGCCCCATTGTGCTAGGTGCTGTCCATCTACTTGTTTGAACTAGAGCACTATCCTACCTGACAGGGCTGTGGGGAGCATAAATGTGAGGTTCCCAGTTGCTATGGTGATGGGTACCATGTCAATACCACGGATAGATTCTATAACCTCAGACTCCTGAGTCTTTGGTCTTGATGCCCACTAGTCTACCTCCAGTGAACACGGTGCAAATAGACAAGACGAGTGGGAGAGGAACCAGAGCTGGAGAGAGAGAAGTAATTTCACCAAGCAGGTCAGTGACAAGGCTAGAGAGTAGAACTTCGGTCTCCTGAGACCCAGCCCAGTGCCTTATCCACCAGACAGGCTTAGTTTAATGATGCTGTGCAAGGTAGAAGAATACCTGGTTTATGTCCATCAGCGGCCCCGTCTGCCCTTCGATCAGCCCTGGCCCTGGGCAGGGTCATACCTCTTTCCTCGGGTTCACTGAAGCTCCAGGCAGCCCCTGGAGAAGGGCAGGGACCCAGAGCCACCACTCTGCTTTCCACCCACAAACGCTAGGTTGCTGTAACCTTTTTGTAGGGAAAAGCTCCTGATTCCACACTGGATCCCTACCCATGTGGCTGGGCCCTTTGCCAGCCCCTACGACTTTACCTTTCATCATCTGGCACCAGAGGAGGAGGCAGGACTCCTGGGTTCTATTCCTGACTCTGCCACTGGCTCACTGTGTGACCTTGGGCAAGTCACATGCCTCACTTCTCCGTGCCTCAGTTTCCTCATCTGTATAATCAGGAACATGATGCTTCATCATGTCTGGGACGCATATGGAGCTCTACAGATGACAAGCGCTATGGAAGTGCTAAGTATCATTCCTCACCTGCTCGTCTTGTAACTGAGCTCAATAGGCCTCCAGCAGGATGGACACAGAAATAATTTCCTGGAGGAGCTGGGAGGACCCACGTGTGCTCTGAGCGCTGAGGGCACATCACAGGATCAGGACCTACGCTTGGCTTCCTCCAACGTTAGCAATACTTCCCCAAAGGAGGCAAGACGACGAATAGCCACATTCGCACAGGCCGGGAAAATGAAACCCACGAGCAGCGCAAGATCCCGAAGGACAACAGTATGTGTGTCCGTGCACTGGCAGATGTCTCCGCATCCCCCTCTGTGACTGATCCGCAGAAGACAGCTGACGGCTGCTGCCCTCAGCTAATGGACTTTGCCGTCTCACCCAAGTGGTCGATGTCTGTCCTTTGGTGGGAGAGGTCTCGGGTGCAACCCCAGCTGATCACACCCCTCAACCTGCTAAGGCCCAAACGCGGGGACACAAATGTGGGACATGGACCAAAAATGAGCCACACACCAATTTATTCATGAAGGAAACTTCCAATGAAGTGGGCTTCTCCCCTACATGGATGGTGCAGTGATTAGGGAACTGACTTAGGACATGGGTGACCCAGGGTCAAATCCCTGCTCTGCCGCTGACTCCCTGAGTGACTTTGGGCAAGTTGCTTTGCTTCGCTTCTCTGGGCCTCAGTGCCTCATCTGCAGAATGGAGATAATTAATTCTAAGGCCAAAAGGGACCATTGGACTCTTCTAGGCTGACCTCCTGCATAGCACAGGGATAGATTCTAGCACCTCAGATTCTTTAGTCTTGATGCCCAGGATCTTCCCCAATAGAAGTGATGGGGACCTCAGAGCTTTGTGGATGCCTGGGAACGTAGGCCCTAGAAACGGGCTGACCCTAGAAATGAGGGCCGCTGCTGCCGACCCAACCCGAGGCAAGTTGCATACGGAAGAGCCTCCATCTTATTTTGCTGTTGATGCCTCCAACCCCCGGAACTAATTACGCCACTTCCCAATCCAGGCCACTGTGGAGTCAAAACAAACTGGAGGAGGGAGGGAGAAGCCCAATTGCAAATCTGCTGCCTCGGTCCCTTTATTATTAACCAGCAGCATTCAGAGCCTTGGTGGCCTGGGGGGCTGCTGCTGCCATGGTTGGTGATTCAGCTGTAAGTCACTGACATTCCGCTGAGGGTCTGGAGGGGGCGAGGGGGTTAGTTATTAACTCACTCTACCTGTAGGATGAGGCACTGGAGACAGACAGCGAACATGTCAGGGCATTTGCGCTGCATTAGACTTGCCCGTCGCTGCTCTGCCAAATCCCGAGAGAGGAACTCGGTTTCCGAATCCCTGTGATGCATCAAACTCCCTGACGGAGGCAACAAAAACTAGCCCTGTTCAGCGAACCGGGGGCGGCGAGCCACAAATATAAACAGTCCCGGGGAAATAACAGCCAGCTGATGAGAGTTGCGAAAGGATGACAAAGCACGAAACTCTCGGTTCCTTTTATCTGGGCTGCAATCGGCAGGATTCCCATGGTTTCTGCTGAGAGAAGGGTGAGACTCTGCAATCGTCTCCTATCCCTTTCACTGTGAGGACGGCTTCACCTCCCCCAGCTAAGGCATGTTAAACTACAACTTGCCCTGTCTACCCTAGGGTTTAAAGTGTGCTTCTGGTCTGCCAGCCACGGTGTCGGATTTAAAACTCCTTCGATCCCAGTCTAGTCCGAGCTGTTATTAGGATCCAGCAGAACAGGGTTAATTAGCCCAGGGAGGTAACATATGGCTCGGTTAGTGCTGTGTTCCTATTGGCTAGGAGAGCCTGGGACCAGAAGAGGTGCAACCTAGTTGTCACTTGTGCCTGGGGGCTCCTCCAATTAAATCTGGGTGTGGCAGGGGTGCTGCAAAATGGGGCTGACCTCCCAGCTGGGTTGGGGCTGATAACAGGCTGCTCACAAACTCCCTGAGGTCCTAGCGAGTGCCTTGTGCTGCTTCGAGACACCAGCGTCTGCGATAGCTCTGGTGTCTGGCCCTGGGTTACATACGTTATTGCAGGTTGTGGAGGGTTCCCTGCTCTCACTTGCCTTTGGACAATTGTGTGTCTGCAAAGCGGTGAAAGTGGAACATGCCAGCAAAGGACAGCTCTAATTTATTATTAGCATGATTATTTACTATTAGCATGATTGTTCATGGTAGCACCAATGAGCCCCAGTGCGCTAGGGGCTGTACAGACGTAGAACTAAAACACAGTCTCTGCCCCAAAGAGCTAGTGAAAGGTTGTAATAAATAATTAAGCTGGGGTGGGGGGTGGGGGGCGGGAGGGAGGAGACAAACCTCTGGCCCAAGTTCCCCCTGCTGCGTATGGTTGCCCCATGGCTCCATTATACCTGTGGAAAGGGTCTCTAAGGCCACTGAGAAATTCCTCTGCGACATAGTGAATCCCCACGTGACATAGAGCTGGTATGGCAGGCTCTGTTATGTTCGTGGCACACACGAAGAGAAGTTCGTTAAAAACACAAATTTCTCTTGCTGGAAGGTTGTAAGATAACACTACCTAGCTTTCTCCTGGCTGCGCACAGCTCCTTCGAGTTGTTCAGCAGTCAGGAATTGCCAGAAGGCCACAGACCTCTGGTCACACCTCCTTTCCCCCAGGGATGCCCCAAACACCTCCCCTATGCTGGCAAGTGCCCCAAGGGGCTGGACAGTGTGGCATATTTGAAAAATGTGCTGGAATTGTAAACTGACACATCAAATTGTAAGGGGTTTCCTAGTCTTGTTGCAGGCATGGGGGCACTCTGTAGGGAAGTGTGCGATCAGAGAGTCTGAGCCAGCCAGCCTAGAGTAAGGTGGGGAGAGTTGAGCCTCTCTTTTTTTTTTTTAGGGAGCAGCCTGCTTTGTCTCTCTCTGGTTTTTGGTTTTGTGTGTTGTTGTTCTGAATTCTAAGAAATGAAGTAATGTTATCTTACAACCTTCCAGCAAGAGTATTTGTGTTTTTAATGAACTTCTCTTTGTGTGTGCCACGAAAATAACAGAGCCTGCCATACCAGCTCTATGTCACGTGGGGATTCACTATGTCGCAGAGGAATTTCTCAGTGGCCTTAGAGACCCTTTCCACAGGTATAATGGAGCCATGGGGCAACCATACGCTTGTCCCAGAGAAGGCAGAGCTGAAGCTGATGCTGCAAACATGAAGGCAGTGTCGTCTCAGTCTGGGTTTGTCTTTTAGTCATCCCCATCACATCATAGGAGAGATCACATTGTCTCTCTCTCACACTGGGGCAGCTGATCACAGATTGATGGGAAAGATTTGACAGCATTACAAAGAGTTCTTGTTCCTTGTGCAGAGTGAGATCTCCTGAGCTGGGGTTAGTCAGCCTCCTTCTCTAAAACTGGGGACAGAGGAAATCACAGATGGGCAAAATAGATGCGGTAACATCTCGCTCTCCCCGTGGTCCCCTCTGTGGCCAGAGCAGGATGTTTGCTGATGCTTTGTGCAGTCTTGATTTAAGTCTCCCACAGAGAAATATGACCCGCTCTATGAGTGTGTGCGGTGTGACCTACTGGTTAGAACACTGGATTGGGATTTAGGAGACCTGGGTTCTGTTCATGGCTCTGTCATTGGCCTGCTGGGTGACCTTGGGCAAGTCACGTCCCCTTGGTGCCTCAGTTTCTCCACCTGTAAAATGGGGATTACAATACCGCCCTCCTTTGTCAAGCGCTTTGAGAGCTACTGATGACAAGTGCTAGATAAGATCTAGGCATTACTATTTTTACGGCGTGAGGTGCTGTACAAACACACAGCGCTTGCCTGCACTAGGCGAGTTCCCCCCAGGGATAGTCTGAGTGCTCCTGTTAACTCATGTGTCCACACAAACACCTCACTCACATGCAGTGGTGGCTATAGCTGGCACAACTGCGGTGGGAGGGGCATAGGGCAGACCTGATGTCAACTTCCTTTGAGAGCCATTGACTTGACCTATCTGGAGTGTGGGTGCAGTGATAAGAAGCTACGCCAAGGATTGTGTCATCCTAGCTATGCTGTGGTGGATGTACATCCTGGCTCCAGACGGGCGTAGGGGATGAAGCCTCAATTCCAGTTAGAGTTAGACAGGGAGTGGAGCTCAGGGTGCAATCAGAGCTAGGGTCTGAGGTTGGATTAAATGGTGCCAAACTTTCTTTTGGTGCTTTCGTGAGTTTTTGGATCTAAACTCTCATGAGCCCAGCCCTTCCTTGAATCCTCAGTCTCTTCTGAGCGGTCCATTAGTTACTTCACTTTTGGTTTTATACAAACGCCTCAGCAAAGGGCACCCAGGCAAAGTCCAGGGCTCCCGCTAGCTAAAAAACAGAAAAACACCAGGAGAGACCACGTAAAAATTGACCAAAGCAGCCCAAGGCCATCCCACCTGACTACATATCAGCAGCTGATCATCAGTCATGTGACTAATACAGCTTCAAAAATGCACTTCCCCATTAGACAGAAATCCCACTCTCAGTCCTTGGCTGATACCCACACAAACAAATCAGACCCTTTCTGGGTTTTGATCCAGCCCAGAACCAAACGGTGTGGGTCCGGATCCTGGAATTTTAATCTGACCTTCCCATTCATAGTCAGTTGGATCAATCACTGCAGTTTTCGCTGTCTTCTAATTGCCCCTCATCACAACTTTTCTTGTTTCGGGCTCATGCTGGCCGTGCCTACAGCCAACCTTTTGTAATATGCCAGCGTTGCAGCTCTATTGAGGGTGGCAGCGGCTGGAGCGCTAACCGAGGAGCAGGTCTAGAGAATACAGTGATTTGAATACAGGCTGCTTTACACACACTTTTCATTCCAACTTGATGAGTTTAGTTATTAGTGTGATGATTTCCGCCCCCCCCCCACACACACATAGTAATACAACCCCTCATGTGGATGAAGTTACACCATTATAAATGTATATCTTATTCCCCTTCAGGAATACCTATAACGGTATAAGCACCTTTTATACTGATATAACTGTGTCCACACTGGTGATGGTTGTAGCATTTAACTAGACTGGTGTCGTTAAAGTGCTCCCACATTGGTGTCTTAAATAATGCACTGATTGGCCATGGGAAATGCCAAGTAGCTTCCTAATGTTAGAATTGTTTAAATGAGATTCCAGATTGTTATGCTGCCATGTTGTTGCTGTTTATATATATTATATACAATTCAGCAGCAGGAGGGGTTCTCGAAAGGAGACCAAAAAGGTATAAAATATAATTCACCACTAAGCACAGACCTTCCACGACCACTTGCCACTCCCATCCATTAACCTTCCATTGATACCGATGGAATGGAAGGACATACCTAGGACTTGTGGCTGCACAGCTGGTGCCTTGTACCTGGGTGTGCTGGGACCTTCAGCAGAAGGGCAAGCAATTAAAGGGACACTGCTTACAATTCCTAGATTCAATCATCCTAACTTGTTGGTGCTATTACAAGCGACACCCTAGGCGATTCAAATGGAAATAAATTTAAAAATCCAATTGACTTCTTACTCTTAACAATTTCTCTCCCTGTGGTCCCCAACCTGCTAGGAAATTTGTGCTGGTGGAGCACAGCACCTGTACAGCATCTTACTGAAGTTAACAAGGCTCGATGTAGAACGGGAGGGCCCAAGTCAGTTTCACTTTATGGTCAGCATCTGTTTCTAGTATACTGGCATTAGAAAAGGTTCAGAGAAGGGCAACTAAAATGATTAGGGGTTTGGAATGGGTCCCATATGAGAAGAGATTAAAGAGGCTAGGACTTTTCAGCTTGGAAAGAGGAGACTAAAGGGGGATATGATAGAGGTATATAAAATCATGAGTGATGTGGAGAAAGTGAATAAGGAAAAGTTATTTACTTGTTCCCATAATATAAGAACTAGGGGCCACCAAATGAAATTAATGGGCAGCAGGTTTAAAACAAATAAAAGGAAGTTCTTCACGCAGCGCACAGTCAACTTGTAGAACTCCTTGCCTGAGGAGGTTGTGAAGGTTAGGACTATAACAGGGTTTAAAAGAGAGCTGGATAAATTCATGGTGGTTAAGTCCATTAATGGCTATTAGCCAGGATGGGTAAGGTATGGTGTCCCTAGCCCCCTTTGTCAGAGGGTGGTGATGGACGGCAGGAGAGAGATCACTTGATCATTACCTGTTAAGTTTACTCCCTCTGGGGCACCTGGCATTGGCCACTGTCGGTAGACAGGATACTGGGCTGGATGGACCTTTGGTCTGACTCAGTACGGCCGTTCTTATGTTCTTAGTCAATTTCTGTTTCTCGATCTCATGTGCTAGCACAAGACTGCAGTGTTGGTTAGGCAGCTGGGCTGCTGGGACCACTGCTTCTCACACTGTTCACAATCATCTCATTTGTTACTTTGTGCTCCCTCCCCCGCGCTGTGTTTTCTCTCTCATCTTATCCGTCGATTGTAAGCTCTATCGGACAGGGGCTCTTTTTGGTTCTGCATTTACACAGCGCCTAGCACAGGGGTTCTCAGACTTTTGTCCTGGTGACCCCTTTCACATAGCAAGTCTCTGAGTGCGACCCCCTCCCTTGTACATTAAAAACACTTGTTTATCTATTTAACACCATTATAAATGCTGGCGGCAAAGCGGGGTTTGGGGTGGAGGCTGACAGTTCGTGACCCCCCATGTAATAACCTCGTGACCCCCTGAGGGGTCCTGACCCCCAGTTTGAGAACCCCTGGCCTAGCACAATGGGGCTGTGGTTCACGACTGGGCCTACTGGGGGGCACTACCACAACACGTATCAGATCTCAAAAGAATAACATTTGGCTGGCAAACACTGGACGGGGAATTTCTAGATGAAAATGCAAATGAACAGCTGAATGGGGTGGAAGTAAAAGCAGAAACGAATTGGATAATTTATGTTGGTTTTAAGTTATTTTTACAAGGACTGAAATTTGGAGCCAAATTCGACTTGTCCATGTCCCTATGAGAGCTCCGATGTCTTAACGCCCCTCAGGACACCATGCATGCTGAACAGCTTTGTTGTTATCAGCCTGTATTCTTTATTGCTTCCAGGACTGGCAGCTGATCAGTCAGCCCTCCACCGCGGCCTGTAGCAAATATTTAATCTTTCTTCTGCGCTTAATTGCCGCTCCATGAGCTCATTAATTGGCAGTTAGCAGGTTCCCACCTCCAGTCACATGTTCTCTGACAGATGCTGATTAGTCTGCAGTTGGAAACCAGAGGAAAGCATTCGGATGAAGCCCTCTGGGGCACTGGGGGATTTTACTTGGGCCTGACAAAAAGTAATTAACTAGATTCAATTAAGCTGTGAAAGGAACTCCCGGCTTTTGCAGATAAAGGACTCCAAAAACCATTAGCAGCCTGTCACTGGTTAACCAGTTCCTCTCTTCCTGATGGGTGAGCTCACCTAGGCGGCAGCAGAATGGGTCTGGTTAGTGGCTGCAGCTCTTCGTTTATCATGGGGCTTTTGCAGCTGTCTCCTTGGCACCGAGCATTACAAATGGGCACATGTGGATTAGTCTGGTTCTCCATCAGCTCTGAGGAAGCGCTGGCTGTTTGGGCTGCCCTGTATGTACAGGGCTGTCGGTTTGTCACTCGACCCCCCCATCTATCTGCAGCGCCTGCGTCTGGATTTGTTGTTCCTGGAAACGCTGCTCTGGAAAGAAAGATCTTCTGACACTTAAGCCTTAATTTCCCCCCCCCCCCCCCCCATCTAATACTGTCATGTGTTTGGTAGCCCTGCCACCTGGAGAGGGGGGTGCTGCTGGATGACCTCCCTGCTTGGCAAGTATGTGATACAAACCCTATCGCGGCCTCCTCATGGAGCAGATTTCCCTTCCAGCTGAGCTGGGACATGGACATCTCAGAGAGCAAATTCTTATGCCCACCTGATCACAGGCTATGGGCAGGCTCGATTGGGTGCTCGTGCATCTTAAGAACTTCTAGAACAAAGGAGATTTGGGGTGGAGGAAGGAAGCCACCCCATCCCCCCTCCGCCCCCTGCTTCCAGATAATCCATAAAGGCAAGGTGAGCCTTGGTGTACACGGCCCTTGTAGGACACAGGGTGTCTCATGCCCCCATGCAGCCTCTCCCTGGCCTGCTCTGTTTGCAGCACAATTGCAATGGTTCATCTGACCTCCAGGACTCAAGCACAAGCCGACTGAGGGCATCAGGATGTGAGTCTAAGTGAGGCACATCCCCCCGAAACAACATGCACTGAAATTGCTCTTTCCAAAAGAAATTCTCAGGGACTGTATGTTGGATGCTAGTCCTGCTGGAGAGGGCTCAGAAGATCCTGCAGTGATGGGCACCAGAACAGAATAGTGTGTGAACCTCACAGCCCAGCTCATTGCACAACAGGAGAAATTTCCGTACACCTGGGACTCAGGAAATGGTGCAAGCAGCATCCCCTGAGATTGCCAGACCACGCCTTTATGTCTGTCTCTTCCCAGCCCTCTGGCTCCCACCGGCTCCTCCTAACCTTTTCCAGAGGATGCATCACAGTGGCCTTTACGGAGGGCAACTTCAGCCAGGGGATTCAGCCTTGAATTTGTTGAGCCACCAGGAGCTCCCTAGAATAAACCATTTCTGGAGGAGCCCTCTTTTCCACCATGTTCCGTTAGGCCAAGTTCATTTGGGGCCTGACCCAATGGCCATTGTCAATGGACAGGATCCCATTGCCTTCAGCGGGCATTACGGCCAACATGCCTTCTGCTCCTTGTGCTAGACCAGTAGTTGTCAAGTTGTGCTCTGTGGAGGTGGTACGCACACAGCCTGCTTTCGACACAATGCACTGGGCAGCTGAGCAATGCTTGTGGCTACTAGCTGCAGCCCAGTCTCTCTCTCTCACTCTCTTATGGTTACCAGAGGCTTCTTTTTTGTTTTAATCGACTTCTCCCCATGTCTGCATCCTGCATGGCTCTTGTTGTGCCTTTCTGGTGTGGATTGGACGGGGAGCAGACACGCAATGGGAGGGAATTTAGCTCCAAGGTGTTCTGGGAGAAATTAGAGCAGGGGAAGCTGCAGAGAACACGGATGGGTGTGGTAGCATAGGGCTGATCCCAATAAATATGAAACCCTGTGTCCAGATAGCTATTAGCAGCTATAAACAGCACGGATTTAAAAACACAGTAGGAGGGGGATGTAATCGATCAGCCGGGAGAGGTGGGTAGGAGGAAGCCCAGGCAAAGCTGAACCAAAGAAACTGCACAAAGGTTTATAAACTGCGACCACTTGGCTGTGCACAGCTTGGGTCACTCCTTGTCCAAGTGAACTGGGTTCGGGCCACATTAAACCAATCAGCTTGGTGAGTGGAGCGTGACTGCAAAGTTGAGAGGCCTAAAATGTATAACTTGTTTCAACCAACCAGATGATCCGAGTTTGTTTTAAAATATCCCCTGGATAGTGAGGGAACCAAGTCTTGCAGCAGTAATAAAATCCCAGCTCCCAGGCTGGCATGGAGACCTAACAACAAACAACCTAGCCAGGGCACTCACCCCAGGACCCCTTTCTAAAGAAAGGCAGCTCTGCTAATGTCTCTTGCAGATGTTGATGGGCCCCACCAGCACTCAGCTCTGTGATTATTTTTTTCCTTGGTACAGAATATCACGAACCAGGAAAATCAAAAGGAAAACTTGGACCAGCGGTTTCCCAGCCTGTTCAAGAAAGGGCGGAGGAAGACAGTTGTAAGAAATCTGGGGAAAATTATCTATTACTCCAAGGTCAAATTTAAATTCCAGCACTGCCAGGTAAGCCCCGGTGCATCTGGATGCATACAGTGTAACTGCACAGGTCTCTTTCTCCTGGTAACGGAGAGGAGATGGAGCTGATCAATCTCAGTAGAGAAAAAGATTGTTTGAAAAGTAACCTGATTCTCCTCCCAGGGATGGATCCAACGGTGCCTGGAATAATGATAAACATGGTGCTTTCAGCTCACTCACATCGGCTAGGATGCTGCCCTACTGAAATCAGGGCAAGATTTCAATGGGAGCAGGATCAGCCTATATTTCTGAGGGTTGGTTGTGGGGCTTGGAGTGGCGGAATGCTGGGGGTCTCTTCCACAACACAAACTTCATTCATTTTTGAAGGAGGGGTTGGCATCTTGGGAGCCCTTTGAAGTATTTAGGGACTTGGGGCTGCTGAGCCATGTGGTCCTGCCTTAACCTACCACTGTTGGGCCCGGGAATAGAGGGTTGCTCTGGGATAGGGGGATCTCAGGAAGGTTTATCCTCTAGCCTGTGGGATGCTGTGGAGGAGGTTTTGTTCCCATACCGTGCACAGGTAACTTAGGGCTCAGGTGCTTCTACCAGGTCTGAGAATTTGGCCTTGCTTTCATGGTTAGCAGCTGTGCCTGGAAACAGAATGGGTCTTTCCTTTGGTTACTGACCGAAATGGTTCTTCGGCCCATTATCCAGTAAACCCCGCAGTGCAGAGTGAAGCCTGGGGAAGGTATCTCCCCTGAGGCAAACCTCACCGTGTCCTTTTCCCACAGGAGGTGAACGACTGCTACTTGGAACTGTTCCAGTCCTACCTGTACTTTCAGTCTGTTGGCTCGAATGGATTGACCTATCAGGTAACGTGTCTCTGCACTGCCATGAAATGAAGGGGTAGGTATCAGTCAAGAGGGAGCATGGTCTATTAGCACACTGGATGGGGAGTCAGGAGATCTGGGTTCTGTTCCTGGATCTGCCACATGACCTCAGCCAAGTCATGTCCCTCAGTTTCCCCTCCCACCCTTTGTCTGTCTGGTCCATGCAGACTGGAAGCTCTTCAGCCCAGGGGCTGTGTTTGTACAGCACCTAGCACACCAGGGGCCTGAAGATGCTACTGTAATGCAAATAAATAAAAATAATACTTACGCACCCAAGTAAGTGGCCAGAAATGCTGAACGCCCAGAAAGTCCCGTTGGCCTTAACGAGAGCTGTAGTGTGCACAGCACTTTTGAAAATCAAATGACTTATTTAGGTGCCTGGATATGGTTTTAGGAGCCTAACTGTAGCACCTTTAAAAAAACAAAAAAATCTTGGCCTTCAAGCACAAGGTACAAGAGAGAAGCAGGGGGAGGGGGAGGTATGGGGAGGATACTTGAAGTCAGCCTTGCAAAATGGGGATGAAAACTTACCCCAGGCCCCAAATCTGTTTACCCATCTTTTACTGTGATGCTGCCGATAAGGAAAAAACAAAGGAGATTTTGTATGTCCTTCCAAAACAAAGCACTCCCCTCCCTCAGCAAGTAAAATTGTGCAAGGCTGTTTTGCAGATGTTTGCAGAATCCAGCCCTTTCTGAAATGATTTATTGCCTTCTAAGTCACTTGAGGTAAATTCATTATGACAAGGCAACCTCTTGAGTCACCCAGCAAACCGGCCTTCAAGTGTGAAGACACATTGTCAAGATATAAACCGGATTTAAAAATCCTTTGTCTCTGTTACTAACAGTCCCTTAGACTAATACGGAGGGAATTATAAAAGAATTAATGCATCAGTATTGACACCTAGCTATTATGGTGGTCAGTGCTCCTCACAGCTCGGATTTAGAGAGGTATTTTAAGTACATGCCTAACTATGAGCACTTGGGCTGAATTCACACGTCACCATTATGCTGTTTGTTTACATTTTGCAAACTGCTCAGTTGGGACATTGAAAGTAGCCTGGTCAATTTTCCTTTCTATCTATAGTCAGTTTCACTTTCGGATTCTTTTGCACTAGCCCAGCACTGTTTGGTTTGGGTTTCCATGACTGCAGAGGAACATTTTAAAACAACAAGATCCTGTTCTCATTGATGTTAAAGACGAAGGATGAAATCTTGATCCCCTCCCTGAAGTAAATGGGAGTTGACTAAGGTCTGATGCTCATTTATACATAGGTCCCTTTGCAGTGGAACGAGGCCTTGTATTAGAGTAAAGAGAATCAGGCCCAAAACATTTCCCTTCGGAGGAGGTTTTGCAAGCTAACAGTCTGAGCCCAAACTGCCTGATGGTGCCTGTTTGAAGACATCAGATCCTTTTGGAAGGAGGGCTTTGGCACCAAAAGGCAAGCTGCCGAGGTAATAACGGTGCGTTCTGCTTATGCAGGGGCTGCTGCCGCTGAAAGAGCTGAGCGTGTGTGAAACCGAAAAGGCAAAGAGCGCAGAGCGGGAGGAACATGCGTTCCGCATTACAGGTTAGTGCTGCTTTGCTCTGGCTTGAGGAGAGAATGAAGCCGGAGTTGGTCGTGATGTGGCCTTGCTTTGTGGGAAGCCCCATCCCAAGGGGAAAGGGTGCTTCAGAGAATAGGGTTGAACCGCACAGAGTGTTAACCTTATTATGACCCTTATCTGACAGCCCATCTCCCCCATATCTCTCTGCTCTCAAACCTCCCTTCTAGGACAATGTCCAGAACTGCAAGGAAAGAACCTAGCGGTAGAGTGGTCTGGTGGTTAAGGCTGACTGGGACCCAAAGATGCGCATTCCGTTCCCAGTCCTGTGTGTTTCTGGGCAAGTCACTCAGTTTCTTCGTGCCTTGGGGTGCCCAGTTTCATCCTGACACAGGGATAAGCTTCATCCTGGGTGCCCAGTTTCATCCTGGGTGCCCAGTTTCATCCTGACACAGCTCCCTTTGGCTGTGTGGTTTGTTTCAACTATAAGCTCTTAAAGGCAGGGACTGTCTCCTGCTGTGTGTATGTATAGCACCTTGCACAGTGGGGCCAATTGGGACCCCTCTCATATAGAAAACTAATAACAATAGCAATGAGAGACGCTCTTTATCCTCAGTCGGTAGCATCAGAACTGCCCTATCAGGACTTGATAGCCATCAATCAACTTCCCTTCTGCCAAAGTCCTCCGTCCTTTTTTTGAATTTTATTCTGAGTCATCTCGCATTATAAAAGGCTTCCTGGGATAACAAACCTGTCTTCCCAGCAGCTGAAGGCTCACTGGGGCTTAGTCATTGTTGAATCATGGCAGTCCAGAGCCACCGAGAGTGGTAGGCAGAGGTAACTAACAACCACATAAAGATACGGAGCTAGCAAAGCTAATCTGTGCCCGGTGCCTGGGGTCTACGTGCTCAGGTGAGCCAGGCTGGAAAATGAGTCATAGAACCACCCCACAGCAAAAACATTTTTTTTAACCTAAATCAAAGGGACATTCCATTCTACCAGATCCCATAAACCCCTTTGGCCAGTCTCTCAGGGGCTGGGGATCTGTGCATCTTGGAGCTCAAGAAACATCCCCAATAGGGAGGGATGGACTCGTTCTGCCGGATTTCAAACACCCACGAATGTTGTAGGTAGGGAAGCTGGACTCAAACTTTGCGAGGCTGTTGTCCCGCTGAAGAAAGGGGGTTGACAAAGCAGCAGGGGAGGCAGAGGAATTCAGATACAAATCCTGAATCCAGTCCCCGCTGGGCCTGGCTATCAGCCCATCCCACGAACACACATGACTGTGGTCTCCCTGATGTAGAGCAAGGTCGCTCTTCCATGTTTGATTCTACTTGTTCAATGTGACTGGCCCTTGGGGGAGGCTGGAATGTGAACTCGCACTGCAGGGAAAAGGTCCGCCACCTTTAGTAGCTCAAGAAATAGATTCTGAGGTTTGCGAAACCTCCCTCGCCCCCAAGGCTGCTATATTCCAAATGGCAAACCAGGATATCCCGGGAACTCTTTGGCGGGTCACAGCCTCGTGGCTCAGGATTTCCTGGGCAGTATGTTCTCTTCCCTCACCCACCGCCAGTGCCCCAGTGCTCAGGTATCAATTCATCTGCATGTGCAGCAAAACTGCCTCTATGTCTCTGCTCCAGTTTGGGCCAGTGTGAGTCTGTCTCCACAGCAAGCGGCAACCCATGGGAGTGAGACTCAAAGCCCAGGTCAACCGACTCCGTCTCTACGGTGATAAAAATAGCAGGTTCTGAGACTCACCTCCCTGGGCTGCCATGTACCTTGTGAGATGTTCAAACCACATTCAGATGCGCAGTCCTCCAGAGATTCAGATCAAAGATGTTGCAGGAAACCTGGACATAATTTACAGTGAGGCGTTTTAATGCATTAATGCAATAATATATTGCACTAAGCAAACTGTGTGGTTAGGCAGCTGGTGTGACCACTGCTTATCCTGCTGCCTGGGCGTGTCTCTGATCTAGCACACGAAAAGATCCCATGGCTGGAAGTTGAAGCAAGACAGTTTCAGACTAGAAATAAGACACACATCTTTAACAGTGAGGGTAATTAGTCACTGGAACAGCTTAGCCAGGGCTGTGGTGGATTCTCCATTGCAGGCAATTTTGAAACCAAGCTGGGATGTGTTTCTAAAAGATCTGCTCTGGTTCCAGCAGGAATTAACTCAGGGAAGTCCTACAGCCTGTGTACGCTGTAGGTGATCACAGAGTTTCCTTCTGGCCTTAGAATCTATGAAGCGTTACATCATTGTTGCTCCCCTGATCTGTTTTTTTGTATCCAGCTGTTGACTCTCGTCTTCTACTTGGACTGGAAGCTCTGTGGCGCAGGGACCTTCTCTTTGTTCTGAGTGTCCAGCGCCTTGCACGAAGGGGCCCCAATCCATTACTGGGACCCCTAAGCACTACCATAATATGAATACATATAGAAGGGGGTGGGGATAGGAAGAAATAGTGATACTTAGTGCTTTGAAAATGGAAAGAGCTGTACAAACATGCACTCAGGAATCCTCACCTCCCTCTGCGAGGCCATTAAGTATTATTCCCCTTCTAGAGAGGGAGAAACAGAGGCACAGAGAGGATAAGTGACATGCCCAAGGTTACACAGGGAATCAGTGGCAAAGCTGAGGAGAGACCCTCTGGTTCTTAACTCTTAGTCCAGGGCTTTAGTCACAAGACCATCCCCTGCTGAAAGCCAGTGACTTTGACAGGGTCCTATGAATTCCTGTGCCTCTCCTGTGCAATTCTGCAGCCTCTGCAGCTGCTGGCAACTGTGTAATGATTGGTATCATCATCGGACGCTGCCAGCCAGTAGTGGAGAAGCCATGTAAGGACGGAGCTCTCTAATGTATGCAGAAGTCCTCTAGTGCCTCTGATCTCTGACAGGCTTCTAAGAACGAGAGGGCTGGCAGCCAGCGTTGGGTTCCTAACCCAGAGTGTATCTCTGCTCGACACTTTCACCCCTGCACCTGCTCCTCCCCCCAATAATTTCCACTCTTGGTTTCTTAGTGCAGCAAGAGTTGGTTTGGTAATAAACCTGTCATATCTAGGAAAGCACCATATGCCACAATGGCTTGCATCAGTGTCCTTCAGCCTATGGGCCCTACCACATTAGTGCCAGGGGAGAGCCGGAGGATGTGGAGCGGAAGAGAGGAACTCGGGGGCTGGGAAAGGTTCATAAACCTGGATGCACCCTGACTCCAGAGCAGACTTACTCTTGGGGCGCTGGGGAATGCAGAAGGTGACTCCTTGAGCTACCGCCCCCCCTTCCCTGCTCTAGTGTCACAGCCACCCGAGCAGCTGGTCACAGGAGCTCAGAATATGTCCCAGGGCTTCAGGCTGAGACATTAATTTCTTTTCTCTTTTTCTCTCCCTTTGAGGCTTAGCTGGGATGTGGCAACAAAAATAGCCACTGGACGGTTTTCCTGGCTAGTCTTTGAGAAAGGTGTAAAAACAAACCCAGTGGGAGGTCAAGGGTCATGCCCTATTCATGGAGCAGGGTACTGGGCATCTGGCTAGGTACTTGTGTTGCCCCTCTGACCACAGAGTCTGAACACGTCAGGCATTCACGTATTTATCCCCATAACATGCCTGGGAGGGAGGGCAGTGCTATTAGCCCCACTTTACAGATCGGGAAACTGAGGCACCGAGGCTGAGTGACTTGCCACAAGGTCAAACAGGGAATCCAACCTAGTTCCTATGAATCTCATTTCAGCTCCAGACAGTCTAGGTTCTATTCCTGTCCCGACACATTATGTGACATGATTAAAATCAGAGATCCTAGACAGATTGTGGCCCCCCATTGTACTAGTTGCTGTGTAAACTCACATAATAAAGAGGCTGTTCCTGCCCTAAAGAACTTGCAGTCTAAAGGAGCATGTCACTTAACCGCTCTGTGCCTTAATATCCCCACCTGTACAATGAACATAGTGGCACTTTTTCTGCCTTACAGGGGTGTTGAGAGGCTTAATTCATTAACGCTTGTAAAACAGGTTGGGATTCTGAGATGAAAGATTCCACGGAAGGGCAAAGTATCACCCTGATGAGGATGATTTTTTATGATGGCATACTGTGAATTTGCTCATCTCAATGCTCCCCAGCCGTGCAGACGCTAAAATCAGAATCTTATTTACAGTGCATCTAATACAGTTTTAATGAGAGGCATCTAGTTAATTATTAATGGTGGCGAACATTACGCAGCCAGCCGGAAGTAGTTTATTTACGTCACCAGGGTGTTATCATAGTGACTGGGAAGAGGTGAGAGAGACGTTTGGTATGCACACTAAGCAAATGACAGCTTGAAATATTAAAATCAGCAGTGGCTAGCGTCATTCCATACAGCAAGGCTATGTCTGAGAGCAGTTATACATTGTCTGGCACAAATTTTATTTGGTAACGCAATAAGCAAAAAGCTCGGTAGAGCTACTGCAGTCATAGATGTGAATTTACGACAAAAACGTGAAAGTGACAAATACATAACAAATGGGTTAACAGTAATATGCTATTTGGTGAATTTGTGAACATGTTGCCTGGGATTGGTGCAATTGTGTATTTGCCTTTAACGGCAATTGAAACATTGCTCACATTTATGGAGGGTTTTTAAAAATTCAGCAGCCAGCAGTGAAAGTTTGCCACAACAGAGGAAATCCCAACTGCTTTTATTAAGGGAACACTTTAAGATTATTTTAAAAAAATACTATAAAAATGTTTATTCTTTTACCTATAATCTTTACATAGGAAAGAACATTAAAAATTGGACCGACTTTGCCCTATTGTTTGTTTTAATTTTTGTGCGTACAGCTTAGACTCAGATCGTGAAAATAGACTGTTCCATCTCCCTTTTGTTTCTAGCCTCTGGCTGGTCAATTTCTCATGCACTAGCACATTGCTGCAGTGTTTGGGTTGCAGAGGAATTTTAAAAACACTTTTTTGGACTGGATGTTTGTACGAAATAAAAACATTTGCAGCGATCTCAAGTTTCACCAAAGCTGTGTTTTTATACTGCCTACATTTGGGATCCAATTCTACCTGACAGGGCCCCTTTAAGAACTATATTAGCAAAGCTGGAAAACTCTCCTCTTACAAAATTCTCCCAGCAACATGAGACCTTAGGCTCAGCCAATGACAAGTATTACATCATCAGAACAACCTCTCTCATTGGCTGAGCACAGTACACTGTTGCCTAGCAACCAGGGAGAGCTGATTAACCCTTTGGTGCACTTAGCATTTTGCTGTATATACTCAGATCATCTTCTGCCTTGGGTCCCTAGGTCCCCTGCTGAACCCCCTTATCGTGTACTGCCCCAGCGAGTCGGAGCTCAAGCGATGGCTTTATCACCTGGAGAAACAGATACAGCTGAATGGGGGAAACCTGGACGGGTCCTTCCTATCTCAGGTTAGTGACGTGGGCCGTGGTCGGGAACCGGATGATCTCAGGCTTTCAATCAGTTGTTCTTAACCTTCTGCGTACCTTGGCCTTGCTATCAGGCACACTCAGAGCCCATCTTTCTCTGTGTCCCAGAATCCTTTGTGCCACCATGACGCAGTGGTTTACTCCTGATATCTGGGGACCCGGGTAAAGCAGCTGAGCACTTCAGCGGGGAGTGGGAGCACCTCAAATTCCCCTCCCCAGATGCAACCACTTCCGTTGACTAGTGTACACTATTAATTGCAAGTGCCAGAGGCTGCTGATATGCAGGACACCTGGGCTTCAGGTGCGGTTCTGATCTCATTCTCCATGGGCCAGCAGGAGCTGGAAGCACAGGGGAAGCAGGAGGGAAAGCAAGATGCCTTGCCTTGCTCAGTAGTAACCCCTTCTGGTATTATGGAGAAGTGCCGAGCCAGGTTTGGAAGAGAATACTGGCTTGGAATGGTGATGACAGATGATAACTTTGCCCTGCTACAGCACCTTCCGTTTGAGGACCTCCAAGCACCTTGCATGCATTTATTTAAGCCCCTCAACACCCTTATGAGGCAGCTGATTATTATCCTCACCATTTCACAGGGGGGGAAATTGATGCACCAACAGGGTTAAGTAACTCTCCCAAGGTCACACAATCAGGTAGTGGCAGAGCCAGGGCTGGAACCCAGGGGTCCTCCTGACGCCCAGTCCCTTGATCCAACTTATCACTTGTAGCGATCAGGTAAGGGGGGCTAAAGTAGAGAGAAGGGAAATCATCAAAGATTGGGGAAAGAGGGGAAATGGTACCGCTGTCCGATTCCTTTCCAGTTGCAAGGGAAAGCCTTGCTCCATCAGGTTTAGCAGTCTGAGCTGGGTGGGCCTGGGCTGCACTCACAGCTAGACGTCATGTGTACCTGAGAGATAAAATGTATAATACCGACTGGCTGTTCCCACAGCTACCTGTCCAATCAGAGGCCCGTTCAAAGGCCTTCACCTAGAAACTCTTTCTGGGCAAAATCTCTCCTGCCGTGCCAAACCACCAGCGCAGCCACCCTCGTCAGTTTGCTCCCAGCATGAATCATCGGGCCTGGTACACAGAAGAGCAAGGCTGTCTGGCAGGAGCCGTCTGACAGGCCAACCACTCATAATTTCCAGTCGGCTTCTAACAGCTGAGCGCTCGCTGCTGCAAAGGGGAAAAGCGAGCAATGATTTCCACACCCATCAAACATCTCTCAGCCCCCGTCACCAGGAGCAGACAGGAAATCAGCCGTCAGCCGAGAGAACCTGCCTAACGAGTCCGTGGGCTGTGCTGTCAGTCAGGGGTTGCTGCAGTCTAGGATTTTATTAGGCAGGGACCTGTTGCTATTGTAAAAATAGGCTTAGGAAAGGCATGTGGATTTTCATCTGTCCGCGCCTCTGCTAATCAAGCCTTTTACTTACAAATGGTCATTAATCCTGAGGTCTGTAGTACAGCTCCAGTTTACACATTTGGGGCGGGGGAGGACCAGAGGGGTGACACAGTGGCAAAGGCGGGTATAGATTCCCAGTCACCTGTGCTAATCATTAGCTGACACTGCCTCATAATTAGCATTCATCAATGTAGAGTGGGCACAGTGGCTGTAGCTAATGTCCCTCCTTCTACTCCATGACTATTATTGCCTGCATCCCTTATTGCCTGCCTCAATGGCCTTTTGTTGGACTATTGTTCTTTATTATTCTTTAGCTAGTGCCATAGATAAACATGGATCTTTACAACAGGTGAAATGTCCCAAACAAGTAACAGTAGATCTTTTAATAACAGGTCAGAGCATAGATCTGGTTTCCTTTGTTCTCATTTGTTAATGAGCTTGTATAATAAGCGTAAGTGCATGGGCAATATATAGTCTCCACCTTCTCTTCTGCCTCCTCCCCTTTATGCTATCATTGCCAAAGCATCCCCGGATAGACACACAAACAACTTGCATGAGGACAATGTTGTCATTTGGGAACTCTTTTTACTGCAGAAAAAAAAAACAGGACATTCATGTTTGCTTTTTTTTGGGTGGCCTACATATAAGAGGCTATCCTCAGAGCGAACCTGAAGTTTCTGTGATAAAGGACCCAAGAATCTATGATTGGGAATTGAAAGAAGCTTGGGGGACTTCTGGTGTGTGTGTGTGTGTGTGTTTTAATTTTGGAACTTCCTTTTTGTACACCTCTGAGTTCTTGAGCTTTTGAATGTGTAGGGTCCTTTAAAAGGATGTATTGGTGGGTGTGTTTAATGGAAGAAAACAGGAATGAACTGTCATGATGGAGAAACCTCTGGAAGTTCAGAGGTTTGGCTTCAGCTTGAATAAACCCCCCAAACCGTGGATGCTTCTGCATATTTCCCAAATCTGCAAAACCTTTCGAAGGAAGAGGGTGGTTAGGAAACAGGACTAAAGTCAATAGCTGTGTTTTCTTCCTGGCTCTGCTACTGACCCTGTGTGGGATTCTAGGCCAATCACTTCCTCTCTCTCAGCATGCATCCAGCGCTTTTCATACATAGTTCTCCAAGGCTGTTCCAACCCCATTTTACAGACAAGGAAACTGAGGCAAATTATTAATTGTGGGATGGAACTCTTGTTTTCACTCCAGGTTTTTACTCTTTCCTGCTTCCAGCCAAGCTGGAAATATATCCTGAGACCAGCTTGTCTCCTAGTTAAACTCTCCGCGATAGTCCAGCAATGCAAATATGATAAATGATGAAGAAGAAAACAGTTAATGGAATTTTCCAGATCTTAAAACGTGGTTTAGTTTAGCTTCCAGTTGAATTGGAGGGGAGGGGGCAGCAAGTAGGGGAGGGGCTCTAGGGCTTGAGAAGGCTCTCGTGTGATTAGGCTTGGTTTTTCCATTCCTGCCACCTGGTTCTCATGTGCCTGCTCATTGTTCCCTATTTCCTTAGCACCACGGGAAGCAGAACTCCATAGGGAAAGAGGAACTGAGGTGGTCTGTGCAGAACATGCCTGTCCAAGAATGGAGAGGGACCCATCGGGAGTCCCTAGGTGATGTCCTCTGCGTCTCTAAAGTGAAGCTGCAGCATTTGCCTTTCCAGGTAAGATCCTGAATAAATGAAGTGACTTGCTATTGCCCGGAAAAAGTTAATAGAGCTAGTAACAGGAAAAAAAATCTGTCTGTACAATGGGAATCCAATAGGGGACACCATTTGCTTCAGCCCTCCTCCTCTTCACACCAGCCGGCTCCTCCCACTCAGACCCCTTCCCATGCTCGTCCTAGTTACTAAAGCAAATCTTCCATCCTGCATCTCCCGGCCTTAGCACTGCAGGCAAGGAAGTGCCTGCGTGTCCCCCGGGCTGGCTGTGCCTCTGTGGATCAACGGAAGAGCCACTGGGCATAGCTAGAGAGCAGCACCAGACCCGTCAAGATGCCAGGTGGGTTGTGACGTGCAAATCCATGACTGGTGTGTGTGTTGAAAGAAAGGGAAAGCAATAGCTTGATTCATATACTAAAAGAAATGTCAACCCCTCCCTCACCCGCTAAATTCCCTGGAAGGAAAATCGTAGGCCCCTGATCCTGCAAACACTTCAGTGTGTGCTTAACTTTGCACACAAGAACAGCAGTTGCACTCAGTGTAAAGTTAAGCATGTGTGTAAGTGTTGGCAGGGTCAAGGCAGAATTTTGGAGCCAGCTGGAATCTTGTCTAGAAGCTGCACTTCTGGCTGTTGTAGAAGAATACGGGCACCTATAATTCACGGACCTAGACCCTGACCATGGAAAGAATGCAAAGCCTCTCACTGATGTCCATACGCTTTGGATCGGGCCCACTGTTAGTTGTTTCCCATTGCCTCTTCTGATGCTAACTCTCTTCCCCTGGGCTCCCTCAGGAGCAGCATGACAGGCTTTTGATCCTGTACCCATCCACGCTGGTGATTGTCTCCGAAGAGCGCAATGGCCTCTACTTTAAGGTATGTGCATTTTCAAGTCCTTTCTCTCCCCCAAACTCCCTTCACTCGTTTACGCCCCCTCTGCGCTTCTTTGCTTTCTCTCCCTTTGCCGCAACCCTGTTCTGTGACCAGTAAGCCAACACTGTGGCACAAGGATGTCGTAAGGTATCCTCCCATGAGAACCACCTTGCAAAAGTCCAGGGGTGAAGGAGTCCACTGCCGGGGTATTTCAGTGTCTGGGAGGAGGCAGCTTCTGTGTTTAGTTGTGGCTCAGAACTGGCTGGGTGGCAACCCTGCGATCCTCTCCAGCTTGAGACATACCCTGTTATGCTCCCCAGCAATCTCCGCTCACCCTGGGCTGGTTCCATCTAGCTGGCTGAAAGCGGGTTAGTATTCCTTTAAACATAGCATCCGCTTGTAATTGCTCAGGCAGAGATGGCCCGTGTGATGCAGGGTTTCTCTGGGGAGGGGCACAGGGAGTTGGCTGGCTGGAGTTGAGGTTGCTAGGTGCGTTGGGTTTGCTTGTTGTCTTCACCGAGTACGTTGGTGGGGTTTCCCTACTGTAGTCAACATTGGGCTCATCTCTACTGGTGGGACCAATGCCAGGCGCTCCAGTGCAGATGGGTGGCTGCCATTCATAAGAACGGCCATACTGGGTCAGACCAAAGTCCATCTAGCCCAGTATCCTGATTTCAGACAGTGGCCAATGCCAGGTGCCCCAGAGGGAATGAACAGAACAGGGAATCATCAAGTGATCCATCCCCTGTCGCCCATTCCCAGCTTCTGGCAAACAGAGGCTAGGGACACCATTCCTGCCCATCCTGGCTAATAGCCATTGATGGACCTATCCTCCATGAATTTATCTAGTTCTTTTTTGAACCCGCTTATAGACTTAACCTGTGGAACTCCTTGCCAGAGGATGTTGTGGAGGCCGATTGTGCGTTGTGTGAAAAAATTCCAAGCACCATGCCGTCGAGCCTGGCTTTGTAGAGGAGAGAGAGGTCAGAGGAGTAGAGAGGCCAAGTGGGGAAATTCTGATGGGCCCAATAATTCCAGTGTTGACCTTGCACACACTGAGCACCCCGTGATATCCTAGCGTGAGCCAAGCTGCCAGGCCCATTGCAATGTTACAGTGGGAGGAGTTTGCTCGTCTGCTACAGAAGACATTGGAGGGAAGAGAGTCAACAGAAGCAGAAGGGACAGAGGGCTGGGAGGGGTCTGTATTTCTATCCTCTCAGAAAGACAAAGGTCCCAGGAAATGCCCATCACTCACATACCATACACTGTGTCTCCCTCTTGGCCCTGGGAGGCAGGGTGGGGACATACTTTGGAAGCCAGAAAAGGAATGAGCCGCAGCCTTAGCATCAGCTGTGACTGTCGCCCGACACTGGATGCCCCAGGGGTGGAGAAGAGGGCTGGGGCTGGGGTGAGGGGAGAAGGAATCCAGTGATAACTCCCCCTCCCCTCCAGAGAATTGCCTACATTTGGCAAAAGCAACGGAGCCATTTTGGCTACTTGGTTTGAGACCCCGTAAAAGGCTTTCAGAGAGCCCGGAGCATCCCCAGCTGAGTATAGGGCCCCTTTAAAGGGATCTGAAATTACGAGTCACTTTGGAAATCCTAGGCCAGTGATACCAGGCCCCCAGCCCCCTTGGCGTCTCCTTCCCCCCAGGGTAGCCGGGCTTTGCTCCCAGGCAGTTCCTCTGGGTCGGAGTCAACGGCTGTGACTCATCAGGCTCGTGAGGCTGCAGCAGGAACCTGCTTTTCCACAGACATGTCAAGGCACAGAATCCTCCTGCCGAGGGAGCACGGATGCTAAGATCCAGGGCAATAGGAGCGGGGAAGAAAGCACCAGATCCTTTTCCTGTTGGGCTCCATTGCAAACCGCAGGAGTTGCCATTGGTGGCGGCTGGGGGGCAGGGGAGCGTCAGGTCCCCCTGGATGGAGCAGGCTGGTGCTGCCTTTGCCTAGGGCAGCAGGTTCTGACTCACCTCTGATGGGAAAAGGCCCCAGGGCTCGGCCTGGGACTGCAAAGCCGGAGCTGCCTGTGCGTGTGAGGAAGCCAGCTCCGTGCCAGAGGAGGGAGAGAGGAGCCCAAAGCAGCGGAGGTGGAGGCCGTGGGACCCTGCCTGTGTGTTTTTCCACGCCTGGGGATTGCTAACCTCGTTCACAGAGCAAAGCTGAGCACGGTGTGCATGCGTGTGCGTGAGCGAGCAAGAGATCTCTGCCCCTTCCCCCGGCTTCGCAAAGAGCAATGTTCGCTGCCCAGTGAGGGGTCGGCGGCTGACGGGGGTTCCGACCTATCCAGCTCTCCCCAGGCCATGACGGTGATGCCCCCTCAGTCCTTGTGCGCCAGGAACCGGGCTCTGACGGCTCCTCCCCTAGGCTAGGGCCTGCCGCTGACAGGAAGGAGTCCGAGGGGGATTGGGCGCTCAGCAGCTCGCGGCGCTGGGCCTGCACTGCACAGGATTGCAAACAGAACTGCTCTTCTTCCCTTCGGAGTAGAGAGCTAATAGCCGAGGCTGCTGACCAAAGCTGGAGCTGCCCCCACGAGCCAGAGGAGCCTGTGGCTGGGAGAGGGAAGGGGAGAAAGTACTGGATAATCATGCGCCTTTTCTCCCAGGCGACACGGCCCCTCTCGCTTCCAGGCAGATAGTCCCATCCCTTGCTCTCGCTGAGCGACCTCCCTCCCTTCTTGCTAGGCAGGCCTCTCTGCAGGCCACAGGCCTGAGGCGGCACCTACCAGGCAGCTGGCACTGCCGTCTGGACAAGTCACGGGTTCGGTGCCAGGAGGGGGTCTGTAGGACGCAGCATTGAAGTGCCCTGGCCGAAGCTGCAGGGCAGATTACTCCGATGCGGTGGGGCCTTGGAGACTGCTGAGATGGGAATCCCAGAGGCTCCCCACCCCCACCCTGAAAGCTGATTTCCTGGACCGGGCTTGCCCACAAGCAGGAATGCCAGGCATTGCTGAGGGTTGGCATTATTTCCCCACACTTGCTATGCTGGCAGGGTGGTAACAGGGAGCCTTTCCCTGCATGCTCGGGTTTAGAATGTTCCGCACAGCAGCAGCTTTCCCAGCCGCAGGCTCGCCGTGCAACTAGTAATCAGGGTGTGGTTACTCCAGTAAGACCGAGATGTACTGGAGCAATAAACGTACCGGCACTCTGAGCCCTTTCCCAGCACCTTCCCTCCCAGCGCCTCGCAACGCTTCACACGCACTCAGTCGTGAAAGCCTCACAGGCAGGGATGTAATCATTTATTATCCTGGTGGGGAAACTGAGGCACAGAGCGGTGACTGGACTTTCCCTAACAAGGTCACACACAGAACAAGTGGCAGAGCCAGGACTAGGATCCAAGGTGGGGTAGGATCAGACCCCAGGAGTCCTGATTCTCACGCCTCCCCTGTTGCTCTAATCACTAGCTCACTGTCCTTTAATGTGGCAGAGAAATACCCCAGGAGATAGTGTTTGGCTAGCTGCTATTACAGAGGCCCTAGGACCGTAGAAAGAAGCACCCAACTACCGTGAAACTATTCTAGCTCCATTCTTCAGCAGACCCACGTTTTCACGTCAGTCCCCTAACTCCCCTAAACGTCAGGCACGTTCCCAAAGCCAACCTTACCCACGAGGGCCAGGTTCGCAAAGGAGAATGAAATGTGCGAGCCTGCAGAGCCACAGGCTGACTTGTCGTACCAGTACAAACCAGCATTTTCATGGTCCAGCCGGAATTGCCACATGCACCTGCGCGTTTTCACAGGTGATTTCCATGCGCTGCGCTGTGAACAAACAGCCCTTGATTTCACTAGGGCCCAGAATAAGAACCTGCGGGAACATATTTGATTTCTGCTTATTGCATAGTCATATCTATTCTAAATCCCTCTTTACGGCAGCGAGAGGGGCAAATCCAAAGGGGTGTGGAATCCAAATGGGATGGGGTGTATGTTCTGACTCTACAGACTCATTGGGGATGGTGGTTTCTGCCTGCCTCTGATATGCATGATAATTATATATGCGCAGAGCCTGGATCTGTATTGTCCTGTGCCTTGTGCAGTGACTTACTCCAGCATAGAGTGGGTGTTGTACAATGCTACTGTTCAGGTTTGGGAGCATTTCACACCTATTGTGTAGGGTACAAGGCAGCTGAGAATCAGGCCAAGGAGCCAATTAATTGGGCTGTATGGAAAAAAATTGTGCACTAGTGAAATAGGCTGGGAAGATCTGGCCCTGAAAGAACAAGTGAGGTCTGGAAAATTTTGAACTGCGCTGAGCCGCACTACAGATGAATTTGGCCTTTCTGTCTGGAATCAGTTCTGCCCATCTCCTGTTTCGTAGGTGTCCCTTCCCCGGCCTAATCACTACTAAAGGAAAATGGGGTTTAGACCCTGACTGTACTAACTCTTGGGAGAAGTTCTCCTGAAAGGCCATGCCACTGATGTCAAGACGCTATCAAACCCCTGGCAAATGGTAACTCCTGTTGCGTTCTAATCCCAGCTCTGACTGTCCCTAGGCAAGTCACTTAACATCTCTTCCTCAGTTCTCATCGATTAAACGGAGAAAATAGCACTTCTCAGGCTGGCCTGTTGAGAGGATTGATGTTTGCAAAGCTGGAAGGTCCTAGGTATTTTATTTCACCACATGCCACTATGACTGTATATGATTTATTTAGAGAGACATCTCTACAATGACACTTAATGGCACGTCAAGGTATATTAATCTTTAAACCCATAACTAGTGATAATGTCTTCATCAATCTTATTATTCTGTCCACCTAACCAAACAAAGTGTTGTCCAGGGCAATGTTTGCAATCCATGTGGGGAAACCAACCAGAAAATCCCTAGAATTTGAAAATAGTGGCACAGGAGAAAGCACATGTTTTCCACAGGTCAGAGCTCAGCAACTCCTTATAAATAATTTACATGGCTTGGGTATTCGAGCTACATTCAAAAAAATTTTAAAGGCTTTTTTCCCCCTGTGCATTATGTGAAAATTCATAGGAGAGACTGGGATTGTGGCTAAGGCACTGGGGTCAGACTCAGACGTTCTGGGTGCAATTCCTGACTCTGCCACAGACTATTTGCCTGAGCCTGGGCAAGTCACTTAGGGCCAGATTTTTAAAGGCATTTAGGCACCTAAATACTTTCTGAAAATTCTACTATAAGGAGCAGATTTTTGAAAACACCTAAGTGATTTAGGTGCCTAAATCCCATTGACTCTCAGTGAGACAAAGGGCTTGTCTACTCAAACAAACTGTGGCAAGTTGGGTGTGAATCTACCTTGCACTAGCCTGCCACCCTCTAACTGTCCATGTGCATCCTGTGGATGCGTGTGAACAGTTAGTTAATGCGCTTTGAGCTAGTCCTGCTTCAAAGAGGACTAAGGGTTTGTCTACACTGAAGCGGTGCAGCTGTAGTGCTTCAGTGTAGACACTGCCTACACCGACGGGAGGGTTTCTCTTGTCAGCGTAGGTAATCCACCTCCCCGAGAGGTGGTAGGTAGGTCAACGGAAGAATTATTCTGTTGACCTAGCACTGTCTACATGGGGACTTAGGTCGGCTTATCTCCGCCGTTCAGGGATGTGAGTTTTTCACACCTCTTCTGTCGATGTAAGAAGTGTCTGTGCTACACTGCCACTGAGGCACATGGCCTAATAGTTTGTGCAGACAAGCCCTGAGTCACATTTGAAAATGAGACTCAATCGCCTAGGTGCTTTAGAAAATGTTGCCCTTAGTCTCTCTCTGCCTCAGTTCCCTATCTGTAAAATGGGGATAATACTGCTTCCTTTCTTCCACCTTTGGCTGTCCGGTCTATTTAGACTATAATCTCTGCATTGTCTTTCCTTATGTGTGTGTACATCACCTAGTACAATGGGAGCCTGCTCCTAGTTACAGGTTGAGATGCTACAATACAGACAAGAACAGCCTGAAGTTTAAAAAGTAAAAGAGGGCAAATGTTGAATGCTCTCACGTTGTGGAATTCTAAGCCTGTTCCTTTCTACAAACAGGGAGAACTGCCACTGAATGCAATACAAGTTCATTTTGAAGAAAACCAAAAACGCTCCTTTCTAATAGAAGGTACGTGACTGATGCCTGCTGGATACTGCAGTAAGAACAGTCAGACTGATTTATAGGAATCCGATTCAGTCATTTAAAATTTAGGTTCCAAAATAAGATTTTGGTTCTGAGTTTTATTTTTATGTAGCAGGGTGATGGTAGGGTTCCAAAACTTAATCTGGGCAGACATGTTTGCATCCATGGAAACATATTTACATTGTACCAGTGAAATGTCTGTGTTCAGAAACCGTTTTCTACTACTGCATGAAAGCCAGAAATTGAAAATGAATTGACACCGTACAAACAGGAAATGAAACTTACTAGCCTAATTTCACTGTCGGAGCTGTGTGAAATACAAAAAAAATCAACCAGCAGGCACCCCATGATGACAGGCAGAGCTGCTCAAATTTTATTTTTGAATTTTGACAAGAAATGTCATTGGCATCTCAAATTTCTAAATGTTGAGGATAAAACAGAATTCAGGACAACTTCCACAGGTATTTTTTCCTGTTTATTTTTCTTCTACTACACCTAGTGATTTTAAAGCATCATTAGTTGACTAAACATTGGGGAGGAACAATTGTTAAGATTGTTTCTTTATCTTGACTGTGTCCCCTTTTAATTTATGCCTAAACTTAAGTACAGTAAAAGCTCTTTTATCTGGCACTTCCCAACCGGAAAGCTCTATACACTGGCATTTCTTATCTTCATTGAAATGCTGGTTTATAGTCTGGTTGGTGAGGGGCTGGCAGGGGGTTGGGGCATGGGAGGGGGTGTGGAGTGTGAGCTCTGGGAGGGAGTTTGGGTGCGGGAGGGGGCGTGGGAGGGGATGCGGTGTGCCGGATCCGGGGGCCACTCACCTCGGGCGGCTCCCTGCAAGTGACGACCTGTCCCAGGCTCTGGCTGCTCCCCCTCCCCCTGCCACGAGTGCTGGCTGCGCAGCTCTCATTGGCTGGGAACCACGGCCAATGGGAGCTGTGGGGGCGGCGCCTGCGGGCGGAGGCCGTGCGCAGAGCTGCCTGCTGCACCTCCGCCTAGGAGCAGCCAGAGCCCGGGACAGGTCTCCGCTTGCGGGAGCCACCGGAGGTGAGCACCGCCCGGATCCGGCACCCCGCACTCCCTCCAATGCCCCAACCCTCTGCCCTGAGCCCCCTTCCGCACCCAAAGTCCCTCCCTCTTAGTTAACTGGCATTTTTTACTTATTGGCACCCCTTCTTCCCCCAACATACCGGATAAAACAACTTTTACTGTAGTGTAGATATTGAAATGACATATACATAACTATCACTTTTTAAAAAAAGAGCAAATTTAAAGAATTCTGTGTCTTGTGAACTAAAGAGAAAGGTGGGGGAGGTAATATCTTTTATTGGACCAACCTCTGTTGGTTAGAGAGACAAGCTTTCGTGAACTAAGTTTAGGAACATATTTAATTCTCTTTAATCATTCAAAACCGGTAGCTTAGCAGCTGGCCCGTTGCTGAAATGCAGGTGCTGATTTTTCCAGGGTAGATGCACAACAGGGGAAATTCACCCAGGGCCAAGGTCCGTGCAGCACTTACGTCCTACTTACACTTTGTTTTGGTGCATGGGCCTCGTGCGGACCCCCCACCTACGGGGGATGTTTGTCCTCAGTGGATTTCAGAGGGGAGAAAGATAGACTCTTAATCTGTGTCATTAACCATGTGATTTATCTTACTTCCAGGCCGACTAATAAACTCAATCCAGGTCATTTGCCCCAGCTACGAAGATTACCAGGAGTGGCTGTACTGCCTTAAAACAGCCCAGTTTCGAAATGCTGACTCTTCCCTTTCAGGATCAGAAAGCTTCTCGGGATCAAAGCCACCACACCTTGGCCAGGTAATGTATATTTATTGCAGGACTGCCTGGTAATCAGTGCATGTCCCCAAGGACTCCCAGCTGTCGTATCTCCAGTCACGTGAGACCACCTCGACACACCAGACTGCTTTGAGTCCCACCCTGAAAGGCACTAATGAAAGTCTTTGATCATTTTAGATTATATTTAGAGCCCTATAAAAAGCAGATCCCCGGCCGTAGATTATGAATCTGTTGTGCAATTTTAATGATGCATTGGTACAGTGACAATAATGGTGGCTTACAAAGGTGGCAGCCGGTGCTTAATTTGTAATGGAAGAGGTGCCGGGGCTCACGCAATTTTTCTCCTTTCATAAATGAAGCAGCAAGCCCAGAGGTGCCAGGGCTATGAACTGCCGAGCCTAGAGACGCCGGGGCTCAGCCCTGTCACAAATTAAGCACTGGTGACACACCCCTCCACCCTCATCCCCAGCCCATCCTGTTCCAATGTGTTCAGGGCTTGGGAATTAGTGGAGGTCATTTTTCCCCCTGCTGAGCGTCTCATTATTAAATCCCAGGCTGCTCATTTCAAAGATGGAGAGGCAGTTCACCTGAGATGCATCTGCACTGATATGCCCGGATCAACATTAGGGCAGCAGCTTCCAGCAGAAGTATCTGATGGGGAGATGGGGCTTAGATGTCAAAGGCATCTCATTAGAAGTTACAGGGATGGAGTAAAGGTCGATGAAGGCCCTTGGATTCGCTCTGCTCTGGGGAGCGGGGAGAGGAAAGGCTGGGGGTGGACTGTCTCAGGGGGTGGGGTAATGCGAGTCAGAGTCTTTTATCGAATAGCCCAGCATGGCAGTGAGCAAAATTGTTTCCCATCTGATGACTGGCCAGTGTCCAATGTGCAATGAGTTGACGGGTCTCACTCCAGTTCCCGAGGGTGACGTGTCCCCGCCGCACAAACCACCATCGCAGCTGGCCCTTGTATAGCTCCCTGATTCGCAGTTCACAAGCACTCAACTACCCTCCTACACCTGGAGGGCAGCACCTCCGTCTCACGTGGTCAGCGGAGTTTGCCGTGGCAACCCAAGCTGGCCCTGTTCTGTGCCTAGTGAGGGGACTCTGGGCTGTCAGGCCAGCACCCAATTCACATAGACATTAAAAGAGCAGCTGACGCTAAGGTGGCATTGCCCATGGATCTGAGGGCGAGCTGACCATTGGGGGTCTCTTTCGGAGCCTGGGGGATGTTGCAGGGAATGAATTAGCCCGAATCTACCAATGAGAAGTATTGGTATTTTTAACCCTGCCCAATGTAGTTCCCAGGCAGCGGGAGAGGCTCCCTCACCTCCGATGGCCGGACAAACTCCTGGACGTCACGAGGGAAACTTACCACCTCAACCCACCACTCCCAGCACAGTGGCTCCATCCCTGACCAGCAATCATTTGTTCTGATGCCTGAAGGCAGAGTGACTGAAGACCCGCTGTCCCCAGGCTATGCCCAGCCTGTCCATGTAAGTGACGTGAGGTCTCTTGGGAGCCTGGGGGATACAGAGGGGATCAGTTTGGACGTTGGGTGGGTTCAACAGAGTCGGGGTTGCGCTGCTGGCCAGGAAAGCTGAATGAAAGTTACTCATTGATGCACTGGCCTGAACAAGTCATTTAAACGCAATTAACCAGACGGAATGGGGGGCACTGGCTTAATTTGGTTAAACGAGAGTTTAGATCAGCAAGAGAATTTCCAAAGCAGTTAATACACATCAGTATCCTCATTAATATTACAAGTATCAGGGGGGAGCCGTGTTAGTCTGTATCCACAAAAACAACAAGGAGTCTGGTGGCACCTCAAAGACTAACAGATTTATTTGAAAGCTTATGCCCAAATACATCTATTAGTTTTTAAGGTGCCACCGGACTCCTTGTTGTTTTTATTATCACACGAGAAGTGTGTATTAAATCCACACCATAAAGCTATGTTCGAAGAATGGTGAGGATACAATAGGAAGGCACTGAAAGGTCAGAGAATCTCCACGTTAAGATTAAGTCACACCCTTAACTCTGCCCCTTTGCCTGTAGGAACTAAAATTCATCCTTTAATTACACAGTCACCTGCTAGTTCATGTTCACTGTAACACGAGCGTGTGTGTATTCTGGTAGGTGTGTGCATAATCACATGTCTGTGTGCCTGTGGGTGACGTGTGTCCGGACTCTCACTGTTATGACAGCTGGTCCATAGCATTTGTTGTCTTGTTTCAGTGCCTGGCAAATCCCAGCTGGCCAAGTACCGGGATCCCCAAACCAGAACTGAAGAGGGGTGGCAGCGCTCGCAAGTCCAAAGGCAAATGCGGACCTGCCCAGCAGCCGCAGCCCAGCAGCCAGGACTCGGAAAGGACTGTGTTTAGCCTCATTCCCGAAAACCCCAACAGGGAGCCACTGTCGCCAGTGTACAACGATCCCTACTCTCCACTGAGCTCCCAGCAGCACCCAGCGGTCCCCCCGCTGCATCTGGACTCGAACAATGTAAGGGCTTCTCGTCTCACTGGGATGCAGATGACGTGGCCGAGCCCTTTCCACTCCAACGCCTGCATGCTCATGGTGGGGAGGGGAGTGGAATAGATGGACCAAAGGGATTCGGTCACCTGCAGACAGAGGCATTCATATTGCTCTCCATGCTCCCGCCCTACATTCTGCCTCGCTTCCAGAAGGACCGCCCCTTAAAGGGCAACTCACAGGAAGTTACTTCCACAATAGCAGGTGTTTTGGGGGCAGGAGTGAGAAAGGGGATGGGCTCATCTCTGCTTTGGATGGAGCAGGGTCTCATTAACCCCTCACGTGCTCCTGGACCCTGAGCCTGAAGGCTGTTTGAGTGCCGCTCTGACTGGAGCTCTGCTGGTAGAGAAGAGGGGTTTACGTGGTGAAGAGGGCATTATTGTGATAGAGGACATGGCATCTCCTCTTCCTGAGCCTTTCCTACATAAATCTGGTCTCTAGAAGGTCAGAGAGGCAGGACTAGCTTTGAGCCTAAGCAAAGCAATTGGTCACTGTCTTCCGTGCAGGCTCTGTAGCTCACTGGCTGGTTCTCTCTCCTGTTACAGATAGGATAGCACTGACGTAACCTTTTCTTGCAGCTTAGGGCTCTGTACATTGTGAGGCTTGTTTTGGGAAGAGGCCAGCAGTGTGTTTCCATATCTGTTTCCATCAAGCCTTACCAAGGATAAGAGCCTACTACTGGTTCCCAAGCAAAGGAGTTACCCCTTTAGCTCCAGTGGTTACCACTGATGCCTGTCGTGCTGAGTTCAGTCCCCACTGATGGACAGTTATAGAGCCAGGGCTCTGTGATTCCACTGTTTAGGACCGCGTTGCATTTGGAGTTAGAATTCCAGGGGAATCCCACCCCATGCCCCTGAATTAATCAGTGTGTCCGCGAGACCTGGTGTTAACTTTTCGACTCTTCCTTTCAGCTGAATCAATGGAGCTTGGGGGAAAGTCAGACTCCGGCAGCTCCCAGCTCTCTGGAGAAACCAGCCCCGCCCCGCTCTCCCCTGTACGCTGACCCCTACACCCCGACCCCCACCCCTGGACGCAGGGTTGCAGACTCTGACTTCCTGGAAGAGGTACTATATGTATGTGACCGTGGGGCTGCCCAGGGCAAGAGGAGTCGCATCCTTGGCTCAGTATGCAGAGCTTTGGCAGCATGTGGCCCCAACAGAGCCGTGCCCGGCACCGCAGGCCTTTTCTCCTGGGCGAGTCTTCCACGGTGCCTGTCTCTCTGGTGACCAGCAAAGTTCTCTGCCTGTTGGCTCTGGACTGAAGCAGTGAGGAGCTGGTTTCCTCTGTCCAGATGAGGGTGCCAAGTGACCCAGGGATGAGGAAAAATGCACCAAACTGGGGTGGGGGGAGGCGGTGAGCTTCGGTTTCCCCAGACCAGGGTGATTCAGATCTAGGGACCGCTTTCGCCAAACCCGTGAGTTTCAGGGGTGTTGTGAGGGGGCGTGTAGATAAATCAATGAGCTCATCTCTCATAAGCTGCTGCCATTTCTGTGCCGTTCACTAGCAGCCGCTATCTTGCTGCTAAGCGGCGGCTCCCTTTCATCTCCCCTTTTCAGAGCCCTGAGCTGCCCTTCAGTCTCCCCCCCTACCCCCTGATGTGGCACAGTGTCCCCTCCCCCCATCCTCGTGCCTGGCCGGATTCCCTCTGGAGTTCCTCGGCATCGCTCGGGGGCATGGCTGAGCGGCGTGAGGCTACTCCCCCTCCCTCATCGAGGGGCTGCGTGTCAACTCGGTGGATTTTGAAGTTTAGACCCAGAACCTCTTTTTGTGGCTCTGGTATTTTATTGATACATCGGGGTGGGTGGAGGTGGGGGGCAGTCAGGGAAGGCCCCTATCCAGGGACGGCAGTTACCAAGTTGGGATTTGTTCTCGTCTAAGTTCTTAAGACGTCATGGTCAGACTGGCTCAGAGCAGCTGAACGGCTACGCAGAAATCCCAGGGGCCCATCACCCTCCGCTGCAGAAGAAGACCTCCCACCCGTTGCCCAGCAGTCGTGGCAGAGAGCCACCCGCCGCGCAGAGATACAGCAACCCTGGCACCTCGTGTCACTTCCCGCAGGCATCTCCCTCCAACGTTTCCTGTTTTACAAACGTGAGTGCCAAGATGGGGCCTGTGGGTCGCTCCCACTGCCACCAGACGTGTTTGTGCCCTCAAGGCCCAGAATCTGATGCCAAGCACATGTGGGCATAGGCGCCGACTCCGTGGGTGCTCCGGAGCTGGAGCACCCATGGGGAAAAATTGGTGGGTGCTCAGCACCCACCGGCAGCTCCCTGCCCAGCTCACCTCCACCTCTGCTCCGCCTCCTCCCCTGAGCGTGCCATGTGCCCGCTTTTCCCCCCTAGCTCCAAGCGCTTGCGCCACAAAACAGCTGTTTCGCGCGGCTGGGAGGGATGGGGGAGAAGGGGGAATGCGGCACGCTCGGGGAAGAGGCGGAGCCAGGGCGGGGATTTGGGGAAGGGGTCCAATAGGGGCAGGGAGGGGGTGGAGTTGGGGTGGGGACTTTGGGGAAGGGGTTGGAATGGGGCGGGGAAAGGGTGGAGTCAGGCTGGGGACGGGAGCAGGGGGGAGAGAGCACCCACTGGCGCCGAGAGCACCCACTGGCGCCGAGAAAAGTTGGCGCCTATGCATGTGGGCACCCCTTCATTTCAAAAGGAGCATTCCTCTGACCACGGAGCAGGGCTGGCGGGATGTGGAAGCATCTTTCAGAGACAGTACAGCATCGTCCTGTAGTGATCTTGCGTTGCACCAGGAGGAGACAAATGTCTTGATGCTGAGCTGGTACCTTGACATGGCCAGTGGTAAGAACAGTATCCCTAGTGGTACATGCCAGAGTAGGTCAAGAAGTAGGCTACTGCCCAGATCCAGACTGGGGCGTTATGTAAAATAGGAGTGGGTTTGCTCCTCCTGCCCCACTATGGCTTACAGTCTGCAGGAGTGTTGGGTGTGATTTCAGTCCAGGGTGTGGGGAAAGGGATGTGCAACTCTGGTTACTTTTATTAATAAGGAGTCAAATCCCAAGGTCCTTATTTATGTCTGTCTTAGGCATTTATAGCCCCCCGTTACTGTAGTGTCTGAGTGCCTTACAATCTATAATGGATTTCTCCTCACCGCACCCCCGGGAGGTAGGGAAGTATTATCCTAATTTTACAAAAGGGAAACTGAGGCACAGAGAGACTAAATGACTTGGCCACAGTCACGGAAGAAGTCTGTTCCAGAGCAGCGACTTGAACCCAGGTCTAGCTAGGTTAGTGCCTAACCACTGGACCATTCTCCTCTATATTTGTAAGCTTTCCTGCGGTTATCATCCCCACGGAGCCTGAGCCCTGTAGCGCACATATCCTCACAGGTCCCCACGCAGGTAGGGTCGGTATCATTATCCCCAGTCTGTAGATGGGGCACAGAGAGAAAGATCTGAAGTTCTGAGTAGCCACTATTTTTAGTTGAAGGCAATGGGAGCTATGGATACTCAACAACTCTGAAAACCAGCCCCTAAGGGACTTGACCAAGGTCACCCAGGGATTCTGTTGCAGAGCTGGGAGTTGAATGCAAATTGCTGAGTCCCAGTTGGGGGCCTTAGCCATGAAGCCAGCCTTCCGCAGCATCCTTGCTCCCGCAAGCTGCTGGGGGCTGAAGATGCAGCTCCTTGCCCAGGGAACATCTACAGCTCTCGAGAAGCCCACTTTCCCAGCCCGGGTGTGACGCATGCCCAAGAGTGACCTCTCTGAGTGACTAAGAAAGGTTGTGGACTGGGTCCAGCTGGATCTGCCCATTGTGCCAGAAAGATGATGGTTACAATGCAGCGGTGTAAAGTATTTGACCCTCAGGGATTTATGATTGGGTACAGCCTGGAGGATTTGGATGTGGGAAGCTACAGAGCTGCGATTCCTTGGTGAGAAAGATCCCGGCACTGACATCCCAAATGCTAAGAGACACCCCTCATCACTATTTCTTTCCTCTAGATCCCCTCCTCGAGGGAAGAATTTCTGGGATCCTCACTGCAGTCCTCAGGTGAGTCCCCCAGGAGCCAGAGAGAACCACTGTCTGGTTCCAGTACAATGCAACACCAGCACTAGATTTCTGCCTCTCTTCTAACCTGGCCTTAGCTGTGCTCAGCCCAGCCCAGCTGTATCTCAGCACTTTCTAAATCTGCCAGCAGCCGCTGCGTGTTCTGCAACCCAGGCTGCATGGCTGGTGTGTGCAACCTTCGGTTAGTGACAGAAAAGGCCCCTTCACTGTCCCCGGGCTCCATCTCTCTGGCTTACGCTGCGGTTTGCATTTGATACTTAGGCACTTTTCCAGGAAAATCATTTAGCTGCAATTACCCCCGGATTTGGTGGCGCTGGGGCCGTGACCCAGGATAATGTCTGACCTTGTTCATCTTCTCGCTAGAGAATGACACAGGGCTTTCGCTAGGTCCATTGCTTCCCTTTGGACAAGTGGCCATGTGACAAAGGATAACAACCCACCGTCAGTCGTGGCTGGCCTGCACTCCCTGTAGGAGTCTCAGCAGCGAGACCAAGAACTGTAGGGATGGAGCTCTCCCCAGGAGCTGGGCCATCTGGGGCGGGGCAGGGCAGTCTGGGCCAAGCATGCTTTGCTGATCCTTCTCGTGGATCTGCTCTCTGAGAGCTTCAGCTACCAGGTCTCTCACTGCAGCACCCTGCCCCACTGTATATTTTTGGAAGAGACTATAATAGCGTAGGAATCCTGTAGCAATCAATGTAAACTGCTTTGTTTGTCTCTTTCTCCTCTGATTTGCAGAGGGAAGCGCTGGTGTTTACAACCTGCCCGGGAATGGCCGCGTGCGGCACGACTCTGCATATCACGACTACGCAGAACTCCAAAGCTTCCACAGCGACTTCAGTTACGACAACCTCTGGGAGGCTGAGGAGAAGGAGTCAGGCATCCGGCAGGCCGTGCCCTTCTCCTGCCAGCAGTTTTATCATGTATGAGGGAAAGAAGCCAAAGCAGTGCTCATAAAAACTCCCAGGCCTGCCCCACCCTGACCACTCTGCTTTCAGCCGTGCCTTTTAGCTGGGAAGCGTGTAAGGTGTGTATAGAATGAGCAGGGGGAAGGATCCCTCCAGTGACCGGGTCTCCTGTGTGTGCTGAGCTCTGGCTCCGGCAGGTTTTCCTCAGGTTGGAACTCTTCCACCAAATCTTAATACGATGCCCACGAGCATGAACAAGACTCTACGAATCCTAATGAAAAATGAAGTCCCTCTCCATCCCCCAACATTTCGGCAGTACTAGGGGGATCTTGGACGCTAGGCACTCTAAAGAAACCCACTGTCCCGGCTGTGTAGGGAACCGGGTTTCGTGAATAGCCGTTGTTCCCTGCAGTAGAAAAGAAGCCTAGCACCTAATCACGCTCCCTTCGGCTAACAGGACATTGTGTGTATGGAAAGGTCGGTGACTCAGAGGGGATAGAAGAGGAGAAACCGGTCATTGGACGAGTTAGCGTGTGTGTTAAGTATTAAAGAGCTATGCATCGGGAGACCTGGTCGCTTTCCTTTTCAATGGAGCTGCTTAGTTGGCGACATCCGGGATACCTTTAAACCTTGAGCTCTGTCGATTAGCCAGACCTTTCCCCGCTAAGCGTCAAGTCTGTGAAGACCTGTGAACATTCACCATCACCTAAAGTCTGCAGCGTGGGTAACAACTGCGCTCAGCCCATTGACTCAGTGCAAAAGTCAGAGTTGGCAATGGAGATAGGGCAGACAGAAATCCTCACCTGATCCACAGGCCCTGCTCAAGCTAACAGAGGAGGGTCATGTAGGGTCCACCTCTGTCTCTGGACACCGCTCAATCTTCCCTGCCAGTGATGGCCCAGAGACTATGGTGATGGGCACCAATGAAAGAATCTGCATAGCTTGGCCAGCATTGAGAAAGAGACGAAGAGGAAATCTGTTATCTGTGAAGTGCTCCAAAGGGCATGTGTTTTCAAGAGTTCTCCAGGTGCGGATACCCCTGGATCCCTCCATGAGACTTTTTCTCTCTCTCCCATTCAGACCTCTCCAAATTTACTGAACTCAGTCTAAACTCTGCCTCTTGTATGTCTGGGCAGTGGGGGAGGGCAGGAAATCATCATTAAGCAAAACTCCTGCATGATCCGCCGAATGCTCCAATAATCTAAGGAATGCTGGTGTCCCGAGTTCCCCTCCAGGGCCCTTAGGGGAAGGCAGAAGACCACTGCACAAAAACCATCATTCCTGGGGGGACAGTGTCTGAGCTTTATCGGATCCTTTGGCTCATACAGGGTCAACAGCAAGCCAAGGTGCTTTACCCTAGGCTCCAAATTCTAACCTGCATTCCCCAAGCAATCTGTAGAACAAAGCGTATTAAGGAAATCTCTTTTTTTCACTGGTGGAAGTGAAACAAGCCACTAGACTGTTGTACTTGAAATTTTTAGAAGGTAATAAGCAAAGTTTACACGTAGGTTTTGAGTGGAATATTTGTATTTTATATGTAAATGTGGGTGAGTTAAAAACTTATTTAATTTCGTAGCTATGGACTATGAACAATACTGTGAGACTATCAGCTGCCAACACATCTGTGCTGTGTGGGATGGTTGGGTCTTCCAGCTGTTTTTGTTTTGTTTCAGGTTTACTTTCCTATTGGGAGGGTTTATATATAATAACTTAACACTGAGAGGAGCTATTTATTATGAACAGAATTGCACTGGGGAATGTCAGAGGCACATAGTTTTCTGGGATACAGCTGGGCTCACTGAATGTTGCTGTGTTCACTGAAACCAAAGACCTTTTTCAAGTTCTAGATTTTTATATATATAATAGCAGTGATTGCAATGTATCCAAATAATTGACTGTAAAGTACTCCGGTCAATTTCTGCAAGACTGTACAAGTCTAATAATAATACACACACCTGTCTTCAGAACTGAGTCTCGGTTTGTCCTCGTCTGGTTTAACTGAGGGATTGGTGGTTTTTCTCTGTGTCGCTGTCCTTCCTTCCAGCACCTGAAGGACAAAATAACTTTTCCCCACCCGCCCTAAGTCTTTGAATCACTAGCTGGAGGAAGAATTTTCAAACTGCCAACAGCCTGCGCTGCTCAGTTTAGATCAGTCATGTGCAAACACCTTATCTAGGAACAAATTCTCTAGTGTGTTCTTCGGGAGTTGGGATTCGTGCCAGAGGCTGGGACTCCAGAGTTTACAGACTCTGTTTCGCCCTGCTGTCTTTGGAATCTTTCGGCTGGAAAGGTGCTTTGCAAGTATCCGTCAAAGAATTCAAATTGCTCAACAGATTTTACTGACCGGGGTCACTTTGCCTGCCTGCGAAGTTTATCAGTTATGCTGGCTGCAGTCCAGTAATACAGGAAACTTGCAGAGGGCCAGCAGGAGCTGAAGTAGATCATAAGCGATGCATAAACCGTTAGCGGAACATTTGCACAGGAGTGGATTTCACTCAAGAGGCACCTTCTCTTTCTCTCTTGTTTCTCAGTCTTTCAAACTAATCTAGCATTCTACAGCAGCTGTGACTGTACCGTCTAACTGTAACATCTTCCTCCTTTCCAGGGTGGGAGGGGGAAGGAAATCAATTAAGGCATTCTGGGTGGAAGCAGGGGTGAAATTAACTTACAGGATTTACCAGTACTGCCGGAGTCCTGAGGGGGGCGTGGCCACATCCGGAAGAGGCGGGGCCTCAACCAGAAGAGGTGGGGCCTCTCAAGATTTAAAGGCCCTGGGGCACCGGCTGTGGCTGGGAGCCCCGGGGCCTTTAAATCAACCCTGGGCTCCCAGCTGCAGAGATGGTTGGAAGCCCCTGGGGCTCAGGGGCAAATTAAAGGGCCCAGGGCTCCGGCCGCCGCGGAGCTCCAGGCCCTTTAAATCCCCACCGCAGCTCCGGCTGTGGCGGGGAGCTCTGAGCCCTTTAAATCCCGGCCCCAGCCCGGCTGCCGGAGCTGAGGTGGGGGATTTAAAGGTCTCTGGGCTCCCCGCAGCCATGGGAGCTCTGAGCCTTTTAAATCCCAGCCCCAGCCCGGGCGCCGAGTTGCAGGCGGGATTTAAAGGGCTCTGGGCTCCCCGCCGGGGAGCCCAGAGCCCTTTAAATCCCTGCCACGGAAGCTGGTGCAGTCCGGCACGGTGTACTGGCTCTTGCCGGTACGCCGTATCGGACCGTACCGGCTTACTTTCACCTCTGGGTGGAAGCTTTGCTTTGAGTAGAAATAAAGTCCCAGGCCCATTGGGTGCGTGGACTGAAGGACAGACCCAGATCTTCCAAGGTAGAATCAGTGGGAGTTAGGCATCTAAATACCTTTGAGGATCTAGATGTCCCTCCGGGCTTGTTTGTCCCTCCAGGTTGGGAACGGTAGGTCAGGCCATGGGTTCGTCTCTGAAGTCCATAAAAGGGAGAAGCAGCTCCAGTTCTCAAGACAGCGAGCGGACATTAAAGAAACTCAGTGTGTGGGTTTAGCCTGGAACAAGGCTTTACAAAGGTCACCCTGTCTCTACCCATCTGCTGCTCCTGATGGAGACGTCTCTTGTTGTTCTTTCAAACCTGAGTCCCTTTTCCTTTCCTGTTTGTGACAGTCCGCTCTTAGCCTTTAGACTCTTAAAGAAATGTTACCTTTTTACCTGGGTCCCCCTCTCTTGTGGAGTTTGCTTGATTTGAGTATACAAAAGAGAGTGCGGCTGCCTTCAAAACATGCAGCTCAGTGTTGTAAGGAGGAGCCGGGACAATGTCTGCACTGGAAGAGTGAACTCAGGGTCAGCGTTTAGGCCCAGCTTTTTAAAGCTCTTTAGGTGCTGCTGTGCTCGACCGTCGATGGAATTTGGACACCTGAATGCCCACGTTGCTTTTGAAAACGAGACTTACGTTCCTAATGTAACTAAGCATTGTGACGCTGAGCGCAGCAACGCCTAAATAGCTTTAAAAATCTGGGCCTTAGTTACTGCAGACCCGGGTACTGTAGAAAAGGCCTGTCAAAGAGAGAGATTTGATGGTGGTGAAAATCTAGTGTGTTTCTCCCTCTACAGAAAAGATTCCACCAAACTGCGTTCATTGTGCAGCCAGCTGATTGATGGGAGATTAGGAGTTATCCCCCTGTCACTGAAATACAGCCATCTCTGGGGTGGAACTTGGCAATCCTGAAACAGCACACAGTAATGTAGCCCAGCAGGATAGAAAAGGAAGCCTACCTTATCCAGTTGCAAGTGCAGGCAGGATAGCGTGAGGCAGAATGTAATAACTGTGATATCTTGGCCATATTCCATGCTGGGTAACCTTGCAAAAAAATGCCATGGGGCTTTAATGACCCCAGTGCCAGGGCCTTGATCATATGTCTCTTCTGAAAGACAAAACCTCTGACGCTGTTGCCCCTTCACGCCATTCTGGGCTGTTAGTTCAGTGCTAGCGAAAGGGAGTAGTGCCAGCTATTGGGGAGAGAGAGACCCACTGTGGAACTGAAGCCCCCAGCTTGGAACGTCATTGTTCAACTGATCTCTAAGACCTGGGCTACAGACCATTTTTGCCCTGATAGAACTAGGCTGGTTAGGGGGGTGGCTTTGTTTTGTAATCCAAATAGTTACAACGGTACGGACCCGACTGTGGACCAGTTATACTGGTATAGCTTATTCCCTTTCCCATATAGGAATATGCCACTTTTATATTGATGTAACTGCATCTGACTCCACACTTAGGGGAGCAGGGGGAGGGGGTTGTACCACTTTAATAATACTGGCTTAGTTTAAGTGGTAGCACTTTTGTGGGTGGACGAGCCCTAAACTGGTCCCCAGTCAGCCCCCAAAACAGTGGGTAAGCTCAGATCCCAATCCAAGATTCACAGCACCGGCCCATCTCTGCTACTTCACCAAACCATTTCCTGCAGCCCCTAAGATTTTTCCTGGGAGCTACTGACCCAGCCTGACCCTGTTTAGCTGTTGGGAGCTGCTATTGCGGACTGCAGTGGTATATTTTCAAGCTCTACCTTATACTCCTCTCTTGTGACTGAAAACCCACCTCTCTCTCCGACACGTTTTTCAGCCAGTCCAAGGTTTATAAATAGAGCGTTTAATTAAAGTAACACTAGCTATCTCAGTGCTATCAATGCGGTGTTACTGGTCAGCCTCATCTTATGTTATTGCTTCTGCCCCCTGATTAGCTGATTCCCAAATCCACTAAGTGTTGAACAGGGCTGCATGAGAGTGGACGTTTGCACGAGGCTATGTGCCGTGTTCTCTTTCCACCGATGTCCTTGTGAACATGTTGCTCGCACGAATGCTCGTGAAAGGGAGTGGTGAATGCTCTCAGAATTAATGTGTGGCTTTAATTGAACGAACATTCAGCACTTCTTTTTGTCAGGGCTCTGCAGCCTGTTGGACCATGCAGAAATAAATTACCTTCCTTTGAGAACGTGGGAGAGCATTTTGTTCCCCTCTCTGCTGTGTGAGAGGTGAAGAGCAATCTTTTCAGAGCTACTGTACTATGTACATAGGAGGGAGCATCATCTGGTATTTATGGGGACTGAGAATTCAAGGGCCCTGTGTTTGCTTCTGGTTCAGCCACTGACTCCCTTTGTGACCACAGGCCAGTCCATGCAACGTTTTGCGCCTCAATTTCTTCACCTGCAAAATGGGGACCTGGCCTCCTATGGGGCTGGGGGGATTAATTCATATTGGTAACAGGCTTTAAGATCCTTGGCTAATGGAAGCTTCTCTAAGTGCAAAGCATAACTGCAGGGCTCTCGTAAGCCGGAGTCGTCGCACTCCTGCTAAAGTCCTACTCTGCCTCTACGCCGTGCAGCACTTGCCCTTTGCTGTGAAGAACACTAAAGCCCCCCCACGGCCCTTGGGCCAAGGAGGAGTGGGCTGGGCCGGGTGCCAGAGGGACGGGTGGCGGTGCGGATGGGATAGGAAGTTGCTTTCCCAGAAGACTCAGTCTGAGCGGTGGGGAGCAGGACCAAGAACTGGGGCCTGGCCTCATTCCCATGCCGCTCGAGACCAGGGAGAAGAAGGAACAGAACAAGGCTGCTGCATCATCGCAGAAGAGCCCATTAAGCCAAGGGTCTTTCCCCTTTGCTTTGACCAAGGCTAAATCCACTTCCTCTTCCCCCCATCAAAGCCCAGGGATGTCCCTCATCCAGTTCCCTGAGGGCTTTATGATGAAGATCCATTCAGCTCCTCCAGAGTGGGATGGCGTGACCCCTCTGTGTGTCACTTTGTAGGTTTGGTGCCCTGGGCATGGAAGGAGCTAGGGAGATATCCCCGGCCTGTTAGTCCGAGCTGCCTTTCAGTAGCCGAGCAGTTTAAAGTAAAAACCAGCCAGCCGTCATTTCTGTAGGACTCGGACATAAGCAGGGTGATCTGCCGGCTCGCTAGCAAATGCCATTCATAGAGCTGGCTTGAAATCATTTGACAGCTATTGCTTTCCAATCCCTTTGAAGCCCCGGTGGTCCAGGCAAATGTCTTGGAAAGCGACCGAGCAGAAATTTCCGCTGGAACCTATGCTCTGATTTTATTGTGGTCAGATGACTCATTAGCGGGGCTATTGCTTGAACTACATCTCGCTGGCCGCGCTGTTGTTATATTGGTTGCTGTAGAAGAGAGAAATTCAGGATCTATTCCCATCCAGCAGCTTAAGTGTTACATTGTATAACGGGGCCCTTTTGAAGAAGGCTGCTACGGAAGGCAGCTGAATTGAGGAGGTAATTATTCAGCGTGCACCTGTCTGACTTTTTCATTTGCTTGGCAAGATGCGGTGTCAGATGGGGAGCTGCACGCTAGGTTAGGACATGGTGTAGGGTAGCATGTCTCCCACCTGGCATTTCCAGACTTCAGCAAAGCCACTTTCTTTGGCAGAGTGAAACAGAAATGACCTTTTCCGTGGGTCCGAGTCTTGATTTTTCTATTGTGGTGGTCCCTGCTTTTGCAAAAGACGGTCATTCCTGTTTCCTTGTTGTAGGGCAGGATATTGGCTCGCGGACCTGTCAGTGGTACGGGAGGGAGGAGACTACAGAGTGTAAAAGGTCATTGACTAAACCAAGCAGGAAAATTACAGGCATGTCACGGCTGGTTTTCCCTCTAGGAGACTGGAGAGGTTGCTGATCTTTCAAGTCTGGCCCCAACTCCGAGAGCTTATCCCCCGACACTGGCTATGGTTTCTGATACTTTGATTTCTGCACTTTAAGGCCCCTCCTTTCCTATGGCTCTGCAGCAGGGTAGGAGGCATTTATCCTCTAGTTATTCACTTCACCCTCTTCAGCCTTCTGTAGAATACAAAAGGAGCCGCAAAGCATGTGAACCCAGCTCAGTGTGATCACATCTTGATTATCTGGCATTTTCTACAGCGGCCGTTCTCAACCAGGGCTCCCGGGGGGCCATGATCAGGTTTCAGGGGGGGCCGCCAAGCAGGGCTGGCATTAGACTCACTAGCGCCCAGGGTAGAAAGCCAAAGCCCCCGCCCCGTGCAGGGCTGAAGCCTGGGACCCCGAGGCTCGCCACCTGGGGCTGAAGCCGAAGCCTGAGCAACTTAGCTGTGGTGTGGGGCCCTGGGCAATTGTCCTGCTTGCTACCCCTTAACTCCGGCCCTGGCTTTTATATGCAGAAAAACAGTCGTTGTGGCACAAGTGGGCTGTGGAGTTTTTATAGCATGTTGTGGGGAGGACACGGCTCAGAAAGAAAACGGTTGAGAACCCCTGTTCTACAGCAAAGATCTCAAAGTGCTTTCTGCATCTAGGCCCAGATCTTCATTGAAACCAGTGGCAGTTAGGCCTTATGACCCAGATCCTTAAAGATATTTACGTACCTGATTCAAAGGCCACTAATTCATAGAATTTCTGACCATAGAATTTTACACTGAGCAGAATTTCCCTGAGTAATTCCTGCATTGAGCCCATATCTTGTGATTTGGCCCGAGCCTATTGTCTTAGGAATCCCTCCAATTTGGATTTGAAGCTTTCATGTGATAGAAAAAAACCCCTCACCACATCCCTGTTCCAATGATAAATTACCCTCCCTGGTAAAAATGTGAACCTTTCTGTACAGCTTGGATTGAAAGACTCCCATTGACTACAGTTGCGTTTGATTCTGGCCCATAAAGAGCTAGTGACCATGTTAGCGACCACTGGAATATTGTTACTTCTGGGGTAGAACCGGGGGAATAAACGAGGGCCATATCCAGTTAAAATGGCAGGAGATAATGAGCTGGCCAAATTACAGTCTGGGCCAGCAGTCCTGGTCTTGCAAAAAACCCAAAAACTGCACATACATACACTCAGTAAACACCTGCTACTCATGCTGTAACCCTGGTGGGGGGAGGGATAGGTCAGTGGTTTGAGCATTGGCCTGCTAAACCCATGGTTGTGAGCTCAATCCTTGAAGGGGCCATTTAGGGATCGGGGTGGGGGGTAATCTGTCTGGGGATTGGTCCTGCATGGGCAGCAGGTTGGACTAGATGACCTCCTAAGGTTCCTTCCAACCCTGATATTCTACAATTCCTTCCAGCCCCACCCTGTTGTTTGTAACCCCCACTCATTGTGTTACATCTAACTCGGCAGGGCAGGGAAGGTGCTTTTTCTGTTCTTGAAAAAGCTTAGTGTGTTTTGGATCACCACGGTTGAGACTTTCAAGGCTGACTAGGGGATTTAGACACAACTCCTATTTATTTCAGTGGTGTCCTGGGGTTGAATCCCCTAGGTTGGCTTTCCTAGATTCTAAGGCCAGAAGGGACCATTGTGATTATCTAGTCTGCCCTCCTGCAGCGCCCAGGCCGAAGAACTGCCCCATACTAATCCCTAGAGCAGAGCTTTTGGAAAAACATCCCGTCTGGATTGAAAAATGGTCAATGATGGAGAACCCACCATGACCCTGGGTAAATTGTTCCAATGGTTAATGACTCTTATGGTTAAAAATTGATGCCTTATTTCCAGTCTGAATTTGTCTAGCTTCAACTGCCAGCCATTGGATCATATTGCAATAGGACCTTAGAGTTACGAACACCTCCGGAATGGAGATTGTTCGTAATGCTGAAACGTTCCTAATGCTGAACAAAACGTTCTGGTTCTTTCAAAAGTTTACAGTGAACATTGACTTAACACAGCTTTGAAACTTTACTATGCAGAAGAAAAATGCTGCTTTTAACCATCTTAATGTAAATGAAACAAGCACAGACACAGTTTCCTTACCGTGTCTAATCTTTTTTTAAAACTTTCCCTTTTTTTTTGTAGTTTACGTTTAACCCGGTACTGTGCTGTACTGTGTTTGCTTTCTTTCTTTGTCTCTGCTGCCTGATGGCATACTTCCGGTTCCAAAGGAGGTGTGTGGTTAACCGGTCAGTTCGTAACGCTGGTATTTGTAACACTGAGGCTCTGCTGTGTATCTTTCTCTGACAGACTGAAGAGCCCATAATTAAACATTTGTTCCCCAGGTAAGTACTTATAGATTGTAATCTAGTCACCCCTTCTCTTTGGTAAGATAACTAGATTGAACTAGTTAGATAAATGTCTATCAGGGATGGTCTAGACAGTATTTGGTCCTGCCATGCGGGCAGGGGACTGGACTCGATGACCTCTCGAGGTCCCTTCCAGTCCTAGAATCTATGAATCTATGAATAACTCCTGGAGTCTATCACTATATGGCAGGTTTTCTAATCGTTATTGTGGCTCTTCTCTGAACCTTCTCCAATTTATCAACCTCTGTCTTAAACGGTAGGGACCAGAATTTGGGGGGAATAGCTTTGCGATCCGCACCAGCTCTCATGTTTATGATTGATTTTCTCAGGCTGAGCTATTCAAACAGCCAGGCATCTGGTTTTACATCTCATCTGGAAGATTACTGCTTTTAGCAGTACAGCAGCCCCTCCAGGGACTCTGGGTCCTGGGCTCAACGGGGATTCAGAGGAAAGCGTGTCCTCTAGTCATTCAGCTTCCTGCAGAACCTAAGGTGCGAGCCTCCACTGCCTTGCACCTTATGTTATCATTTGCACCGGTGCAGAGGGAGTGGGAAATGCTGCCAAATCAAAAGTATTTGCAAATGATGATGCAAGGTGGCAGAACTGAATCCCTAGAATTTTCCTCAGAGCTGTCCCATCAGCGCCAGCCCAGCCGTGCTCAGCTTAAGAAAATTGACAGCACCGTCACGTGAAGGGCAGAGAGCAATGGGGCAGGTGTTGGGAGCCCTGCAGAAGCCATGCCTTTAGCTCTGGGGCGGGGAAGAGGGCAAATGGGTCACTCTCTAGCAATGATTCAGCAAAAGGCCCAGCTGCGCACTGAAGCGAAAGTTTTCCGATCTGGCCTCAGTTGATTGAATTCACTCATTCATCACAAGGCACCGAAACAGTGAATGGAGCCAGCAGCATCCGCATTGCAGACTCAATCCCGTCCGTGGGTTAGGACAGACCAGAGCCATTGGAAGGAACATAACGTAACTGAAAATCCTGCACGTGTAGGAAGTTGGGATAAGAACCACCAAACTCATATGGAAAAAATCAAAATCTTCCCTGCCAACCTTTTGCCCAGGTTTGGAACCCAACTTGGGCCAAACCTCCTCTGAGGGTCTGAAGAATTCCAAAAAAATTATTACATTCAGGTTTCTGGCCAGGATCAAAAAAATAGGTACCAGAAACCTCCCCTATTCTAGTGCAATCTCCTGTCCAGCTTTACAAACCTAAGAGGTTTGGAGAGTTCAGAGAAGCAGCCAGATTTTAGGTGGTGGATTCAGACTAAAGCAGAATTCCCAACCTCTTGGAGATTTGCCCCACTACTTAGGTGATAGTTTGCACGATCATTAATTTGTTTATCACAGACATCTCAATGGTGCCTGCCAGTGGGAGTGCTGTACACGGTTCTTGCCTGGGGTGGAAAGGAGAACGTTGATTCCCTTCAGATTTTGGTGATTTGGTTAAAAAAATGTATCAGGATAATGAAAAGCCCAAAGAGGAGCCGTTAGAGGTTATTCTTGCATTAATGATGCCATCTACGCAGCCTCTGGTGCAACCTGAGGGCCTGAGCAGGGAGAACCAAAATACTGTGTATGGAGACTTAGCAAACGCTACACACTCTGTTTCCAGCGGAAGGAGCTGTCTGACGCTCCACCCCACCCCACCCCCCAGCTTTGATTTTTTTTTTTTTTTAAACCAGTGTTATTTACTGTCTCCCAGGAAAGCCTTGGATAATGAAATAGTCGGATTCCTCCAGCTGTTACCCCCATTACCCATCCACCATGCTGCGGTCTCTGTATTCCCACCTGCCACTGAAAATGGGCGGCGCGGTTAATGTGTTCTGGCTGGGTAAACAGTGAAACTGAACATATGCGAATGTTTGAACTCCCCTAGCGCCTGCAGTGTTACCGTTTGTTCAAGGGAGACGTGTCTGCACAATTACCCAGGCCTGGACGCTGATGCCGTTGCAGACAGGAGAACTCAGGTAGCGGTGGTTGGCTGTATCCATCGGAGGAGGGCCTGGATCCCTGACTTGTGTCTCACATTATGGGGGCTCATTGCTGTGTGACTTGTATCCAGCCCGGAGGTTTCCTAGGGGGAATGTTTATCTCATTGTTCTCTTCACCCCACCCGGAGTAGTGTTTGTTTTAAAATGATTGTCCGTTAGGCGGGGATGTCTACACTGCGATCTCAGAGCCCGGGGCAGCTCACTGAGGTTCGTGGGGCTCAGGCTGCGGGACGATAAAATGGCAGTGTAGATATTTGGGCTCACCTGGAGCCTGGGCTCTGAGACCTCGTGAGAGGGGAGGGCTCCAGCCCGAGCATCTACACTGCAAATGTATACCCCCATAGCCTGATCCCCGGGAGCCCGTCAGCTGAGCCAGGCCAGCCGTGGGTCTTGTATTGTAGTGTCACGGAGTGTCCCATTGATCAGTCTTTGGGGCAGAATAAATCGAGGCCCCAGTTTGTGTGTCTCTGTAACACAGACGAGGACCATGTGAGGTTTTGTCCCCTCCTAGTAGTCGGTTCGCACATGCGGTTTATGAGTCTACTGCTGTTTCCACCGAATAGCTCTGCAATGCTAAAATCATGAGATTCTCCTGCTTGTGCCAAAGGTTGTGGGTTTGAGGCCTGCTGTTGGCCCAAGCGGGACTGGTATCGCGCTGTACCGTATGTTTATTTAGTTCATGATGTTCTGCAGAGACCATCTCACTGCTGGGTTGGATTTAATTTAGATTAGACAGGATAACTGTGCAGAACTGGACGCCACGTTCTACTGCAGTACTGGAGAACAGCGCCCTGCCAAAAGCACGGCGAATGGGCCCATGTGACTTGATGATGAATTGAGACCAGTGGCTACTCTGAGCCAGAACCATGCAATGGACTTTCCCCCCCACTCCTCATTCCCGAAATCCCTTCCTTGGCTCTTTGGGAAGGGATACACCCAAGCAGGTCTGGGAAGAGAACCCCTCTCCCGGGCCCCGATGGCAGTAGGAGTTGGAGGTTAAAGAAGCGCCTCTCTTGATCAAGCCCCAGTAGCGAGTGTTCTCCAAGCTGTGCCGGGAGAAGTGATTGAAAAAAAACGTTGTCATTAAGTCATCTAGTCTAGCCCTCAATGGCCAGTTCCCTTCAGCACCTCTGTACTGTGGCAATGGCTTGAAACGGTTGTGCTAGGCGGCTGTATGACTGGTTGATCGTTTATTAGGCACCTACCCATTCAATGGTGGTGTGTGTGAACCGGGCGGAAATTTTGCAGGGACGTATTAATAGAGAAACCCCAGAATTAAATGAAATAGAAAAAGTATTGGAAGCTTCCAACACAGTATTCAGCCAAAAATTATCTGAGATTTATTTCATATATACAACGAATATACTCCATTTATATACAGTGTGTACCCACCACTGTCTCCTTTTACTGCTATAGAGCTCACTCTCTTATATTTAATAGGGCATGATTTTAAAGACAGCGCCTCAACCCCCCCGCCATAAGTAACATTAAAACTCCATGACACTACGTAATACAAGGGACTATCTAAACATCTCGTAGTTCGTAAAACAGATTCAGGAACCAGCGCCAAAGACAAGTAAGGCTGATGAGGATTTCATGGCTCCGTTATTTCCCACGGATGGAAGGGGCGGTCAGGAGTTCGTGGGGGGACGACTGGTTGGACAGCGTGCTGATGTTCTGCAGCCTTTGGGGGCTTGATAACTGCAGGTCAACAGTGATGAGCATGCTAGCTGGCCTCAGCCTACGTCCCTCATTGGCTTTTGACCACATGTCCTTGCCGTTTGACACCATCTGATATTTGAAAGGGTCTCTGGCTAGAAGGTCAGGGGGGCTGGAACAATTTGTATAGTGGGGGTGTGGAGAGCCATTGAACCAAGCTGTAAATCCTGTATATAATGGAAACCGCTTCAAGCCAGGGGGTGCAGTAGCACCCCTGCCCCCCTCATTCCAGCACCTATGTAGAAGGTAGGGCTGGGATGGTGCGACGAGATACTGAGATGCAGTGACTGAGGTCTGTGTGCTTTGATGGCTGGAATTATAGAAATCAGAGATGAACAAAAATTGATTAGATTGCATAGGCCATCCCCAAAAAACAGAGGGAACGGCACGCTGGGATCGCGGTGCTCTGGCAGAGCTGTCTGGCAGAACCTCCCACGGTGCCTGTTTGTACTATGCCGCCGATAATTTGCAGCCTAGTAGGCAGAAAACGGGTAAAGGATGGGGGTAAGATGGAAGACTGACTGCGTGGGGAAGTTAGCAAAGGCTACCAAGCCCAAGACTTTTTCTTCCTGGCCCTATCTGGTGAACTCATCGTTGAGAAGAGGACTGGGTTTTCTAATGCAACCCACTGTTCAGGGTGTGTTATGTATGTGCCCGAATTACCGAGATGAGTCGGCGACATCGCCCACCTGGGAGAGACAGGACTTTAGCTCAACGTGTAGCAATGCAGGCCTGGAGTGGTACAAGTTCTGTGTTCAGCCCTTTATAGGGACCAAGATGATGGTGGTTACATTGTGGATAACTCCTAACACCATAAAAGAAGAAGTCTAAAACAGAATCAAAGACTAAATCTCAGGGACAATTTAGTAGCTCGACATTAGCCGTAGTACCCCTCTGGGGCACAGGAGGGAGCTCTGAGATTATCACAGAAGGTCCCTTGTGGCACATTTGCAGAGATGTTATAGGGTGACTAACCCTTAACACAAGACTCTTGAACTTCACCCCTTTCAGTCCTGGATCTCAGGCACCTTTGTCCTCTCTCCTCCTCCCCTGGATGTTCAGTGCACCCACCCCTGCCCCCAGCCTACTTTCCGAGGACACTTTTCACACGTGCCTATGGCTCCTCCAGCAGCAAACAGCGCAATAGCTAGATCCCTGTTTGTCGTTGCAATATTCCAGCGAGGTCTAGGGTTGCCAACTCTCCAGGACTGTCCTGGAGTCTCCAGGAATTAAAGATTCATCTTTAATTAAAAGATTATGTCATGTGATGAAACCTCCAGGAATACGTCCAACCAAAATTGGCAACCTTAGCCAGGTCTCATACCTACCAACCAGCCTGTCCTCTCACATGGTCACATCTTTTCTATGCCCCTCCCCCATAAATTTCAACCCCCTCCCCCCCGCTGTGATGCCATAAAGCAGAAGTCCCTACTGTTGTCTCTGGACCCTGGGGCCTGATCACCACTGAGGGGCTTAGTACCTGTGGTCGTAGCATCTGAATACCATCTCTTCCATAGTCATTCGGTATTTCCCCTTTCTCCAGCCTCTGCATCCCCCATCAGAGCCTTTTAGATCTCTCCTCATTTGTAATCTCTCCAACCCCAGCCCCTGTATATACCCTGACCTTGAAGCCCTCACTCCATCCAGGCCAGAAGGGTTAAACCAGCCCCCTTTCAGGAACCCTCAGTGCTACTGCATAGCCGGTCAGAGTCGTCGTTTATTGAATGATGCCAAACGGTACCTCCCCCGTCGGAGCAGTGTGCATCATACCTGCGTGGTTCTCCCCACCCCAGTGCACTGAACCGGCGGCCTCTGGCACAGCAAAGCAGGGAACTGGCTCCACAAATCCTACTGCAGCCTCATTGAAATGCACCACTGGCATGAACACACTGACCTCCGAGAGGATGAACTCCCTTGACATGAGCCAAGCCACGAAGGTCTGAACTCTGCTAAACAAGCCACCGTCTAAGGTCACCTGGATACATTCCCAATTTCACTGCTGCTCCACAGATCGGCTGGGGCTAAGCAGCCAACCTGAAAGCTGCCAATGAGTCGATTGTTCCCCAACCCTCTCCCTTCCTTCCAGAAAGCCTCCCCATTGCTAGCCGGGACCACTGGACACAAGAAGACTGAGGAGTTGCCCTGGTTTCTTTTGCTTTGTGGCTGCCCACTCTCAAAAGTCTCCTGTGCCAGCAACCAGCAACTTCCAGCTGAAGGGGACAAATGGATACAATTTCCCTTGGAACACACACCAATGCATGCAGCTACCTAACTATCCATAGGAGATAGCGTAGCAAAGTGAAACCGCTGAACTTAAAGGAGTGAGAGAAAATCTCTACACTACAGGGACTATACCAGCATAGGTGATAGAACTAGGAGAGTGTGTGTGTGTGTGTGTGTGTGTGTGTGTGTTGGGGGGGTGGGGGTACTGCAGCACTCCCTGGCTTGAAGTGATTTCCATTATATCCAGGGTTTACAATTTGGTTCAATGGCTCTCAGCACCCCCACTATACAAAATGTTTCAGCCCCCTTGTATACCAGCACAGCTACGTCAGCATAACTCTGTAGTGTAGACACAGCCTACACTGACAGAACTCCACCTCCCCGAATGATGGCAGCTATGTTGACTGATGCCTTCTTCTGTTGAGCTGTTGCTACACTGGGACTAGGTCGACATAGCTACGTCGGTCAGGTGAGTGGATTTTTCACCCCCCGATCGCCGTCGCTATGTTGACCAAGTCAGAGGCAGAGAGCAGAATTGAACCAGCATGCACTGGGCCTAATTCTACCCCGTGCAACAAAATGCATATAATGCCTATAACAAACAGATTACATGTCAGATTTCATTGCTTCCTTGCACCCTGCGCCTTGCCAGGACTCTGCAGCCTGGATTCCAGAACCAGGTCTCCACTGGACCCATTGGCAAACAGTCATTTTATTGCCAAAGGACAAGGTGCAGTGAGTGTCGTCTCTCGGACTCTTCCTCGCGGGCCCACGGGACGTGTCTCTGGCTGGGCCACGCGGGAGTGTCTAGGTTCCGTGTCGTCCTTCGATGGCCTGCCGTCTGAAGTACCGGATGGCAGAGAGGGTGCCGACGTTTGCCAGTAACACTGGAAAAGACCCCAACACATTTCAAGAATGAATCTAGGATTATTCCAAAGCCTTAGTTTCAGGGCTAGTCTGAGCAAAACAGTTTTCTGGAGCAGAGTTTCACAACATGAATCTCTGCATCTGATTGCCTTTTTGCTGCAGAGCAACCATGGGTCGTTCATGCTGGTGTCTCTCCTTGTCACAGCTAATGAATAATTTCTCTGCACAACAGTGGCACTTTTCATCTCCGGATTGCAGAGCACGTTGCAAAAAATGAATGAATTTAGCCTCACAAACCCCCTTGATGGGGAAACTGAGGAACAGAACAGAGCGGTGACTCACCCAAGGGACACAGGTGTTGGCCCCACTGCACAGGGGTGAATTTCAACCCTAGTGAGTTAGTGGTGGAGGTTGGCATGGAACCCCTGGACTCCTGATTTCTCACCCTCTGCTCTAACCACCTGGCGGCAACGTTCCCAACTAATTAACCCTTTGGGTGCTGGTGTCCAGTTCCACCTCTCTGTGCCGGCAGATCACAGCACTGTCCGTCCTTTCCAACACCAGCATTTCACGGGGAGCACGGCATGCCCAGGCTAGCACTGGAGGCACATGTTGCCCCATGCATGTTTTGACACCTTAGGGAACACTGACCAGGTTAAGCGATAAGACATGATAGGATGTGGTGATATTGCCACTGTCCGGATACAGGACAGGATTAATCAGAACTAAAGGAATTCTCCTACTGCTTCAAACTATAATTAAAGCCAGCAGCAGCTATGCTGGAGTAAAAGCAGTGAGAGATAGGAATCTCCCCCTTCCTGGGTGAGAGAACCCTAGAAACAGCCGGTGACGGACAGAACATTTCAGAAAGCAGGAAGAGGCCCTTCCGTAGTAGGGAGAGATTCTGCTCCAACCTGTACGATCTGCCTAGCGGGAGGATGTAAGCTTCCAACATTATCTAAAGTTAAATCCTCCCCACCCCTCAAATCCCCCATGCATCTCCCCCTCCCCTTTATGTAAAGCGCTTCTCCTCTCCCACATGGTCATCCTACCTACCAGTCTTCCATGCGTCCGGAGCCTGCAGATCTGACGTCTTCACGGCCCAGGATGCAAAGGCAACGAAGACCAGGCACATGTCCTCCTGCGTGAGAGCTAGGGGAGGGCGGGGCCTTTCTGCGGGAAGAACAACCTGAAACTAAGGGTCAAGCGATACTAATAATACTCCTGTTACATTGGTCATTTCAGCCAGAAGTCTTTCTGGTATTTAAGCCTTACATTCATTGGCTTTTTCACCAATCCCCTGCTAAGTTTTTCAAAAGGAAAAGAGAAAGGATCTTTTTGCAATGTTGTACAGCGTTCCTCTCCCTACAGAATCGGCCACGAGCCCCTTCTTCTTCTAATTTTTGGAGAACATGGGTCCAATTCTGGAAGACACTTCCCCATAATCTTTTCACTCTACCCAGTTTTAAACAGTTCACCCGGTTTTCAGACTTTGTGGCCAAGCTTAAGAGTTTGAAAGTAGCTTTTAATTTGTGTAGCGAAGGGACATGCCACTGTGCCAACTGGGAACTTAGCAGGTCTATCTAGCCAAGTTATCTAGCCCCATTTACCATGGGATATGTGCGACTCACAGTCTTTAATGGATTTATCCTCACAACACCCCTCTGAGGTTAGGAAGTGTCATTATACCCATTTTACAACCGGAGAACTGAGGCACAGGGAGACTAAGGGTATGTCTACACTACACACTAAGTCCAGGCTCTGACTCCAGTGGGAACGCAAGGCCCCCTTCTCTCCACACACAAATCACTCTGACTTGGTTCCGGGAGCGCTCAGCACCCAGTTCCCAGGATTTTGCTTTTGGGGGCAGGGGGCGGAGCCTGCTGTGACTCAGGCCTGTTGTGTTGCAGGGTGGACACAGCTCAGGGTACACACCTGAGTCAGAAGGTCTGTGTAGTGCAGTGTGGACTTAGAAACACTGAGTCTGGGTCCCAAGGCCCTGGGTTGACAATGCAGTGTAGACATACCTTAAGTGACTTGCCCAAGGCCATACAAGAAGTCTGTGGCGGAGCAGGGGACTGAACCCAGGTCTCCTGAGTTGCAGGCTAGTACCCTAACCACCAGGCAAGCTTTGAGAAGCGGGTGGTCCAGCAGAGCCACTGGCGTGGGGAGTCAGGGGAGACCTGGCTGTGCTGTGTGACCCACAGAGCGGTGGTTTCCCCATCTGTACAGCAGGGTTCATGAGAAGTACCCACCCTTGTAAAGTGCTTTGAGATCCATGGATGAAAAGCAACATGGAAGAGGACTAAGCCTGGTTATTAGTTCTATGAGAAGCCTCCACGCCCCCTGCACTCCATCATGGCCATTCGGAGTCTCTGGGCTGCTCTCCAGGGCGTATGGCAGACACCGCTTGGGATCTCTCACTCTGATGGCGTCCCCAGGCTAGCAACCTTCGAGGCATGTTGCAAGAGGTTTGGTCTGTTTGCTTGTTTGATCAGGTTTTTAATTAAAGCCAGTTTTATTAATTAGTTACTACCAAGGCAAAGGGTCTTTTCTCGGGGCAGATAAAGAGGCAGCGCTTTGCTGAGTCACCCATTGGGAGGGCTCAGGCCTTATTTGTTTGTTTTTAATATTAACCGGGAGGCACCATGGCTTTAAGCCCAGTATAAACTTTTAAATAAAGACGGTGGCTGTCCTAATGGGTCACATTTCCTCTCCTTCTATTCCCAGCCGCTCTCTAAAACCTCTCGCACCTACTCACAGTCATAAGCAACGCCTGAGTAACCTTTAGAGGCTCCAGCGGGTGCTTATTAAATTAGCCCTGGTTCTAATGTTCTCCTCGTCTGTTTCTGCACGGAAGGTCCCAGTTTGCCTTTCTCTCCTGCCAACATTGTGCCTGTCACATCCCAGGCACACCGGCTCAGCAACCATCGCGCTAGCTTGGTACAGACAGCGTTCCTGGCCATTGACCCCTCAAACAGAAATCCAGCTTCAAGCTTCCCCAGTTCACCTTCGTGAATTGGCACGCAGCAAAGGCGGATTCTGAACTCTGGTGGGCCCTGTCCACAGTTGGGTTTAAACACACTTGTTGCCAGCAGAGTTCTAGCTTGCTTTCCCTGACCACTGTGGAGAAGGACAGATCAGTTGTCACCAGTCTTTACACATAGTCTTCCTTCCAACTCCTTTTTCTTAGTGTGTGAACAAGTTTTTAGTCTTGGAAGAAATGCTTGTGGCGGTGTTAGTTTGGGTTGCACACAGTTCTGTGTACAGGGAGGCAGGAGAGTTTGCTTTTCTTTCTGCTCTGGGCTCTGACTAGAGTCAGTTCTGGAGGGATGGTTGCCCCCGGGGAGCTGGGCACTGGTGTTGGGCTGAAGGGATTGCCCGCATACTGTTTGTGACCACCTCTGCTCCAGGACTGGTGGATGTGCATTAATAAAGCAAGTTACGCACAGCATATCCCCAGATTCCACGTTACTGAGTTCTCCTTCCCTGGGAAGCTGACTTGCAAGATGCTAACAACTGCTACTGCTCAGCAGAGGAATACGCTAATGGTGGGAGAAGGGGCAACATCCTAAAGCAGTTTGGTTTTGTAATGCCCATGGGATCAGCTCCCAAACAGCCCTGCCAAAGTCCAAGGCTGTTGGGCAGTGAGGGAACGTGGTTAGTGCATGATTTGGGTCTCACTATGCATGACCAAGCTATGCCTTAACCATGCCAAGGGATTCTTGGGTTGCAAGCGTATCCTCCAGCATGTTTGATGATGGGACCACAGGCTAACGAAGGGGATGGAACCGTGTGATTAGCATGATTCACAGAGCAAAGAACAACAGGGACAGCGGCACTATCTCTGGGCAGCAACATCAGGAACGTCAGTGTGTTGGTGCCAGGGGGTAGAGGGCTGGTTCTGGGCTCTGGAGAAACTAGTGTAGCATCAGGGAATTCAGTGCTGTGCTGGGAGCTACAGGCAAACAGAAAACCCAGCACTGGGTCTGGGCTGTGGCCCCAGAGCAGCGTAGCGGCTGCAGATGGGGTTTGGGGCAGAGGCACTGGATAGTTCAGGGCCTGGGGAATCCAGCAATGTTTCTGGGCAGCAGCCCTATGGACACCACGGCTTCTGTTTCCTATTTAATCAGTGAGCCTGTTTCTACAAGGGAGCGCCATGTTTTTAAACCCTGGGGCAGCGAGAAGGGACCAGCCGGGGCCAGGATCAAACATTTACCTGCTAGTGCAGGGGCCATCCCTAAATCCTCTGGCTTCAGCTGGATTCTCCCGGGAGGCCTCAGCTGGAGAAGGGAGAGCCTCTTTATGGAACCTCGTGGGACCGGGACCCCGCGGTCGGAGGGGCTGCGTCTGACCAAGCGCATTGGCTTTTGCAGGAAGGATTTCAAAGCTGCCATGGCTTTTCTTGCCTCCAAGCCCGGCATGCGCAGGAAGATCCGCCCCCAGCTCCTCCTGCCTCTTGCTCCGTCCGTAAAGAAATGTTCATAAACCTCGGGGATGGAGATAACACCGCCGGGCTCTCCGGCTTTGGCCGAGCCCGGGTCCTCCCGGCTTTCGCACGATGAGGACGTTTGCTCCAGGGTGCTGATCCTGTCTGTCTCCACAAAGGTGTCTTTGCTGCCATTTTCTTCAGGTTCGTTAAAGAAATATTCATACATCTCAGGCCCGTACATTTCAGGCACCTCCTGCTCCTTCTCGCAGGGAGACATGGGCGTTTTCGCCACCCCACCCAAGCTGTTCATCTCCCCCCCCTGCTCTTGGGCGTCACAGAAAAAATAGTCATACATCTCCGGCCAGGTCAGGGCAGGTATGGCCCCCTCCTGAGAGTCCTCAGCTGCTGAATGATGAGGAAACAGCCCTCCTAGGAGCCCAGATCTCTGCCTTCCCTGGGCTCCATCTTCAGCATCCCCTCCAACTGCCATGGTGCTTCCAAGACGCAGGGGCTTCCCAGTGGTGCTCCTCCACTCCTCTCTCTGTGACGCAGTGGGTCTGCTGCTCTGATTCAACGACATGTTCTCATGGATTCCTAAATCAGTTGCTTGCTTTGGCCTTGCACGACTGGTCTTCTTCAGTTCCCCTGGGAAGGGCTGCACTGCAGGGCCTTTCACCGCCTTGCTCCTGGGAGCGTTGACGGCCTGACCCCCCAGTGCCAACCCTCGCCCCTCATCCCCCAGCATGCCACAGGTCAGGGTACCACCTCGCTGAGCTTCATCCTCACCCTCCAGCCCCCCAAGAGCTGGTTTGGCCACTATTCCCTCTCCTTTGCTCTCTCGCAGTAGGGCAGAGGAGGTTAAAAACTCCATAGTTAGAGTTGAGCTTTGCAGTGCCACGGCCCCGTGCGACGGTGTCACTATGGCTGTGAGCGTACCCTGGTGCTCACGGCTGTCACCCTGGTGCGCAGGCCTTCTGGGCTGCACGACATCCGGAGAGTCGCCAGGGGAACCCGGAGCAGTCAAGGCTTGACCGAGACCCAAACGCTCCCCTGGATTCTTCCCAGCAGGCCGGCTCTCCCCTGGTATTCTGGAACACGTTGGCTGCAGGGGCTCTGCAGATGGATTCTGGGAAATGTCACTGTTTGGGTCTGGCAGCCCAGGCTCTAAACAGAGAGACCAGTTCGCCTTTTCCCCCGCTGGCCTCTCTATCCCCCCTGAAGCAGCCAGCGCTGGGGAGCTCACATCCGCTGCATGAACTGGCCTTTCAGACTCTGCCTTCTCTGGGCTGCCTTGTAGATGCTCCCCTGGTAATGCCCCCTCCTGTGGAGCTCCTTCTGGCAGGTGATCGTGGGGTACTACGGCCAGACCCCCTCCTGCCTGTACAGCAAACGGGGCGGCCACTGCACGTTCTGCGGCCTGGCCCACTTCGTTGCGGGAGCTGTCCTGGGCCTGGAGCGGCTTCTCCATGGCATGGCTAGCTGGTCCGGCAAAGCCGGCCTCTGAGAAACAAGGCAGCTGCCTGTCCTGGGCGCTGGGCATCAGCGGAGTCTGCTGGGGGGATCTGGGCGTGTCGCTCTCACACAGAAACCTGCTGCCTGAGCCCAGATCCATTTCATCCTCGCTGCCCGACAGAACCTCCTCCAGGAACAGGTGCCCAGGGATGGGCCGGGGCGGGGCGGTCTCTCCGGGGACCCCATGTGGGGGGCAGGGTCCCGGGCCAGGAGCTGGCGTGCTGCCTGCCCTCACTGTGATCAGCCTGGCGGTGCGGGGGCTGCCGGCCTCGCCGTCCCCTTGCTCAATGTCACTGACGCCCAGCTCCTCCGCCGTGGCCAGGGCAGCCGGGATTAAGCTGCATTCTTCAGCAGCCGAGTAAAACTCCGCCCAGTCCCTGTCATTCAGTTGGATGCTGTACTGGAAATTCTCCATCTCTGCAGTGGCAAAGCAAGGGGAGGGGGGCCAGTGAGGACGAGGGCACCGGGGAGGGGCGCCCAGGTACCCACCGAGACGAGGCCACCAGGCCACTTGAGCCTTTTATCTTCAATTAACCCTTTCCCCTCCGGTTCCTTCACTATTCTGCTGTGCTGCTGCCATCCGCAGTCTCTTGCGGTTGAAACCAATGGGACGCTAGGACAGATCTTGGCCTCTCCATCAGCCTGGCAGGGGCCTCCTCCTCCTCCCATACATCAGCATGACAGGGGGCATCACCCCCCTAGACACATCTAATACCTACAGCAGCCAGGCAGCCGTTAAATAGTGGAGACAATCCTCGGCTTTAACGCATGTGAGCCTTAGTGCATCTGTGTTAGGATCAAATTATCTTACATGCCATGTAGCTCCATTTTGGGATTTTCTAATCTCGTCTGCATTAGCATAAGGGGGCACCCTGGGGAGTTAATAGAGCAATTGCAAGAAGCTGGAGGGGCACAGACGAATTTCTGTGCCTCTAGGGTGTTGCAGATTCTTACACTGTCTGGGCCATTGCTCAGTGGATCTGAGTGGATCTAATGTCCTTTCAGGTGCAGACTCCTCTGTGGATTGCACCTGCTCTTTCATGGCACGCCTTTCACCACACATTTTATCCCTTCTTTCTAAGTCGCCTGTACCTCCTTGACCAAGATCCTTGGCTGGTGTAACAGCTCCATTGACTTAAATTTACACCCGCTGAGGATTTGGCCACTTGCGCCTCCCTGGAGGCATGACGAGGTGCAACAATGCCACATAAACGCATTCAAGAAGCAGAGGTTTGCAAAGCCACAGCTGCCTGGCCCATTTCCTGGGGACAGCTTTTCCCCCCGAAGCGGTGGGGAAGCGAGTCAGGGGTCAGAGAGCAGCGAGACACAGCCAGCATGCAGAGCATGCGAACGCATCCTACCTGGGGAACAACTTAAGCTGGGGATGGAGCCAGGTGCAGAGTGGTGCAGCGAAATCCTCCCAGCGCAACATGGTGCCGTACCCTTGACGGGGACATTGAGAGCCAGACTTCAGAGCGGCTCCATTCACAGGCCAAAAATAGCCCCCAACTTGTCATGTGAACCGCCATACGTGCCAAGGGCTGTTCCATAAATAGCTTATGGGGGAGAGGCTCTGGGCTTGCCAGCCAATGGGTTTCCCTCTCACACACACAACAGGGTCCCTTGGCCACCCACAGACACATGGGGCCCTCAGGGTTGGAGTTACACCCATGTAAGTGAAGGCCACGCAGGGCACAGGTGCTGGGCATAGGGCACAGAACTCACAGAAAGAAGGCAGAGTTGCAAGGATGCTCCCAGAATGGCAGATGGACACATCCCATGACAATGACTGAGGCGAATAGCTTCGTAAGTTAGAGGAAGTGAACTGAGGTTGATTCTGTAGGATAAATGGTCCCAAGAATGATCAAATCCTCAGGCTTCAGGGCATGATCTGTCTATCTGGGGTATGTCTAAGGCACGTATCAGTGCTATCGAAGTGCAGATGGACATCGGATCACCTCACATGGTCAGGGACAAATGTCCTCCCCCAGCACACTATCGTACATGGTGGCAGCTCTGCAGTTCCTGGCCCTGGCCGCTGACAGAGACAGGGTGGCTGGATCAGACAGCCAAGATACACAAAAGGTAGGTGGGGAAGTGACTTGCCCAGGGCCACCCCGCAGGGCTGTGGCAGAGTGAGGGAGAGAACCTGGCTCTCCTGAGTCGCTCTGCGCGAAATCATGCTGCCTTCTGTTTCATACACACTATCTCCAGAGGTCTCTGCAGAGCACCGAGCCAGTAGCATGGGGAGCGTCCCTGCAAGTGCCGGAGCTTTTATTGGCCAATTCATAAGAACCAATGGTCCATCTAACCCAGCTGCTCCATGCAGCTTTGGCCATGTGCTCTTATATCCCCGGGGAGCAGGGTTATCCCAGGAGTGGTGGGATTCCAGACACCAGAGATGGGCGGCAGAGGCCCTGTTTGAATGCCATGCACCCTACATAGAGACCCCGCGGAAACTGAGAGCGAGTTCAGCACAAGCCTGGCTCGGGGAGTTTTTAACCCCACCTGGTTGACAGGCGTATGGCTCCAGAACACACAGAGATCCCAGACGTCCTGACACACCTCCCCAGGACGGAGGCACAGCTGCAAGCTGTGAGCAAACCGGGATTGACACACAGCCCCACTAGAAGTTCAGCCAGCTACTCCCTTTTCCTTCTGCTCTGACACTGTATATAGGGGGAAAGCGCCTTCTTGTGGTGCCGTGAGATCACTGCAGGCACACGGCGCCAGGCTGGGAGTTCACAGGATGCGAGGCTCTGAAACTGCTGCCAGGCAGGGCCCACTGTGGTGATGTAAACAGTGACCGGAATTTGCTTCCTTTCTCTGTTCTGTGGGCTGACGCACGCTGGGGGCTCGTCAAGCAGAGAAAATATGGAAGGAAGGAGGTCGACTGTCTTCTGTCCTTATCTTGTTTTTGATCTGGCTACACCCAACTCCTCCCACCCAGCCACCCACTCTCCCATAGTCCCAGAAGGGAAATTGATCCGCTTCCTTTTCTTGGCGACAGTAAACTTCCTTTTTCTGACTCCTCCAGCAGCCGGCGGTTCAGGCAGAGAACGCGTCGGACCATGCCTCGCAAACCACAGCGCAGAACATGAAAGGGAGAGGCGCAGCGAGGCGGAACTGAAAGCCAGACGTGGGCTGTCGGGCCACGTTGTCAGCGTCACACTGAAAGCCATAGCAGGAGCAGCCACACACTAAACCCAACAGGAACGGCACATGTTCATTTAGCTGTCCAGGGGAAGCCCACATGCCATCGGGGGAGGAGGGAATTATGCACTGACTAGCAGTTCTTTGGCTTCTCTATATAGGGTGACCAGACAGCAAATGTGAAAAATTGTGATGGGGGTGGGGGGTAATAGGAGCCTATATAAGAAAAAGACCCAAAAATCGGGACTGTCCCTATAAAATTGGGACATCTGGTCACCCTACCTCTATACCATGGTCATGAGAGAGCAAGGACAAGCCTCCCCAACCTGCTGCACTGTAAGCCACCTGCAGGCTGCAAAGGGGGCACCAGGTGACTCTCAAAGGCAACCCAATAGTTCTAGCCTTAACAGGATGGACCATAGTTCTTTCTGTATGAGACCCTGAAACCCCTCTACAGCAGTCAGCTCTTTTGGGCGGGGTAGGTCACCAATTAAATAAGCACAACCTGGCCCACGCCATAAGGGCTAGACAACTATGGATGATTGCAACGTATACTGTAATAGTGGCTCGACAATGCCATCTACTGAGCAAAGGGTGGGAGGACACAGTTCTCCCCAATAAAGCCCAGACTTGGGAATTGGGACTTTTGTATGAAGGACGTGATGTAAATAACTGTAACATAACCACGTAATTGGAGCTGGGACTGAAGTGAAACGGCAGCTCCAAACTCTCAGTCTGCCAGTGCAGGACGCAACGTGGGCCAAAGCCAGAACGAAGGGCACAGACAAATTATTCGCAGAGGAAAACTTAAAACTGCGGTGAGATTCCTTCCTTTCGTGTCAGTGACTCTCTAATCTCCCTCTCGAGATTCTGTATTTCTAGCATAAAATGATTTCCAACACTAAAATTGAGGGGGACACCAAAGCTGTGTTGACTGTAACTTTGGGGCTAGGAACAGTGATTTTTCTTCAAACAATGTACATTTGAGGGGTAGGCCCCTCACTCAATTTTTAGGGGCACTTGGAACCCAAGTCTGCCAGATTGGGATTGAACATGAGCACGATTATACGTGGGACCTTCAGAACTAAGGCTGTGAACCTCAACTCTAGGGCTAAAGCGCTAACGTTCCTAGCTGGAAGCTGTAGCATAGGCAGCGTGTCTCCCTGTGCATCAGGCACAGAAGGGGATGCTTAACACACACTGAACAGTGGGTTAATTTGCACTGAAACTCAGAGTCAAATTCAGCTGAAACCACCAGTCTGGTTTTGCTGGTTTGGGGGCAGGTGGATGGCTGGGAAATATCACCCCAAACCACCGAGGTTTGCCTTGTTTCTGTCCAAACCCATTAACCGTCTCTGTCTTCTCCTGAAAACTCTCTTAAGATTCAGCCCATATTCCCGGAGAAGTCCACAGTGGGCTCACTCAAAGGTCAGCCCGCGCTGAGTTGAAATGCAGCCCAAGCTTGCCTGAAACACAGCCAAGCTCCTCCAAAAGGCTTGCAAACCTGGCCCAAGTTTCGGGTTGCTAATCCAAATCTCGCTGGGTTTCAGGTTTGGCTGAGCTCGACACATAAATACAGCCTCCGGCTGCGGCCCTCACTTCCATTGGCTGGCCTTTCAGGGTGACAGGGCAGCAGCAAGCGCAGGACTCCCTGCCAGCCTGGCTCTAAAGAAAGGGCGGGTGGAAACTGGGGTGGGCAGCCGGCACCAGGCTTTTAAGCAGAAACCCCAGGCCTGTAGCAGGCCTTAAATACGAGTGGATCCGGGAATCAGAATGGCCTGCTCCTTCCCTGAGCAAAGCCCATTGTTGTCCCCACCCTAAGGCAATCTGCTAGCTTTGCCTCCCAGCCCCATCGGGTCGGCCTCCGCCGGATTATTGCTGTGCCAGAGAGGAAAGGAACTCAGTGCATTTCATCTCGTCCCGCTGCTCGTGGTGCAAAACAAAATGCAATGCTCCAGCCCAAAACCTGTTGAACTGTTGAAGGGGCCAGCCGTTTTGAGGGCTTTAAGGAAATTCACAGGGTAAAAGCAATGGGAGTTTTGCCATTGACTTCAACTGGGCCAGCATTTCACCCCTGGAATTTAAGGTGTCCTGCCATTTCCACTAGGTGTCACTTAAGGACAGACAGTTAGCCTATTTCATTGATATTTAACCCCTTCTTTGCAAATTGGACACCATTAAATTAGGCTTGAATAAAGACTGGGAGTGGATGGGCCATTACACAAAGTAAAACTGTTTCCCCTTGCTTATTTCCCCCCCCTACAGTTCATCATATCTCCTTGTCAATTGGTGGAAATGGGCCATTTTCATTACCACTACAAACAGTTCTTTTTCTCTCCTGCTGATAAAAGCTCACCTTAACTGATCACTCTCCTTATAGTGTGTATGGTAACACCCATTGTTTCATGTTCTCTGTGTATATATATCTCTTCCTACTGTATTTTCCACTCCATGCATCCGATGAAGTGGGCTGTAGCCCACGAAAGCTTATGTTCAATTAATTTTTTTAGTCTCTAAGGTGCCACAAGTACTCTTGTTCTTTTAACCCCTTCTTGACTCTCAGTCTTATCCTAACCTCAAAGGGGAGGCTTAGGCGACTGGGTGGGGGATATCCGGGTCTTTCCCATCTCTGACTTGTCCAGTTTACATGTGTGTATGCTGCAGGTTTTGCCAGGTTTGCTGTTTGCATGGCGATGCTGCGAACTGCACCGACGCAGCCCTATAATTGCAGAGAACGACAGAAGGAATGGTGAGGCGAGGTTGCGACTGCCCCTGCGTGACATTAGGGACATTTAGAGTCACTGCTTTTAAAACCCGGGTCATATTTTTTATTTGTCAACTTCATACATAGTTGGACACTCTTTGACGGCAGGGACCATCTTTTATTGTTCTGTATTTGTACACAACAGGGCTGCCCAGAGGGGGGGGCAAGTGGGACAATTTGCCCCAGGCCCCGGGCCCCGCAGGGGCCCCTGCGAGCCCTGGCCTGGCGGCGGTCCGGGTCTTCGGCGGCATTTCGGCGGTGGGGGGCCCTTCAGTCGCTCCGGGTCTTCGGTGGCATTTCGGCGGGGGGTCCTTCAGTGCTGCCAAAGACGCGGAGCGACTGAAGGGCCCCCCGCCGCCAAAATGCCGCCGAAGACCCGGACCGCCGCTGCGTGAGTACAAGCGCCGCAGCTCCCCTGCTTTGCCCCAGACCCCCTGAATCCTCTGGGCAGCCCTGGTACACAATGGGGTCCTGTCCCAGGCCTGGAGCTCCTAGACACAATGGCAATACAAATAATAAATCATCATAATGAAGATAGGAAAAGAGAACAGAAATCACAACACATCTTGGGGTCAGAGTGATCCAAATCTTCTGTGTCAGGACAACGTACCATAGCAGTCATCAGAGCTTAACGAAGGACTTTGATTTCCAGAGTGCAGGGTCACATCATGTCTCCATGCTACTGAGACATAACTTGAGTCCCAGGCTTGTGGGAGAACGTTCAGACTACGCTTTAAACACCATGGGCCTGTCGGCTCTGCATGGACATTAAAGATGCCAGGGCACTTCTCCTGGCACCTGCCTTGAGTGCAGGGGACTGGACCAGAAGCCTTGAGGTCCCTTCCAGTTCTACGATTCTATGATAAGAGGCAAGATTTGCTCTGGTGTCTTTGGAAAAATCCTGCTTCCTGCCCATACGCCTCATTATGCAGTGAACTGCGCACTGGTTTCTTCTGCCTTCCCACCCCAGAGGTGGCTGCATTTCAGTGGTGCTGTATTTATACCCATGAGAAGTGCTGTAGGTGACAGAAGGCAATAAAAAATGTCAACTATTTTTATTTCCTTTGCATGGGTTGTTATATCTCGACAACCTCTGGGTATAATAATATTCCCGTAACTCAGCTATCCATTATATTTTGAGAGTGTGTGTGTGTGTGTGCGCGCACGCACATCATGTATACACAAAATACACACTGTAGGTCAAAATGCATGGCTGTAATTTACAAAGCCATGCAGGAGATTTGGGTACCCGGTTCCACCTCCCATTGGTAGCTTTGAACATCTCGGCCTGTATGTGTATTGCCCGGGTTCATATGTGTTTGTACAGTGTACACACCGGCTCTGTAATGTGTATTTCTCAGCAAACACAGTACAGTTCTGATCTCCTGATTGGAAGACCCTTGGAGGTTTGTGAGACCCTGGAGGCAGGCTGCACTGTACATCACGGTCAAACTCATTCAGTGTAGAGGGCTGAATTCCATGTTAAATGATCTCAGTGGGGCAGTGTCTGCACTGAGGACTCCTAACGCCCCTACTGGTGAACTGCTACTGGTGCCACTGGGAGCCTGGCAGACAGATCAAAGGAAGATTCTGGCCTCTATGTAGCAACTAAACGCTTTGAAACTGGATGCGGCAGTAAGACACTGACAATATCTATCAGTAGGAAAATATGCTTGCTTTAGACCCACCATTATCTCTTACCTCTGCTTCTCTCCTTTCTCCATCCTCCCAGTTCCTTCTCTGTCTCTCTTCCGCTTCCCTGTCCATGTCTCCTCCACTCCTTTCTCTGCATTTCCTTCCTTCCAGCAATTCCCAGTCCACCCAAGCCTGGGTTTCATTCCCACTCCTTCCCCTTTCCATCTGCCAAAAAGGACAGCACAAAATAGTTCATGTTGTCCCTGAAATATCATAATTGGTTTTGAGAGCTGACACCCCAGTGAGATCAACGGGCTGAGATCTCAGACATTGTTTCAGGCTCTCTCTTGACGCAGGCAGATGTCAGTGCATTAGTTATACTCACTTTATATTTGGAAACTTTTCTTTGTAACCATCAGAGCTAGAAACTTATGACCACAGGTCACATAAATAATATAATAAATAGAGATTACCTATCTCATAGAACTGGAAAGTACCCTGAAATATCATTGAGTCCAGCTCCCTGCCTTCACTAGCAGGACCAAGTACTGATTTTGCCCCAGATCCCTAAGTGGTCCCCTCAAGGATTGAACTCACAACCCTGGGTTTAACAGGCCAATGCTCAAACCACTGAGCTATCCATCCCCCTACATCAAATGAGCTGGATCCAGCCCACAGCCCATATGTTTGACACCCCGACACAGACTATATGCTGGAGTGTTACCAGTGTTGCCAACTCTCACGGTTTTAGCACGAGTCTCACAATAATGGGTGCTTATATTAAATCCCCAGTGTCTGGATTCATGTGATTAGAGGAGAATCTCGTTTTTTTTTTAAGTCAGTTTCTAGCCCTCGTGGTTGAAGAGAAAATCTTGAAAAGTGAGTGCATCCTAAAGACCCAGCAATCAGAAGGCAAATAGGATAAGCCCATTTTTGTAATCTCATGATTTTTAAGCCAACTTGTGCTGTTGGGGGCCTGATTCCTGATTTTGAATGCCTGGGGTTGGCCATACTGAGTGTGTGTCACCCGCTGACAGCTCCATAGGTGTGCCTGGCTCTTTCAAGGCCGATCCAAGGCACGGCCCTTGCTCTGAGGAGCTAAAAGTCTAAGGTAGCCTAGGTAGTCTAAGGTGAAGGGAGCCACGCCAGGAAATGGGGCAGGGCATGGATGACGGCTAGCACAGGAAAGACTAGGAGATAAGCTCTTGAGCACTCCCTTCTCCTTACTTCCCTTTCTCCACCCCCTCCTAACAGGAGGGAAGGGAGCCTGGCATTTTGGGGGTGGGGAGGGGAGCTGGAGCAGAGGTCAGTGCTGGGAGGGTGGCAGAGGGATGGGCACAGTGCGTAAGGTCTAGGAGGCAGGACACCTGGCAAGGGCGGGGAGGGGGCTGTGAGATGAGACAGGGGAAGGAGGAGGAGGGAGACCAGGGAGCACAGAGCTGCGCTGAGTTGGCAGATGTAGGGCATAACTACATGGGACCTCTTGGCTGTCCGTGGTGTGGTGAGGACCCCGGCTGTTGTAGGCAGTGGTAGCTGGGACTGCAGCCCTGCTGGCTTCCTGCTCTGTCTGGGTTGCTGACTGATTTTTGTTTTAGGTTGAAATGACCTGCCCCACCCCGAACACAAGCTGTTCCACATCTGCAGGATTCAATTAGTCCTTGAAGTCCTAGTAACTCTTCCTTCTCCACACACCCGCCTCCAAACAATCACATTCCCCGCTGAACAGGGGCAGCGTGGAAGTGTTATTCTAACTCCGCTTGGACCTGCCACCGCACTGATCCGGCCCACCCACTGTCAGCGGCTTCAAAGAGCAGGCGAGAGGTCAGGTTGCAAGCACAGCAGACACCGGGTCGCCCCCTCCGCGCCGTTTCCCTCCTGAAGGCTGAAGGGTGCAGGAGCAAGGCGGAGACTCCAGGGCCGGCTGCAGAAATTCAAGCTGGCTTGAATTAAGCCAGCACTAAATGGAAGGATCACGTCAACCCTTCAGATGCTGGGGCTGTGATTCTGTCCAGACAACTGAGGAAACGAATGCTGGGGGTGATAAAGGTTCATACCCCCACGGTAACACGGCCTGAGTGACCTAGGTCTGGGCTACCCTACAGAGTTAGCTTGACATAAGCTGCCTTGCCATGGAAGTGTCTACACTTAAATTTTGCTCCCGCCCTCCTATGCCAACCTAATAACTCCACCTCCACAAGTGGCATAGAACCAAGGTCAAAGTAGTGTCCGTGTAGACGTTGCTTATGTAGATATCACCTATTGCTGGCTCCCACGATGCCAGCTCAATTAATAGAATATCAGGGTTGGAAGGGACGTCAGGAGGTCATCCAGTCTAACCCCCTGCTCAAAGCAGGCCCTATCCCCAGACAGATTTTTGCCCCAGATCCCTAAACAGCCCCCTCAAGGATTGAACTCACAACCCTGGGTTTAGGAGGCCAATGCTCAAACCACTGAGCTACAAGCGCTCCTGGGGAGGACACCTGCCGCTGACACAAGGAGAAAAGTGTAGACAGGCACAAGCGAGGTAATTGCCGCAGCAGCTGCAGGCTGACGTAAGTTGGCCGACTTAATTTTGTAGCGTAGATGTGGCCTTAAACACCTAAGGCTCATTTTCAAATGTGACCCGGGCCTGGTCTACACCTAAAACTTAGGTCGACCTAGCTACATCGCTCCGGGCAGTCGATTTAACCCTCAGTGTGGACACAGCTAGCTGGACAGAAGGATTCTTCCTTCGACCTGGCTACAACCTCTTGGTGAGGTGGATTAATTACATGGACAGAAACTCCCCTTCTGTTGATATAGCAAGTGCCCCCACTACAGCGGCGGAGCTGCAGTACTGCAGCAGAAGCGCTTGTGGTATAGACAAACCCTTAGATACTTAGGAACCTAAATCTCATTGAAAGTAAATGGTTCCAGGGGCCTTATTCCCTTCTGAAAATGGGAATTGGGCTCCTAAATCATGTACGTACTTTTGAAAATGTTACCTCCTGTCTGCAAAGGGTTAAAAAAGAAATCTCCAGGCAGTTTTCCGAAGGAGCTGATACATGTCCTTAGTTTGGCTACGCAAAAGCCGTACAGGGAACCACAGCCAAGAGAAAAATGACAAACGACCCTTATTGCCTGAGCTTGGGGTTTATTAGGGAGGCTGAAGGGGCGAAACTCGGACTAGAGCCGGGCCAGTACCATGAAATTATTCCCCAAATATTTCACTTGATGTCTAAGGCCTGGTCTATGTTTGGGAGTCAGCCATCGGGGCCAGGAAGTGATGCTGGTGTAGTGCATTGGTGCAAAGCCCAAGTACAGACAAGGAAACTACTATTAGTGATCTCACAGTGACACCTAGAGGTTCTAACTAAGATCAGGGCTTTGTTGCGCTAGGTGCTGTACAGACACGTTGCGACAGACAGTCCAAATAGACAAAGCAGATGAAGGATGAGAGGAGAAACAGAGGTACAGCGAGAGGAAGTGATTTGCCCATGGTTACAAAATAAGGCAGTGATACTGCCAAGTTTGGAACCCAGCTTTCCACCTCTTAGCCTGGTGCTCTATCCACTAGACCATGCTGCCCCAAGCTACAGCATTAGACTCCTGGGCAGGAGCAGTCATAGAAACAGTCTTTGCTCTGCATGTGCAAACAGCCTTTGCACTCAGGTGAAGTACTTTGGCACTCATCGAATCGGGAAACAGAAACAATATCGTGTGACTTACCTGACCAATCAGAAGTACTCAACAAAGTACAAACAGTGAATAGTCACAGAGAGCAGTTCAAGGTCCATCCACCCATAGTAACTTTCAGGAGGTGGGAGGAGAAATTACTCAGATCCTTTGGAATAACATAAATTTCAGGAAAGCATGGTCCAAGCACAGCTCCGTAAGCAAGAAGAGAAGCCAGGGTAGTTGGATAAATTATTCATTGCAAACTATTGCTAATTAGGATAATGAGATGAAATTAGCCATGGAGCCTGAACTCCACATTTCAGATTCAGACCTGGACCCAAACGTGCCCAGAATTCAAGGGGGCTTAGATTCAAGCCCAAAGATAACATATCATGGGGGTGACAATCCAGAACATCCTCCTGGTCAGAACTATTGTACTGTGGAACCATCTCCCTAGCAGATTGGACAGAGCACTATAAAACGTTGCCAGGGGACATTATGTGGGCCAAAACTATAACTGGGTTGAAAATAGAATTGGATAAGTTCATGGAGGATAAGTCCATCAATGTCTATTAGCCAAGATGGTCAGGAACGCAACCCTATGCTCTGGTGTCCCTAAGCTTCTGACTGCCAGAAGCTGGGCCTGGACGACAAGGGGTGGATCGTTTGAAATTGCCCTGTTCTGTTCATTCCCTCTGAAGCACCTGGCATTGGCCACTGTCAGAGACAGGACACTGGGCTAGATGGACCATTGGTCTGGCCAAGTATGTTCTCATACAACAGGGAACAAACCTGCTCTTGACAGGGGTTGAAGAACATAACTCCCGGTGGCATGGGTGGCGCACATAAGCGTAAAAAAGGCAAGCCATGCAGGGGTCAGATGCCAGATGCAGCTCACCTCCCTTTGGAGGTGTGCTGGCCCACCACCTTTGCACCCTGGAAGCAGGAGCACCAGAAGCTCCCTAGAAGTGGGGGGCCACTGGGACCCGGACCGTGGCTCCACCCCCCACTCTGCCCCTCCCCCTGGGGCCTTGCCCAGGCTCCACCCCTGCTCCTGACTGAGGCCCCACCCAGCCCATGCCCTCCCATTTTTTTCCTGCCTTAAGGGCGAGCGATGGGGGGAAGAGGATGGAGAGGAGGGAATGGTGGGCAGGGCCTTGGGGGAAGAGGCAGAGTGGGGGCGGGGCCTCAGGGAGGAGCAGATCATGGGCGGGGCCTTGGGGGAGGGGTGGAGCATGGGGGCGGGGCCATGGTCTGGGTGCCGGTGGCCCCCCCACTTCTAGGGAGCTTCCACCGCTCCTGGGAGTAGCCTCCCCAAAAGAAAGACTCACGTGCCGCCTATGCTCGATGGAGGAGCTTCTCCAGCGTTACCCTCCATGATTCTACATAGCCAGGCAACCTCTGTTTCTCACATGTTTGCTGATCCATTGAGTACCACGCATTGCACATGTGTGTCAGGTGTATGCAATGAGCAGGGACGGGTGTTCAAACCATGGCTTTGTCTGACAGTGCCGAAGGGACGGAGACACGTGTCCCCCACCCGTTCGCTCGCACAGCTCCCTGGCAGTGTGGCCGTGACAATCACTTAGCTGTTCAGCACAAATTTAAATAAGACGCTGTTCCATGCAACATGCACGTACTTCCCCTTTTCCCCCTGGGTCTGGCTGCTCCGACGTGCAATAGCCACTGGGTACAGAGAGCCTCATCCCGTTTCTGATTGGCAAGCAAGCTGCCCGTATAACTGGAGTGGAGACTCTTCACAGTCCAGTCCCCTCGTGCACTGCTCTCTGGTTGCTCCATTGCTCTCCCTCCAGTGGAGGAAAGGCACAGCACATAATCGTTCTGATCACGGCAAGCAGCTGTTCGGGAGTCTACAGGAAATGAGACAAGATCTTAGTCTAGCTGGGAGAGCCCAGCAGAGAGGCACAACCACGCTCTCATGACTGGCACGCTCATCTCCAATCTCAGCAGAGGCAAAGGAACGAATGGGCCATGGAGACTGACCTACCTACCCTCCCACCTCCAGAACTGGTCCCTCCGGGTCCAGCTGACTGAGGCAGATTGGCAGAGCTGGCGCCCTGTTGCCCATGTGCTATGCTGAGCCATCAGCCTCCAGGGCTGGCAGCCTGGCACCTCTCACCAGCATCGCATTCGCTTTGTATCCGCACCACATACCCCACCCACAGTCCGCTGCCAGTTCTCACAGGCAAACACACAGTATACCCTCGGGGCTGGCTAGAGATCAATCCTCCTCTGAGCAGAACCAAACAAACCCCCCTCTCTTTATCAGGCAATTGTCTTTTGAGGAAGTACCATTGTTTCATTCTTTAGAAAGAGCGCTTTAGCAAAACTCTTCTAAAGCAGCAACTTCTTCCCATCTTCCTGCCTCACCTCCGCACACTTACACCCAGGCCACCTCCGAGGGCTTCAATGAAATTCTTTCCTCCCATTTTAAGGAAAGAAGCGACCTATTTATTCTCCCCCTAATCACTGTAACTTGGGGTGCACGTGGGTGCATATTTGCATGGCAAGTACAGGCGCTTATATTTTTCCTGGGGCTTTTCTGGGTGCCTCATGGCGAATTAAGTGCCATCCACACTGCAAAAATGCTGGTGTTTGAGATCGGTTTGGGTGACTATGTTCTACTGGCAAATCCAGGCCTGGGTGGAGGGGAGAGAAGCTGCACGTTCGCTTCAGTGCAGTTGTGCCTTGTGCTCGCAAGAGCGTAACGAAACGGTGGGCATGGCACTGAACTATGATGCAGAAGCCTGGACTGTGACTCCTGGTTCCGCCACAGATGCCTGTGTGGCTTTGGTCCAGTCTCTTCCTCTATGTAAATTGGGGATATAGCAATTCCTTTGGCTATTTCGATCTTGGAGGCAGGGGATGTCTCTCAATGTGTGTGGTGCTGCAGGCACTACTCGATGCTTGGTGCTAGCAGTGATCTCTATGTTACCCAGAGTTACTGACAACTGATCTCTGGTTTGGTCTCGGCAGCTAAATCAGTGCACAAAGAGACAGGGTCAGCTACTGGAATGAGGGTTAATCATAGAATATCATGGTTGGAAGGGACCTCAGGAGGTCATCTAGTCCAACCCCCTGCTCAAAGCAGGACCAATCCTCAACTTTTTTTTTCCCCTCATGCCTAAATGGCCCCCCTTAAGGATTGAACTCACAACCCTGGATTTAGCAGGCCAATGCTCAAACCACATAGGATGAAAGCAGATTCCCTCCCTAGTACAGTTTCTAGATCTCTTATTTTGCTTTGATTTCTCAGGGGCATGCAACCTTTGCCATACCGGATCGGGCCCATCTAAGTCCAGAATCGTGACTTCAGCAGTGACCACGACCTGATCGTTCAGCGGGAGGCAGACACCACCATATAATGCATCTGGCCAGTTGCACAAAATTCCCTGAGGCTCAAGTGAAAAGAAAAGGAGTGGGGGGGGGGAAACCTTCAGGCCTCCCCGAAGTCCTCCCCCGCCCCCCCCATGATCCCAAGTGATATGCAAAGAGCTGCTCTTCCTCAGGTTTTTTTGCAAATGAAAGAGCTGGGCTTTGGCTGGCTGCTGCCACACTGTGCCTGCCCATTCAGGGCTGATTGCACTCACCCAGCAGGCTGGCTGCTAGCTGCCCCCCCCTCCCTAAAGTTCAATAGGAAAATAGCAGGCGTTCAGCTCTGCTGGAGGGGAAGGAGGAGCCCCTCTCAGGTAGGAAGTCTTGGCTAAACTAATCATCCTGGCAGTGGGGCAGCCTGAGGTAATTGCCCAGGCAGCAGCTTGGGGTTGGGGGCAGGCAACGGGTTACAGCCGAGGCTGAAATATATCAGTCAGCAGCCGCTGTTAATGCACCTTTTTATTTTTCCCCTTGGGGATCCCTGCATGGGTCCAGTGCTCCCCCTGCTCTGGCATCTTAACAAGAAGCAGCCACATGAATCAAACAGAAAAAATCAAATTAAAAAAAGAAGAAAAAAGACCCATCGCATTCATTAAAGGTCACGGGGCCATTCGGAGACTTCCCAATTACCTTGCGCAGAGTGTCGCTAATGTGAGATAATGATGGCATACGGCCACTAATGAGGCAGGTTAACCAACCCCACAGCCCCCTATTTCTTCCCATCCCCAAGAGGATGGGGAACATCAGCAGATAAGCCAGAGATAAAATGGCTGCTCCTCAAAGTTCCCCCCAGCCAATGGCTCATCCCGCTGATATGGTCCAGGCACGTCCCTTTCCTAGCCACTGGTACGCGAAAGAGCAGTGTGGCCAGCATCACATCCGCCTGCCTTAACCTGGTGGATCAGACCCCCATTTCGCAGCTGAGTGTACTGGACGTGGCCGGTCCGTGGGAGATTGAGCATTGTAGTCAAGTGCCTTAACCATTCAGCCACCACGTTGCAATTCCCCTGCCCCATAATTGTAGGACTGGAAGGGATCTCGAGAGGTTGTCTAGTCCAGTCCCCTGCACTGAGGCAGGACTAAGTATTATCCAGACCATCCTGGACAGGTATTTGTCTAACCGGCTCTTTAAAATCTCCAATGATGGAGATTCCACAACCTCCCTGGGCAATTTATTCCAGTGCTTAACCACCCTGACAGTTAGGAAGTTTTTCCTAATGTCCAACCTAAACCACCCTTGCTGCAATTTAAGTCCATTGCTTCTTGTCCTGTCCTCAGAGGTTAAAGAGAACAATTTTTCTCCCTCCTCCTTGTAACGACCTTTCATGTACTTGAAAACTGTTATCATGTCCCCTCTCAGTCTTCTCTTTTCCAGACTAAACAAACCCAAATTTTTCAATCGTGCCTCATAGGTCATGTTTTCTAGACCGTTAATCATTTTTGTTGCTCTTCTCTGGACTTTCGCCAATTTGTCCACATCCTTCCTGAAATGTGGCGCCCAGAACTGGACACAATACTCCAGTTGAGGCCTAATCAGCGCGGATCGATGCACCGCATGGAGACCCTGCCGGACAATTGGGGGTGGGGGGAGAAGAGAGGCTGGACTCCTCTTTGAGGTTTTTGCGATGAGGAGAAGTTTCAACAAGGCCCGTTCTCCTCCCGCTCCATGAATTACTCCAGGTGATGTCGACAGGATGTCCTTAAACACCGACCATGGCCCCTGCGTTGCTTAGACCAAATCCAGCTGTATTAGTGCTTCTTAACTGATTGTAATCTGAAGCTCAAACCTGCCTCCTAATATAGAGCTTGCAAATCCCCAGCCTGCCCCCCTCCCCGCTCTATTTGGGGCAGCTGTTCCTGAGGAGAGGCACAATCGTCTCACACCGCCCCCTTTAGCGCAGGCCGGATGGCGTCAGCTCTTTAGTGGTGGGAGATAAAGCCTCTCTCAAGCTTTCCCCGGGCAGGGGGAAGTGCAGCTCCAGGGGGAAGGCTCCCATCTTGGAATAGCATTGTTTTCATCTCCCCTTAGACTCATGCCTCCCTGGGGCTGGCTGTGTGAAAACTTGATTTGTCTGGTAAAACTTTGACTAAAGCAGCCACGCAGGGGTCCTGGGTCAATATTGGTTTTGGGGACAGATGGAAAAAATGTTGAAATGTTCAATTCTATTCGCCCTCTGCTGGGCTGTTTGTCTCTGGCCTCAATGCCGGGGCAGTCTATTAGTGTAAACACCTCTTTGTCTTACAGCTCAGGCCCCAGGCAGGAGGGAGAGAGACAAAACGCTGTAACAGAGATTAAAGTAAGCCCACAAATGGAAAAAAGCCACAGGGTCCCCAGCTCTTTGAATGGGGAGAGGGAGGGGGGAAAAAGAAGCAAAAATAAAACAAATGATACTTAAATCCAAAGTCCAGAGAGCGGGGGAAGTTGCCCATCAAGAGCAACAAAAGCTACGAGGAAGGGGGACTGGATAGCTCCGGGCGATTGGTAAGAAGAGGCAGAGCCTTTCCTTTCTAAGTCACCCATTCAGGACCAGCCCGGATTGGAAGTGATGGCCCTGTGCAAGAGAGGCCTGCCTGGCAATGGTGGCCCTCTATGAATGAACTCCTGGGTCTCAGCCCAGCCCCTACTGGACAGGCACCTACAGGAGCGCCGTCAGCTTTTTTGCCGCCCTAGGCGTCGGAAGGTCCCGCCCCCGAAATGCCACCCCCGACAGAGATGGCGGAAGGTCCTGCCCCCGAAATGCTGCCGACCCGGGGCGGCCGAAGATCTGGGCGCCGCTGTCGCCACCCCCCAAATGTTAGTGACCGCCTAGGTCGCCTAATGGGTTGTGCCGGCCCTGGGCGCCCGCGTTGCAAACAAAAAACAATCCGCCCCATTGCAACTGGCTCCTTGGCTGGTACCCTCAGTAAACTGGCTGTGGAATGAATGGGTGGTTGGTGAACGATCCTTCTACAGTGCTATGCCAGGCCAGCTGTCTGCCTTGCTGCCCCCATGTTATACATGTGGAACGGAGGGCTTTGGTTTCCAGGGCACCTTTCCTAGCACTCGGTGCATGCTAAGCCCCGGATCAGAGTGCGTCTGGCCCGAGAAAAGCCTCCCCATGTTTCACAAAGAGGATCTCTCCCATCCATGCATCCCATCAATACATCAGTGACAAATCTCTGTCCAGCGACTGGTACCTCCTGGCTAAGTGGGGTGGGAAGAGGTCGGTGCCAGGTAGCATGCAGAGGGCCAGAGTCACAAAATACAGTAACTTTCTGCCTGGCTGAACTTCTCCAGCTGATACATTCGGGGCACCCTGTGAGACTGCGAATGCCATCGTGAGATCTGCAGCTTCGTCACGAGCCAGCAGGCAGTAAGGTTCGGCCGTGTCACGGCCACCCGCCAGTGTGACCCCACTGACTTCAGTGCCATTATACTGCCATGAGGCTGGTGAGACGGAGAACAGCTCCAGGTCCTCTGTATTTCATAACCTTCTGCAAAGCTCAAAAAGCTCCAGTGTAAACAGGCTGCTGCAAAACTGAGGTCTATACCTTGCAAAGCTCTTGCTTAAGAGAAATCTCCAGAATCTACTTGGCTATTTCCTCTTAACACAAATGGATCCAACCTGCATCTCCCATGCTGTTCTTGGGAGGTCACAGAGGCCTTATCTCCTCCACAGTTATCAGTGGCTTCCCCTCAGCCTTTCCCATTCCCTCTCCTGCTATTCACTCAGCCCTTGCAGGTAGTATTTGCATTGCATCCGTATGGAGGGCCATCCCAAGCCTCCTAGGACTTCCATTAGGGTGTCCTTTTGCCTTTCCATCTCATCGCCCTTTCAACACAAGTGGTCGTTTCCAGTTGACGCTATGGTAATGAAAAATGGGGGAGGGGCTAATAAAGATGCGATTGCCCCTCCGTTGTTGCCAACTCTCATGATTTTTGTCATGAGTCTCATGATCATTATTATTTTCCTTAAAGCCCCAGCTCCTGGAGTCAAGTGAATATGGGATGATTTCAGCCTACATCCTTAAAGAAAAAGTAAGTTTCTAGCCCCCGTGGCTGTGGAGAAAGCTTCAAAATGTGGCCCCAGTGCACCCTAAAGGCTCAAAAAGCAGAGGGAAAATTAAAAAAACACCAAATCTATTCTTTTTACATAATCTCATGACTTTAAAGCCAGTCTCGTGATTTTTGGTGAGCCTGACTCATGATGTTTGAACATTTGGGGTTGGCAATCCTGCATACAGCGTGCAGAGCAGGGGCGGTGGAGCCTTCTCAAAAGTGTGGGGGGGCAGGGCACCCCACCCCCTCCATAGCCCTGCCCCTCCTCTTCTCCCCCAGGCCCGCCCCCCCGGCCAAGTCGGAAGCCAGAGCAGGGGTGGGAGGCCCAAGAGCAGCCCCCGGCCTGTATCTCCACACCCCAGGTCCCCCGCCCAGGGCAGGCGGAGGGTCCGCGGCTCCCCACAGCTGCCTGTGTGGCTCTTATCCTGACCTGGCTCCAGCCGGGGGATGCGGCCTCAGAGCTGCACCCAGGCCATGGTAAGAGCCGCCCGGGCAGCTGTGGGGAGCCATTTGCCCTGGGCAGGAGGCCAGGGGGGCGGGGACACGGGTCAGGGCTGCTCTTGGCCCCCCCACCCCGGGCGGGTGGAGGGTCCACAGCTCCCCGGGCTCCGCAGGCTGCTCTTACTTGGGTTCGCTCCAACTGCCGGCCTGGTGGGGGAGGGGGGAAGGCGGGGCAAGGGCGGGGCCTGTGGCGAAAAGTGGATGGGCCAGTCCTGTTCACTTTCAAAAAGTGGGGCGGCCATGGCCCCTTGGCCCCCCCATTCCGGCGCCCCTGGTGCAGAGCCCCTGGTGTGGGACTAGGTCTGGCTTGTGACATCCTTCTGCGGCCGGGGTGAGAAGCAGAATCTGTGCGGGCTCAAAATGGTTACGCTGTCCCACGGTAGTGAGTTCCCTGCCATTACATCAAGCAGCTGCTCTTCGAGCTTGCAGCACTTCAGCATTTGGGAAAGCACATGATCGATCGGGGAGCGGTCTGGTAAAGTTACTGCATGCACAACCTTTACGAGGGCTGTAAAGGTCCAGTTACCAGCCATAAGCACACAGGAGCTGCCAAGGGCAATTTCGTCAGGAAACCAGAACAGCCAGCACATGACTGGAAGGGAGAGGGTGGCTGGGGCAGCCAGAAGCTCCGAGCTTTACCAGGAAGACAGAACCTAAAGTGTCAGAGTTATTAATTATCTCCAGCGTTCATCCCTCCCACACTCTGCTAAGGGAAAAGGGTGTCAGGACAAAGCAAAGCGGGGTGGGAGAGAGACAAGAGAAAGGACATGAAAAGAATAAAGGTAGAGAGGAGAAGGAGGACGGGGAGGGAATGCTGGAGACAGAGGAGGAAAGAGATTGGGACGGGTTAGATATTCATTAATGTTTCGGGGGTGCTGTTCCGATACTGTAGCATTGTGGGCCTTACAGGGACACAGAGCTAGCTAGAAAAAGGTGCATCTGAAGAAGTGAGACTTTTTACCTACGAAAGCTTATGCCCAAATAAATCTCAGGTTTCAGAGTAGCAGCCGCGTTAGTCTCTAAGGTGCCACAAGTACTCCTGTTCTTTTTCCAAATAAATCTGTTAGTCTTTAAGGTGCCAAAACTCCTTGTTGTTTTTGTGGATACAGACTAACACGGCTACCCCTGATACAGAGCTAGCTAGCTCGAGCCTGAATTTGCCACCCAACGAGAGCTGCGTGAGATGTTTAGTTACAATAGGGAAGCTCGGAGTCTGTTCCCAAAAAGATTTGTTAGGGTCGTGATCCTTTCCAGTGACCGGAGCCCAGTTTCTGCCTCAAGCTCTCTGGTCCTCCCGTCTCTCTTGACCCCTAATGCAAATGTAGATTGTCAGCAAGTAGCGGTTATATGCAAAACCCATTTCCACTCTGTGGCATAATACAAAACATTTCCTAGCCAATACATAAATAGATAACTGCAAAGATGAGTCATACCTGCATGCAAATCTCTTCCCAAGCTCCCCACTCCCCACTTTCTCTGGTCCCCAGAATGGGCTGGTAACTGCCCTCTAACAGACACTGAACCAGAACCCTTCGCTGTTTTCAGTTGGGAATGCTGCTGTCTACACACGTTTATCTGTCTGCACAGCCGTATGACACTTGTGGCAATGGAAGGGCATGGGGAGGGGGGAGTTTATACTGTAAACAAGAGGCTGTTGGTGCGATTAGACGCTGGTGGTTCACACCTTGGGGCAGTGATGCCATTCAAATTCCCAACTCACTGCCCCTTGTGTAAAGATCAAATCGAGGCCTTTCTCCAGCTGGACTCCAGTACCACCTGGAGTTCCCAGCCAAGATCAGGGCTCCATTGTGCCAGGTGCTGTACAGTGAGAGACAGCCCCTGCCCCAAAGAGCTTACAAAATGAAAAGGCAGGACAGACAAAACTTGGGAGGGGAAATTGAAGCGCTGAGACTTGCCTGAGGTTTATAGAGCAAACTGGGGCCAGAGTCAGGATTAGCATCCCTAATCTGACTCTGAGCGCAAAGCTCCTAGGCCAGGAGATGGGTGGTAATTAACAAGCCCTTGTGGCGAGTTTCACAAGAACAGGGAGGCTTAGCTGTGGCACCCAGACTTTGCTGGGAGAAGGGTTTGGTCTGTGGGTTCTGTTGCATAGCTGGTCTATACAGCAAGACCAAACCCTGTTGTTAATCCTGTCTGGGGGTTGCTGTGCCATCAGCAGCGGGGTTGGTTTTGCAGTGAAGACAGGGCCTTAAACACAGATTTTGTGCCTGGTTCCTGGCCCAGCGCAGACAAGGCCAAAAGGCAGGGAAAGAAAATGACGAATTTCTTGCACTGGCCCAAGTCTCCAGCTGGTGTAAATCGAGGTTGCTGCTGTGATGCCAGACAAGGGCCTGGCCCACTGCATTTAAAAACAACACGCTCCCTCGAGTCCCCCATAGCCCTGCCATAAACCTAGGGATGGTTGTTTTTCTTTGTAACCTGGGACAGGCGTCTCCTTAAGCAGAATATAAACAGCTCCTCCCTCGCCTCTGAGTTATGTGGGGAGTTCAGAGGCTGCCAGTGTGAAAATGTTAATTGCTTTAACACTCAAGTTAATCACCCTGAGACTGCAGCAGCAAACCTGCCTGATTCAGTGGTGGGGCACCCTCTGCCCACGGGTACCAGCCAGTGCAACAATTCACTGTGCTTAAGCCCGGCTGAAACAAAGTTGGGGCCCAATCAAATCCAACACGGTTTGATCAGTATGGACCTAGTGAAATCTGCAGATATGCGCTTTATATGTGCGGATGCGGCTATCCACAGACCACGTTTGCAGATGGCGGATGCGGATACAAATTTTGTATCCATGCAGGGCTCTAGAGGTAGCCAGGGCCTCAGACACAGTCTCCCGGAGGCTTTTGTTCCCATGTGGATTTCTGTGAACGAGGGGTGAAGAAAGCATCAGGTGGCTCCATCCACATCCTTGAGCTCAGGGGCCAGAAGCACACTGGCCATCGTGACCTGTCAGACACAGGTGCCTCCCAATCTGCATGGAAAAGTTTAGGAGAAACTACTTGAAAGTAGCAATCCGCTGCTGGGTGAATTTCCCCTTCCCCCAGCCTGCATTTTTCACATAGCTCCGGAGAGCAGGGGCAGACTCTCCATGCACGAGGGGGGGCTGTGTGGAAGACAGCTATTTATATGCCTTGGCCTCAACTCATAATAATAAGGGGCCCTTTGTCATGCATCTCTTAAAGAGGCAGGGTGGGTTTTTGTTTTGCTCTGTTCCATGTTAAGAGGAGGACTAATGGGATACATGGGACTGCTATTTCCCCCTCCACCCCCCCCACCCCAGGAGTTCTTATAGATATGAGCAAAACTGTCCGGGATCCTTATTAGTCCTGCCTGCTGCAGTCCGTAGGGGAGGCCCTGGCCACGCCAGACAGGCGGACTCAGTGGTAACGCTTTCCAAGGCACAAATGCCCCTTGGTGTGGCATTTCGCCCGGAGGAGATGGGGTGCAAGGTGCCCCATCAGTGCTGGTTAGCAGGGTGAGATTAGCATCCTCCCAAGGAGCCCTGCTGCAGCTGAAGCAATGAGCGCGTCGTTCTTTTGAAGTTCCCCTTTCCATTGCACTCTGAGCCCGCGTGGCAGGATCCCTAATTACTGGGGCTGGGGACGTGGAGCAGGAACTGGGAGGGAGGAGGGGGCGGGCGGGCATCGGAGATGCTGCTGCCAGTTGCCGGAATGAGACACATCTGCCTTTTAATCAGATCTACAAAGCCCCTTTGTATGATGCTGCGCAGAGCCAGGCGCGACCCCGCGCATATGAAACGCCCGATTCAAAGCCCACTGGAGTCAGTGGGAGTCTTTCCATGGACTTCAGTGGCCTATGGATCAGGCCCTAAATGATTTTTACAAAGCAACACACACAAGATCAGCCCAAGACAGACTGTCCCCAGGGTACACTTAGACCTATGCCCTGCTGCCCCACCTCAGGCCTGACATCACCCCTTGGTTGAGCAGGGTTGCCTGGGCTCAGAACACAGGCTGGGTCTGTTAGCAGAGGTTGTCTGACCCATTAAGGTGATGGAGCAGGACTCAAGAAAGCTGGGTTCAGTCCTGGGCACTGTCATAGATTCCCTGTGTGATCTTGGGCAAGAGACTTAACCTGGGATTTTCCAGAGCGCCTAAGGGATTTAGGCATCCACTCTCCATTGAGATTGAGTGGGATTCGGGCACCTAACTCACGTCTCGATCTCTCTGGGCCTCGGTTTCCCAGCTGTGAAACAGGGATGATAATCCGCCTAGCGCAATGGGGCTCTGCAGGTGCCACTACTGGGATAAGAATGGTGGAGGCTGAAGTGTAGACAAGGCCTTAAAGGGGGCCAGCCGAGAGGGTGCTGGTTGTGAGGCCCCTTGGTGTACTTGGTCCTGCCTCAGTGCCTGGAGATGGGCTAGGTGACCCCTCGAGGGCCCCTCCAGCCCTACATTTCTGCGAGGTGCTAAGTAGCTTCAATTCCCATGAGGTCTGCTAGGTGTTCAGGGATGGGTTAACGACTCAGGGCTCCAGCAGAGTGCTAGGGGCGGCTGTCTTTTGGATGAAGGGGCAAAATCAATGTCCCAACGACTTATGGAGGTTAAAGATCCCTCAGCCCCCTTAAGTCCTTATATGGCTTGTAATCCCAGAGCACCCGAGCACCTCAGTCTTCAACGTATTTAACCTCGCAACACCCCTGTGAGGTAGGGCAGTGCTATCACCCCCACTGTACAGATTAGGAACTGAGGCCCCAGGCCACACAGGAAGTCTGCAGCAGCCGATCAGGGACTTGAAACAGCATCTACCCTGTCCCTGACTAGCACCCTAACCACTGCACCACCCTTCCTCTTTCCGGGCAGGAGGTGAGGTGTTAGCCTCAGAGCCCCGAGCAGTGGGTGTAGTTGCATTCTGCTCCCTAGAAAACTTTCTTGTAGCTTCAGTTGGTGACAGGAATCTTCTTCACTCTTTGTAGTAAACAATCTATCATGCAGAGTTGCTGTATGCTGCTAAATAGCAGCCACCATTCACCCCAGAGGTGGCTGCAGCTCAGTGGAGGAGAGAGAGGATTTCTATATAGAGATAGTGACGCACTTGGGGGACCCCTCCTGTATTAAGATAAATAGCAGATCATTGTATTGATCATTATCATTCAAGACACCGGAGACTTGTCTAAGAAACAGAACAGCCCATCTGGTGAAACGCCAGGGGCTGTGGAGAAGAGCTTTGGTTTCAAGGAACAACCCCCTGGTCTCTAGGCTGGAGGAATTTGGGGCTGGGTTCGAGTATTTCAGGGCTAAATGTGTATGCAGAGGTGGGGAGTAAGACATCCTTTTGTCTGGGAAGGAAGGGAGAAGGGCCACAAGCTACACACCTGTTGCTGAAGTGTAAGGAAAGCAGAGCCCTCGGGTGTCGGTCAGGGGTGGGTCTGACCAGGATAGGGGCCCTGCTGTCTGTGGGGGTTGATCCATTCCTGAGCCAGGGGTAGGTTCAAGAAGGCATTGTGAACCAGGTGGAGGGTGACTTTTCTATACCCCTGGTAAAGTGTGGCATCTTCACTAGTCCCCTGCAAAGGTTGTGGGGAAAACTAAAGAAAGAATCTAAGAGCCTGGCTATTCTTATTGTTTGTATGATGGTAGTGTTTAATCAGCCCCTGTCCTGGAGCAGGAGCCCACAGTGCTAGGTGCTGTACAAAGAACAGACTGTCCCTGTCCCCAAAGCATTTCCATTCGATTTGTCTACACATAGAAGTTGCACCGATTTGATTGACAGGGTGATGTTAAACTGACTGAGTGTATCCTTGTGTGTGGACGCTCTTGCACTGATTTAAACCTGGCTTACGTGGGTTTAGTTTGCACGTGTAGATTACTGCAGCCTGGTCTACCCAAGAAAATTAAACTGATTTTTTAACCAATTCGATTAAACGGCTGCAAGATCCTGTCTACACACTCCCCTGGGTTTAAGACTGGCGTATTTTAGTTTGGTTTAGACCTGCTCCTAATCAACTTCAGCGAAATCGACATGGGCCAGGTTTAGTAGGGAGTGAAGTGCATCTAGGCAGCCCTTTGCCCTGCAATCCACTCTGTGTCACAGCTTTTGTGGAGCTGGTGCAAGGGAGCTGAGGCCTAATGCTTATGGCCTCTCCAGTAAACAACTGCAAACAACAATGGGGAGACAAGCAAACGCCCTGGATGGTGCATCTTTCCCACTAAGCTGTGAACCTCACTTCACAAAGGAGGGCACTTAGGGCCCATTAGTCTGCTTCCTCCCCTCCACCCTGTCTGGCACCCTTTCCCAGGCAGCCCAGCGTTTCTTGCTTACGTGTGAATGTTTATCGCCCTCTTATGCCAAGTGTGAAACATTAATTGCTGTTGACACTTGCCATTCCAGTTTATTTACAGCTGGGGGGGGGGAGGCGGGCAGAGGACTGCTAATGCCTAGTGAGACCCACAAAATGGGACCAGCCTTTTCTCCTCTGATCTCTTTAAAGTCCTTGGGATTATTTAGATGCTCACCCATCATCGCCATGGCTGGGTACCTGAACAAATAAACAAACGCTGGCTCTGAGCAGAACTTGGGGCTGTCATGTCAGGCTGCTCCCTTCACTGAAGCCCTGCAGAAACCCCGTTTGCTGTGCCGTGCGCCCTGCCCTTGTTCGCAGGCTGCTGGGCTTGCAATGGCAAAGGCAGCAGGATGCTCTGTCCCAGCACTGGCGCATCCTTTGGGCCAAGTGACCCCAGACCTGGGACTGAGCAGCACTGGTAAGGAGTCGTTCCACGAGCAGGCCCTCAAAAGGGCGCCATCAGCCCAGAACAATGGGTCTGTGTATCTGATTCCACAATTCCATGGGCCTGCCTGCCTTGCCCCTCTGATCCGACCGGCATTCCTACATGCCTCCAGTCCCCTAGCCTACATCCCTTAGCGCAGTGTGGCCTTGCCTTCACTAGGACATATGGTGAAATGGTTCTTACCACACGTTAGCTAACTAACACTAACCCAGTTCCCCCCTTACTGTTTACCTTGTCCCTCTAACACAGAGGTGGGCAAACTACGGCCACGGGCCACATCCGGCCCGTGGGATGGTCCTGCCCGGCCCCTGAGCTCCTGGCCTGGGAGGCTAGGCCCCCCCGCCCCCCGCTGTTCCCGCTCCCCCGCAGCCATGGGGCCAGGGGGTTGGATAAGGGGCAGAGGGTCCCAGGGGGCAGTCAGGGGACAGGGAGCAGGGGGCAGTTGGATTGGACAGAGGTTCTGTGGGGGGGCGGTCAGAGGATGGGGAACAGGGGGCGGTTGGATAGGGCAGAGGTTCTGGGGGGGCAGGGGATGGGGAACAGGGGGGTTAGATAGCGGATGGGGTTCTGGGGGGCAGTTAGGGGCAGGGGACCTGAGAGAGGGCAGTCAGGGGACAAGGAGCGGGGGGGGGAGGGCCTGGATGGGTGGGGTGTTTTGAGGGGGGCAGTCAGGGGGCGGGAGATGGGAGGGGTCAGATAGGGGGCAGGGGCCAGGTTGTTTGGGGAGGCACAGCCTTCCCTACCTGGTCCTCCATACAGTTTTGCAACCCCAATGTGGTCCTCGGGCCAAAAAGTTTGCCCACCCCCACTCTAACAGCTGTGAAAACTACAGTGGGCCTTGTCTGCACTAAGATTTTACCCTGGTTTAGCTAACACTCCTTTTCTCCCGGCGCGGATGCAGGTCATGTGTACACATGGAGGCAGCTGCGGTGACACTTCGCTTTGCATAGCAGAGCCTTCCAAACCCGAGCGCTCCAATCCCCTTTTGCCGAGGCCCCTGCCTGTGCTTTGCATGCAGCCTTGTTTTGGACACAACATTTTTCTGATCGCAATGAAATTCTCTTTAGTGGGTGCGGAGGGAGGGATCAGATGGCTCACAGGGGTTGATGATGGGTTACGGAGTCTTCCCCCCCTTAGCACAGCTCAGGTCTCAGGTTCTGCCACACCCATCCCAGGGAAGGAGCAGTGGAGAGGTCCTCCAAGCAGGCTAGAGTAGCTGCAGGGGAAGCAGCCAATCAGGGCCCAGGAGGGGCCCATATAAAAGGAGCTGCAGACGAGACTAGCAGTAGTCAGTTGCTGCTTGGAGCATGAGAAGAAAGTACTGCAGGCCTGGCTGCCTGGAAGAGCAGCAGGGACATGGACAATTTGCTAGCAGGCACCGGGGGAGCATTGAGGGAGCTCCTGGCTGGTTGCTAGGACTGAGCCAGGGAAGCGCTGCAGGAAGTTAGTGTCTCCGGAGAAGAAGCCCTGGGGGTACAGCCCCATACCAGAGCTAAGACCAAAGCCCAGGGAGGGCTAGAGAGAGACACCACCAGAGGGGTACTGAGAGAGGCCCCGGTGGTCCGTATATCCTAGAAGGGGTTTGTGCTGGTTAACAGGCAAATAGTGTGACTTGGCCGGAGCGCTGTGTCACTGACAAACCCACCTGAAAACCACCGAAAGGGGTCACCAGAACTAAAGAACGCAGACACGCCCAACCAGAAAGGGGCACTTACGAGAGGTGGGTGCCAACCCCGTTACAGAGCCTCAATGCACTATTGCAATACAAGCAATAAACAATAACCACCTGCTTTATTTTCGGGCCTGTGTATTCTGAGGGACTTGAGGGCATCCCGTCCAAGGAAACCTGCCTATGTACTTACGCTGCACCCCTGAACTCCTGTGTATTGTTAATTAACAGGAAGGTTAAGAGAGAAACACAGAGGAGAATAACAGCTAGAGAGATGGGTAACACATGAGCTTTTGGAAAGACAATGTGGGTGCAATCCAGTGTCCAGGGAGATGGGTCTCGGGTGTGGGGGCATCTCCCTCCTCCTAGCCACCTACGCCATTCCGCCTCCTGCGGAGAGCTGGAGGGGATTTGGAGGCCCAAGAGAGCAGGTCTGAAGGTTGTTCCCTGTACACCGGGGCGAAGAAAGCACAGCAGCATCTGAGTCCAATATGCTGCTTCTCGTATGTGACTGAATCAGCCAGGCTAGGCCAGATGTGGGGGGTCGGGGCGGCAGAGCCGAGCTCTTCTAGGTTGGCCAGGCACAGAAACAGCCAGCCTCACTTCTCTCTTCCTCCAGCCCCAATGGGACTCGGCCAGCTAGAGTCCTCCTGAACGCTTCACAGGCGGAGACGGCGGGGGATGGCTGGATGGGGTTTGCAGGCATCACCCACAAAATGAAGGCGGGCTGACCCAGCGGCACGGTGGGACAGTAGCTAGCTGCCGCTGTGTGCTGGATTCATGCTCTCCCTTGGTGACTCTGCCTCGGCTCACCGTTCCCGAGAGGTGCAGCCAGGCCTCCGCACCTTTTAGGGACAGGTGTGCGCTAAGGCTGGGCCTTGATGAGCAAATAGGGCCTGTTTTCAGTCATGCCAGCTTGACATGAACGAAAAGCCCTGTTAAGATGAAGGCTAATGTATCTGAAGCCATGTTAGCTGCCCCCCCCCCCTCCGTAAAAACACCACCCTTTTTTGGTCCAGGAATCCTGGGCGCAAATCACTTAACCCCAGGGCACAGCTCCAGCTATATCTACAAGACAAACCCTAGAGCACCGCAGCTGTAGTATGGACACTCGCTACAGTGACAGAAGGGTTTTTCCTTTGCTGTTGTGGATCTGCCCCCTCACGAGGCGGTAGCTAAGAACAAAGAATTCCTCGCATGGTGTCTACAACAGGAGCTAGGTTGGCTTAACTACGTCTCGCGGGGTGGGAATTTTTCACACTCCTGGGCAATGTAGCTAGGTCGAACCTACGTTTTAGGTGTAGACCAGCCCTCGGCCCCTCTCTCAGGGCTGGTGTGCCTCTGATCCCTGACAGGCTTCCTGAAGCCACCCCAAAGGCAGCAGTAGATGGGCAACAAACAGCAGGACCCAGACAGCTTGGTCAGCATCTCTCAGCCGACTACAGGAAAACGAGTGGGGTGAAATCTCTCACTGGCCTAACGAGGCGTGAGCGCCCCGTGGCATCTTTGCACCAGAGGAGAAAGACAGAGTTTTTGTGAGCCATTCCCTCCAGGAGGGGTGGGGGGAAACAGCCTCAAAAAACACCCACCTTGTGCATCATTGCCTTCTTTGCCGATGCACTTTAGGTGCCGCCTTCCAGAGAACGTCGTGTTGCATAGCATTCCTGCAATGGGACTGTGGGGGGCAGCGAAGGGCAGAGACTTTAGAGTATGTCTACACAGCAGCTGGGCCTTGCTTCCCAGCTCCGGTAGACAGACCCAAGCTAGCTCTGCTCGAGCAAGCATGCTAAATATAGCAGAATGGCCACGGTGGCACAGGCAGCAGCTCAGGCCAGCCACCCGAGTACAGACCATGGGGGGACAGCTGGGTTTGTACTCGGGTCGCTGGCCCACGCTGCTGCGGCCGCATTGCTGTTTGTAGCGCGCTAGCTTTGGCAGAGCCAGCAAGTGTCTGACTACTCACGCTGGGAAGCACACTCCCAAGCTGCAGTGCAGACATACCCTAAAGCACGTGCGGGAGCCAGGAGACCTGGCGTCTAAATCCAACTCGGTCACCTCCCACCTCGGTGCCTCAGTTTCCCCCTCTCTAAAATGGGGGTGACACTGCCGACCTGCCTCCTGGAGCTGCTGCTTTGAGACTTCATTCACTGAGCCCCTGTCTGAACTAGAGAGCTGACAGCGGCACAGCTGGACCGATGCAGCCGTGCCGCTGTAAGATCTCTCATGTAGCCGCTCTACGCTGACTGGAGAGATCCCTCCTGTCGACATAATTAAACCACCCCCAATGAGCAACGGTAGCTATGTTAGAGGGAGAGCGTCTCCTACCGACATAGCGTCCACACTGGCGCTTCTGTCCCTCTAACTTGTCGCTCATGGAGGTGTTCTTTTCACACCCAAGTGACTTAAGTTATACCGACAAAAAGGCTAGAGTAGACATAGCCCGAGACTTCAGATGAAAGGTGTCCTGAAAATGCTACGTGTTATGAGCAAATACCTAAATAAATGAAGCGTGTGTGTGTGTGTTTGCATGGAGAGGGGTGTGGGGGACCCCTGGGAAGCAGGGCAACCTTGTAAAGTGATGATGCATGCACAGGGTGTCGGTGGAAGAATGCCAAGGGATCTGGAAAACAGGTGGTCTGGAAATCCACCCTCTTGCTGATGCGGGGCAGCATACTAGGTCTCCTTGCTTCTCTGGCTCCTATTGCCATTGGGTCCAAGCCTGCAGAGAGAGCCTGAATCTGGCCCAACAAGTCTGATAACAGGAAGGGGTGAAACAAACAGCCGGTCGTCAACGAGACGAGCCTCCTTTCTCCGCAGCGGTGAGAACGCAGCCGAGGCCCCTCCGGCCCGTCTGTGCTTTGAGTGCCGAGATGTGACTCCCCGAAGCCTTGAAACCATGACGAAACGACTTCCTTCCCACCATTGTCTGCCTGAGCTGGGCCGGGGATGTCTTTTGCCCTACAGCTTCTCTGCGTAAACCTTCCCTTTGTGGGGTTCACTCTCTGTTTTACGATTAGCTCCTGGCCCATTCTGTGCTCACCAGGTCTGGAAGGAAGCAGGAGTTAGGAGAGGATGTAACTTGGCAGATGCTCCTCATCAGCCTGAGGGCTTGTGGGCACATGACAGTGATTCCGGAAGAAGGGAGGGTGTGAATGTAAAGAGGAATAGCTAATCTGGAATAACTCCAGGCGTGGACACTTATTCTGGAACAAGAATGCCTTGTTCTGGTTCAGCTTTCTGGATAGCTACTTCCAAAGTGGTTGACAAGCCCTGGAGAGCTCTCTCTACTCCAGGGCAATCACTAACAGCAAGTAACAACTTCCAGAGGAGTGGGCAGGGGAAAAAATCACGGACCTGACAAAACACGTGCTAAATGTTTCTCCTAGAAACATAGGAAGCTCCACACTGGATCAGACCCGTGGTCCATCTAGTCCGGGCGCCTGTCTGTGGACCAAGAAGCTTCAGAGAAAGGTACAAGAAACCCTGCAGTAAACAGTTATAGGATAAACTGCCCCCAGGGAAAGGCTCTTCTTAACTTCTGTTAGATTGGCTCTCTTCAGTCTGCTTTGTCTGTTTAGACTGTAAACACTTGGGAGCAGGGAATCTGTCTCATTCAGAAGATTTAGCACACTTTGGGGCACCACTTGGTGAACAGAAACAACTTGCTTCTGGAGCACCTTCCTCCTAGAGGACCTGAGCTGCCCAACTGCAGCATACCCAGAATATATACACAGGCACTGCTCCACCTACCACTGAAAGGCAGACACCTCTGGGTTGGAATGTGGTAGCTGTTAACACAGCTCTATCCCTTTGAATCCACAGGCAGAAGCGGATGGAAATTTAGGGCTTGTTTTACACTGGGAATTTGCCCCCTGTCTAGCCATTCGCAGGGAATGCCAGTCACTTAGATAGCAGCATCTCAAGGTAGACAAGTCAAGCTATGATTTGCATCTCTAAGAAATGTGGTCAAGTCACTGGACTAGGAAGAGCTGGGTTGAATTCCTAGCTCTGCCACACTTGTGCTCACTGTGTGACCTTGGGTGAGTCCCATCAATACAATGATCAAATCCTTCCTTCATCTGCATAGTCTATCTAGACTGTAAATTCTTCAGGGCAGGGACTGTTTCTCGCTCGCTGTGTATATGCACCACTGAGCACAAGGGGGCCTGGTGTTAGGTAGAACCTCTAGGAGCCACATAACACAAATAATAACTGGGACTAACCTCAATGCAACAAGGCCGATGGGGGGCAGGCAGGTATTTTTAACCCCTCTTCCCAAACGCAGCAATCTTTTGGTCCTGCTTTTTCCCTTCTGCCTCTGAAGCCAGATGGCCATCATTACTTTTTTGGTTGCTCTTTGTTATTTAATGAGGATGTTAAAACACAATGTTCAGCTGGTCTGTGCAGTTGACAAGTCTTTAGGGACTAATGGAGCTGAGAAATGCCTGCTCCTATAGGGAGATCTTTGATGTATTCGCTTTGGCAACCCTTGCAAACCTTGCCATGCCAGTGACCTTACTGAAAGGGGATGGATCTGGTGTGCTGGGCAAGGGGTGGAAGGTAGAAACAGGAGTGAACTGATGGAGATAGGGAGGAGTGTGAGATCCTGGGGAATCCTTGTTTTATCCAGATAACTCTTTGGCACCTGTACTGTATTTTCCTGGCATTGGGACTTGGAGAAAATGGACAGAAAAATTCCTTCTCCAGTCGCAAACAACGATGCTCTGAAAGGCTCTTAATGGAAACAGAGTAGCAGCAAAGGAGGAGCTGCTGTTTTGCCATAAGTTTCCATACAAACGTGCCAGATGTTTCTGATTTATAGCAGATATTTGCTAGGTCAGGCAGACTCTCTGATTGCCAGAATAAGAGGAGTCTTTGCTTTCATTTGTCAGTTTCATGTGTGGGCACTGACATATAATTATAACAACACCTAGCTCTTGCATAGCACTTATCAGTAGATCTCAGAGTGTTGTACATAGGAGGTCAGTATCATTATCCCCATTTTACATGTGGGGAAACTGAGGCACAGAACAATGACGTAACTTGCCCAAAGTCACTCAGCAGGGTCCCTTGGTATGCGTTCTGGCTGCTAGCCTGTGCTGAAGCCCATGCCACCACCCCTCTGCTGCTATTGTTAACTGTGCTAGCTAGATTAAAGCTAGCCTGGGTATGCCCACCCAGGTTACAATCGCATCTTTGCTTGCAGCGTAGACATATCAACACCCCCCCCCCGGCCGCCCCATTAAACAACTGAGGGGATGCTCCCCACTACTGGGGAAAATGATTCCTCTAGATCCCCCTTCAACATCCTCACCTTTCTTGTGCTCGTGATTAATTGTGGGCCCAAGTTGTGCAAGCACGAGTTGCACCTGCAAATAAAAATAAAGGCACCTGCATAAACCTAGCCCTTAACGTACGATGACACACTTCATGTCAGAGCAGCAGGAAGCTGCACCTCACCTCACCAATGGTGCAAGGTGGTGACTCCAGTCACCCACTTTAAGGACCCAGGCAGGTCTCCCTTGTGCAATCCAAACACCCATTTGCTTGAGGAATGCAGGATAAGTAATGCAAAAATCAGGCCCTACAGGCTAACCCCACAAAGAGATCATCCCGTCTGACCCTCCAGCATAACACAGGCCCCAAAGCTTTCACCCAGTAATTCCTGCATGTACCTGAATGACTTGGGGGTCAGCCGGAGGAGATATTTTAGAAAGACAACCAGTTTTGCCGTGAGAACTACTCCAGTCTTGCAAGGACCCTAACCCACTTCAGGTGGTGGAAGTAGCTGATCATTAACCCTTTCATAGCTGCTGTATACACTGCTAATTATCTCAGGTGGTACTGCAAGGAACTCAAGTGGTCAGTATCCCGCCCCCCACCTAACTCCCAGGCATCAATGACTGAGCTCTGCTTTGTGGAGGGTACCAAGTTGGCTTCTCTCACGTTGTTATTTTCATGGTTTGCTAGTGGTGGGTTCTAGCCCTCCCCCATTATCTGACACAGTCAGAAGCGGGAGAACCCATCCCCGCCGTTGGCCTTCATTGGTGTCTGCACTATTTTTTCAGTTCATAGACTCATAGACTCATAGACTTTAAGGTCAGAAGGGACCAATATGGTCATCTAGTCTGACCCCCTGCATGATGCAGGCCACAAAAGCTGACCCCCCCACTTTCCCTTAGCTCTGCTGTTGAAGTCTCCAGATCGTGATCTAAAGACTTCAAGACGCAGAGAATCTTCCAGCTTGCGACCCCTGCCCTATGCTGCGGAGGAAGGCGAAAAACCTCCAGGGCCACTGCCAATCTACCCTGGAGGAAAATTCCTTCCCGACCCCAAATATGGCGATCAGCTGAACCCCGAGCATACAGGCAAGATTCTCTAGCCAGACCCTCATTTGACCAGCGATGGCCGTTATTGCCTAATTGATTAGAATCACGTAATCCCATCAAACCATTCCCTCCATAAACTTATCTAGCCTAATCTTGAAGCCAGAGAGGTCTTTCGCCCCCACCGTTTCCCTCGGAAGGCTGTTCCAAAATTTCACCCCTCTGACGGTTAGAAACCTTCGTCTAATTTCAAGCCTAAATTTCCCCACGGCCAGTTTATATCCATTCGTTCTCGTGTCCACATTAGCACTGAGCTGAAATAATTCCTCCCCCTCCCTGGTATTTATCCCTTTGATATATTTAAAGAGAGCAATCATATCTCCCCTCAGCCTTCTTTTGGTTAGGCTAAACAAACCAAGCTCCTCGAGTCTCCTTTCATAGGAAAGGTTTTCCATTCCTCGGATCATCCTAGTTGCCCTTCTCTGTACCCGTTCCAGTTTCAGTTCATCCCTTTTAAACATAGGAGACCAGAACTGCACACAGTACTCCAAGTGAGGTCTCACCAGCGCCTTGTATAACGGAAGCAGCACCTCCCTGTCCCTACTAGAAATACCTCGCCTTATGCATCCCAAGATCGCATTCGCTTTTTTTCACAGCCACGTCGCATTGCCGACTCATAGTCATCCTGCGATCAACCAGGACTCCGAGGTCCTTCTCCTCCTCAGTCACTTCTAACCTATGGGTCCCTAGCTTATAACTGAAATTCTTATTAGTCATCCCTAAATGCATCACCTTACACTTCTCACTATTAAATCTCATCCTATTACTAATACTCCAATTTACAAGGTCATCCAAGTCTCCCTGCAGAATATCCCGATCCTTCTCCGAGTTGGCAATGCCTCCCAACTTTGTGTCATCCGCAAACTTTATCAGCCCACTCCTACATTCGGTTCCGAGGTCAGTAACGAATAGATTAAATAAAATCGGACCCAGAACCGAACCTTGAGGAACCCCACTGGTGACCTCCCTCCAATCTGACAGTTCCCCTTTCAGTACTACCCGCTGCAGTCTCCCCTTTAACCAGTTCCTTATCCACCTCTGGATTTTCCTATCGATCCCCATCTTATCCAATTTAACCAATAATTCCTCGTGCGGAACCGTATCAAACGCTTTACTAAAATCGAGGTATATTAGATCCACCGCATTTCCTTTATCTAGGAGGTCTGTTACTTTCTCAAAGAAGGAGATCAGGTTGGTTTGGCACAACCTGCCTTTCGTAAACCCATGTTGTAATTTGTCCCACTTGCCATTCACCTCAAGGTCCTTAACTACTTTCTCCTTCAAAATTTTTTCCAAGACCTTACATATTACAGAAGTTAAACTAACAGGCCTGTAGTTACCCGGGTCACTTTTTTTCCCCTTCTTGAAAATAGGAACCACATTAGCTATTCTCCAGTCCAACGGTACCACCCCCGAGTTTACAGATTCATTAAAAATTGTCGCCAAGGGGCTTGCAATTTCTCGTGCCAGTTCCTTCAGTATTCTAGGATGAAGATCATCCGGTCCGCCCGATTTAGTCTCATTTAGCTGGTCAAGTTTGGCTTTCACCTCTGATACTGTAATGTCTATCCCCCCTCCTCTATTCCCCTCTGTCCTACTCCCTCTATTCCTAAACCCTTCATTAGCCTTATTAAAGACCGAAGCAAAATATTCATTTAGATATTGTGCCATGCCTAGATTATTCTTAATTTCCACTCCATTTGGGGTTTTATTTTGTTTTCAGACTAGGTTGGTACTGAGTTGGGTTATTCTCTATGCAAAGCCAGAGTCGCAGCAGCACAGCGCCAGGAACCAAAGGCAGCAACGCGACACGAACCTGAAAATGGAGCAGAAGGGAATGTAGCCCAAATGCCTGGAACACAGGGGCAACCCACACTTTTCTTTTTCTGCACATGCATGCAAACTTCTTCCACTAGATCTGAAAACTTGCCCCAGAGGTGGCAGATCATTGCAGGTGGATCAAAGTGGGCTAGCGGAAAAGAGCTGAGTGGTGGGGTCTGCCCCCATTTCATAGCAATGTGCTGTTAACTCAGAAGCCTAACGAAGAACATTTAAAGTGGCCCTGTCGTTAACCGTTTCATTGCTGAATATTCTTAGCAAAACATCGATTTGATCTTGAAGATAAGAGGCTAGGATTTGGGTTCAATTCCTAGCACCATCATAGACTCCTTGGGCAAGTCATGCAATCTCTCCGAGCCTAAATTCCCCGTCTATTTAAAAAAAGGGATAATAATCGGTTTGTCTGCGTAAGACTGCGAGCTCTTGAGGACAGAGTTGATCTCTTAGGGCTTGTCTATGTACACAAGTGACACTGATTTAACTAAACCAACAGGCATAAGCTAAACCGATGTAACCTACATTTAAGCCAATATGATGCCCACGCCCAAATCTGCACCAGTTTAACTAAATGGGTGCAATGTGGCACCTGTGCTTAAACCAGTGCAATTTCGTGTGTAAACAAGGCTTTGATATGCCTCTGGGCAGTACCTAGCAGAGTGGGGTCTTGATCGCAGCCAGGGACCCTGCGTGCGACCGTCCTACAAACAATAAATAAGGACCACAGCAACTGTGGCGTGTTAGGGACTGAGCGCTGGGGTTCAAGAAGAGCATCCTGGCACAACTTTGTATGTAGTTATTTTGCAGCCATTAACTCCTGACGCTTGCAATAGCCATGTGCTGCCTGGCACTCTATCAGGTGGCACATGCATTTGTACCCAACAGATACAAGTCCCCCCTAGTCTGTTCAGAGTAAGGAGGAAAAGAATTCACTCCATGCCCAACAGCCCCTGAGAAGAGCCCCATGGAGATGTCTCGGTGTGAAGGTAATTGCCAGGCCCTACATTAAATGATCTCAGGGACTCTCTAAGACCCCCACGATCTGGCAGGCTGCTCAGAGGTTTGCTGTGTGAGCCAGTGACTCGTCCTCCCCTCCAGGCTGCTGGAAGACATGAGGCAGCCATGGTAATTGTGGGGATTAAGCAATGCCTCCCAGCCTACTTCCAGGCTCCTTGCAGAAATGGCACCTGGACCATGCTGCTGGCTCAGTTGCCTCTGCTTGTCTGCCCTTGAGGAATAATGACCTGTCTTGCAGCACGCCAATTACAATACATTACCAACACCTGGTGCTGTGAACTGGGTGGAGCACCTGGCAGCTGGGTGGAACGCTTGGAGACAATACGGCCTCTATTTGTCCGCCCTTGTGCTTTGTGTTGGAGCCAAGGGCAGGTCCTGATGAGCCATACGTGGCCTTTCAAAGCAGCTTCTCCAGGTCAGATCAATGGGTGGAAACGCAAGCTACAGTGAAATACATTCAGCATTGGGCTTGATCCAATGTCTACTGACTTCCCTGGCCCGCTTTGGTTCAGGCCAGTGCAAATCTTACACTATATATAACAGATTGTTGACTCATACCATGAAGAGTGGTGCTCCATGCAGGGTCTGGAGGTAGGGTAATTACTGTCATATTTATAGCTGGTTGAAAGTTGGAACTGCAGACGAGCCTGAACCAAACGCCTAGACCTGAACACCCCAAACTTTGGGGAACATTCAGATATGGCCCCACACATTGCGGGCCTGGATCCATCTCCCCATTTTGGTTTGTAAAACCACATCTCTAGTCAGGACCTTGAATAGAGAGGAGGGCCAAGAAGTGAGGTTGCAAGAATTGGGTTGACTTTCAAGTGAATTTGGGTCATTTATGGTTTCAAGTGGAACCGCCCTAGCTTTTGCATGATTTTTTACCCCAAACCAGGCACGACTTGGAGGCTTCAGCTGAGGCTGGCTTTGAATGTTGGGTTCCTTTAGGAATCAAGGGGGATCAAATCCACATGGCACCGACCAAAGGTTCAACTGAGCCTCCTGGCTCTACCTAGAATTTCTCTGTGGTTCCTAGTTGCTGCTGAGTCCCCAGGCTGGGGCAGACAGAAGTTCTTATTGCTGACTTCCTGCCTTGAGCGAAGCTATGTCATCAGAAAGAGATGGCATTGACTGAGTGCGCTGATAGTTACTTGACGAAAAATATCATCGGCAATGTGGGATTTACTTTGGTCTTGGAGGGATCCTGCATCTTTCACCTACAACCCGGGGAAACTTTTGAGCCCCTGTTTCCTCCTGTGTTGGCATTTTGTCACTGTCACCATTAGCACCAACTTCTTTTGCAAGAGAAAAGTCCCACACTGACTGGAGGCGCTGTTTTGAGGTCTGTCGTGCCTGATTTTCTACTGGGCCCCTAATGGCCATGTGCAAAACCATGTGGGCAATTGCATGCTCAGCCACCATAAAAATTCACTCCCACAAAAGCCTAATTTGCTCATGCAGCTGTAGCAACTGGGCGTGCAGGTTAAGTGTGCAATCATGCGTGGCCTTCGGCTTTGGCCCTGTCGAACATCAGGCTTGGTACGGCTTTTGTGCACGCTTGCAGGCTGGCCACGGGCCCACCTTTGTGTACCAGCCACACAGTGATCACCATGCCAACCCACCCCACGTCCACTTCAGGCTTCAAAGAGTTAAGCAGATAGATTTTTCTTTCAGTGTTCCCACAGAGTCGAGCACAGGTTAGGCAATATCTAGTCAGATGGGGCTGCTGATAAGAGACATACCATAAAATTTGTTAAAGGCCTCCGCATACTTGACTTCTGAAACCAGCCTCCTTCTGCCCTCCCACCCCCATATAATTCATTAACCTGAGCAACTGGGCCAAGCCCCAGGATAGATATAATGTATGGCGGTAAGTCAAGGGGGTGGAGAGTTCCCACACTGTTGGCTTGTCTGTCTCACAAGGTGAGGGCTGGCCCTGGAGCAGTCACAATGCAGACTTGACATTCCATTGCACCGAATAGCAGGTGCCGAAGAGCCCTGCTGTTAAGCACACAGGTGTATCCCAGCAAGAAGGCAACTGTCCGCCCAAGGCATTGTTGGAAAGGAAATCAACTCCCCATGGGTTACCCCAGCCAGTCTGCCTGGGAGAAAGAAAGAGAGAAACTTGATTTCAATAAGTACCTGCTAAAAAGGCACTTTTTACAACCTCCAAGAGCAAGGCATTGGTTGGTTCCCACCCAAAAGCAGCAAGACCTGGGCCCCTAATGAGCTGTGTTTACAATTTCGGAATGAGCCAGTTGAGGCAGATAAATCGTGTGCGACACCCCCACGCAGAAGTATCTGTTTCCGAGGAATGTTTGCCTCTTACAGTAATGAATGATTATCCTGAATAATAACTATAGCAATCATAACAGGAGTACTTGTGGCACCTTAGAGACTAACAAATTTATTAGAGCATAAGCTTTCGTGGGCTACAACCCACTTCTTCGGATGTGGGTTGTAGCCCA